>NC_133455.1:966875-1285833 GCF_048565385.1 Saimiri boliviensis | reverse complement strand
AGGCTGAGGCAGAAAGATTGCTTGAGTTCAGGAGGTTGAGGCTGCAGTGAGCTGTGATTGTGCCACTACACTCCAGGCTGGGCTGTAGAGCAAGACCGTCTCTAAAAACAAAATTCCACATACAAGTGATGCTCTACAGCATTTGTCTTTCTCTGGCTTATATCAGTTAGCATTATGCCTTTTAGGTTCATTTGTGTAGTCATAAATGGTAGGATTTCTTTACTTTTTATACCGAATGGTATTCCATTGTGTATATATATTATCTTTCCATCTGTGGATGGTTACTTAGGTTGTTTTCAGATTGCTGCTGTTGTGAACAGTGCTGCGGTGAACACAGGAGTGCAGATACCTCTTTGAGATGCTGATTTCCTTTCCTTTGGTTATGTACCCAGAAGTGGGATTGCTGGATCACATGTTCATTCTATTTTTAATATTTTGAGGAACCTCCATACTGATTTCCATAATGGCTGTTGTAATTTACATTCCTGCTAGCAGTGCACAAGGGTTCTTTTTCTTTTTTTCTTTTTTGAAAAATTTCCCATTCACCTAATACACTTATGGGTTCTTTAGGGAGATGTTTAACATAGAGTTTGTAAGTACCTTGGTGGGAAGGGAGTGTATGGAGTTTTTTGTTTTTTTTTTTTTGAGACAGAGTTTCGCTCTTGTTACCCAGGCTGGAGTGCAATGGCGCAATCTCGGCTCACCACAACCTCCACCTCCTGGCTTCAGGCAGTTCTCCTGCCTCAGCCTCCTGAGTAGCTGGGATTACAGGCACGCGCCACCATGCCCAGCTAATTTTTTGTATTTTTAGTAGAGACGGTGTTTCACCATGTTGACCAGGATGGTCTCGATCTCTTTTTTTTTTTTTTTTTTTTTTTATTATTGCATTTTAGGTTTTGGGGTACATGTGATGAACATGCAAGATTGTTGCATAGGTAAACACATGGCAGTGTGCATTGCTTCCTTCCGTCCCCTCACCTGTATCTGTCATTTCTCCCCATGCTATCTTTTCCCACCTCCCCACCCCCCCGCCCCTCCCCCATTTCCCCCCAACGGATCCCAGTGTGTAGTGCTCCCCTCCCTGTGTCCATGTGTTCTCATTGTTCAACACCCGCCTATGAGCGAGAATATACGGTGTTTGATTTTCTGCTCTTGTGTCAGTTTGCTGAGAATAATGGTTTCCAGGTTCATCCATGTCCCTACAAAGGACGTGAACTCATCGTTTTTGATGGCTGCATAATATTCCATGGTGTATATGTACCACATTTTCCCTATCCAGTCTATCATCGTTGGGCATTTGGGTTGGTTCCAGGTCTTTACTATTGTAAACAGTGCTGCAATGAACATTCGTGTGCATGTATCCTTGTAGTAGAATGATTTATAATCCTTTGGATATATACCCAGTAATGGGATTGCTGGGTCAAATGGGATTTCTATTTTTAGGTCCTTGAGGAATCGCCACACTGTCTTCCACAATGGTTGAATTAATTTACACTCCCACCAACAGTGTAAAAGTGTTCCTATTTCTCCACATCCTCTCCAGCATCTGTTGTTTCCCGATTTTTTAATGATCGCCATTCTAACTGGTGTGAGATGGTATCTCAATGTGGTTTTGATTTGCATTTCTCTGATGACCAGTGATGATGAGCATTTTTTCATATGTTTGTTGGCCTCCCGTATGTCTTCTTTTGTAAAGTATCTGTTCATATCCTTTGCCCATTTTTGAATGGGCTTGTTTGCTTTTTTCTTGTAGATCTGCTTTAGTTCTTTGTAAATTCTGGATATCAGCCCCTTGTCAGATGGGTAGACTGCAAAAATTTTTTCCCATTCTGTTGGTTGCCGATTCACTCTACTGACTGTTTCCTTTGCCGTGCAGAAGCTGTGGAGTTTGATTAGGTCCCATTTGTCTATTTTGGCTTTTGTTGCCATTGCTTTTGGCGTTTTGGTCATGAAGTCCTTGCCTACACCTATGTCCTAAATGGTTTTGCCTAGATTTTCTTGTAGGGTTTTTATGGTGTTAGGTCCGATGTTTAAGTCTTTAATCCATCTGGAGTTAATTTTGGTGTAAGGTGTCAGGAAGAGGTCCTGTTTCTGCTTTCTGCACATGGCTAGCCAGTTTTCCCAACACCATTTATTAAACAGGGAATCCTTTCCCCATTGCTTGTTTTTGTCAGGTTTGTCGAAGATCAGATGGTTGTGGGTATGTTGTATTTCCTCTGAGGCCTCTGTTCTGTTCCATTGGTCTATATCTCTGTTTTGGTACCAGTACCATGCTGTTTTGATTACTGTAGCCTTGTAGTATAGTTTGAAGTCTGGTAGTGTGATGCCTCCTGCTTTGTTCTTTTTGCTTAGAATTGACTTGGCTATGCGGGCTCTCTTTTGGTTCCATATGAAGTTTAAGGTGTTTTTTTCCAGTTCTGTGAAGAAGGTCATTGGTAGCTTGATGGGAATAGCGTTGAATCTGTAAATTACTTTGGGCAGTATGGCCATTTTCACGATGTTGATTCTTCCTAACCATGAACATGGAATGTTTCTCCATCTGTTTGTGTCCTCTCTTATTTCGTTGAGCAGTGGCTTGTAGTTCTCCTTGAAGAGGTCCTTTACGTTCCTTGTTAGTTGTATTCCTAGGTACTTTATTCTCTTTGTAGCAATTGTGAATGGCAGTTCGTTCTTGATTTGGCTCTCTTGAAGTCTATTACTGGTGTATAGGAATGCTTGTGATTTTTGCACGTTGATTTTGTATCCTGAGACTTTGCTGAAGTTGTTTATCAGTTTCAGGAGATTTTTGGCTGAGATGATGGGGTCTTCCAGATATACAATCATGTCATCTGCAAATAGAGACAATTTGATTTCCTCCTTTCCAATTTGGATACCCCTTATTTCTTTTTCTTGCCTGATTGCTCTGGCTAAAACTTCCAGTACTATATTGAATAGGAGTGGTGAGAGAGGGCATCCTTGTCTAGTGCCAGATTTCAAAGGGAATGCTTCCAGTTTTTGCCCATTCAGTATGATATTGGCTGTTGGTTTGTCGTAAATAGCTTTTATTGTTTTGAGATACGTTCCATCAATACCTAGTTTATTGAGGGTTTTTAGCATAAAGGGTTGTTGAATTTTGTCAAAAGCCTTCTCTGCATCAATCGAGATAATCATGTGGTTTTTGTCTTTGGTTCTGTTTATGTGGTGAATTACGTTTATGGACTTGCGTATGTTGAACCAGCCTTGCATCCCCAGGATGAATCCTACTTGATCATGGTGGATGAGCTTTTTGATATGCTGTTGCATTCGGTTTGCCAGTATTTTATTGAAGATTTTTGCATCTATGTTCATCATGGATATTGGCCTGAAATTTTCTTTTCTTGTTGAGTCTCTGCCGGGTTTTGGTATCAGGATGATGTTTGTCTCGTAAAATGATTTGGGAAGGATTCCCTCTTTTTGGATTGTCTGGAATAGTTTCAGAAGGAATGGTATCAGCTCCTCCTTGTATGTCTGGTAGAATTCAGCTGTGAACCCATCTGGACCTGGGCTTTTTTTGGGTGGTAGGCTCTTTATTGCTGCCTCGACTTCAGACCATGTTATTGGTCTATTCAGGGTTTTGCCTTCTTCCAGGTTTAGGCTTGGGAGGTTGCAGGTGTCCAGGAATTTATCCATTTCTTCCAGGTTTACTAGTTTATGTGCATAGAGTTGTTTGTAATAATCTCTGATGATGGTTTGGATTTCTGTGGAATCTGTGGTGATATCGCCTTTATCGTTTTTTATTGCATCAATTTGGTTATTCTCTCTTTTCTTTTTTATTAATCTGGCTAGTGGTCTGTCTATTTTGTTGATCTTTTCAAAAAACCAGCTCCTGGATTTATTGATTTTTTGAAGAGTTTTTTGTGTCTCTATTTCCTTCAGTTCTGCTCTGATCTTAGTTATTTCCTGTCTTCTGCTAGGTTTTGAGTTTTTTTGATCTTGCTCCTCTAGCTCTTTCAATTTTGATGATAGGGTGTCAATTTTAGATCTCTCCTTTCTTCTTATGTGGGCACTCATTGCTATATATTTTCCTCTGGAGACTGCTTTAAATGTGTCCCAGAGATTCTGGTATGTTGTGTCTTCGTTCTCATTGGTTTCGAAGAACATCTTTATTTCTGCCTTGATTTCATTGTTTATCCAGTCAACATTCAAGAGCAAGTTGTTCAGTTTCCATGAAGCTGTGCGGTTCTGAGTTAGTTTCTGCATTCTGAGTTCTAACTCGATTGCACTGTGGTCTGAGAGACTGTTTGTTATGATTTCTGTTCTTTTGCATTTGCTGAGGAGTGATTTATTGCCAATTATGTGGTCAATTTTAGAGTAGGTGTGATGTGGTGCTGAGAAGAATGTATATTCTGTGGATTTGGGGTGGAGAGTTCTGTAAATGTCTATTAGGTTTGCTTGTTCCAGGTCTGTATTCAGGTCCTGGATATCCTTGTTGATTTTCTGTCTGGATGATTGGTCTAATATTGACAATGGGGTGTTAAAGTCTCCCACTATTATTGTGTGGGAGTCTAAGTCTCTTTGTAAGTCATTAAGAACTTGCCTTATGTATCTGGGTGCTCCTGTATTGAGTGCGTATATATTTAGGATCGTTAGCTCTTCTTGTTGCATTGATCCTTTTACCATTATGTAATGTCCTTCTTTGTCTCTTTTGATCTTTGTTGCTTTAAAGTCTATTTTATCAGAGATGAGAATTGCAACTCCTGCCTTTTTTTGCTCTCCATTTGCTTGGTAGATCTTCCTCCATCCCTTTATTTTGAGCCTTTGTGTATCCTTGCATGTAAGATGGGTTTCCTGGATACAGCACACTGATGGGTTTTGGCTTTTTATCCAGTTTGCCAGTCTGTGTCTTTTGGTTGGGGCATTTAGTCCATTTACATTTAGGGATAGTATTGTTATGTGTGAATTTGATGCTGTCATTTTGATGCTACCTGGCTGTTTTGTTGGTTAGTTGATGCAGATTCTTGATTGTGTTGATGCTTTTTTACCATTTGGTGTGTTTTTGGAGTGGCTGGAACTGGTTGTTCCTTTACATGTGTAGAGCCTCTTTCAGGAGTTCTTGTAGAGCAGGTTTGGTGGTGATGAAATCTCTGAGCGCTTGCTTGTTCACAAAGGATTTTATTTTTCCTTCACTTATGAAGCTTAGTTTGGCTGGATAGGAGATTCTGGGTTGAAAGTTCTTTTCTTTGAGGATGTTGAATATTGGCCCCCAATCTCTTCTGGCTTGTAGGGTTTCTGCTGAGTGATCTGCTGTGAGTCTAATGGGCTTCCCTTTGTGGGTAACCCGACCTTTCTCTCTGGCTGCCCTTAGCATTTTCTCTTTCATTTCAACCCTGGTGAATCTGACGATTATGTGCCTTGGGGTTGCTCTTCTTGAGGAATATCTTTGTGGTGTTCTCTGTATTTCCTGGATTTGAATATTGGTCTGCCTTGCTAGGTTAGGGAAGTTTTCCTGGATAATATCCTGAAGAGTATTTTCCAGCTTGGATTCATTCTCTTCATCACATTCAGGTACACCTATCAGACGTAGATTAGGTCTTTTCACATAGTCCCACATTTCTTGAAGATTTTGTTCATTCCTTTTTGCGCTTTTTTCTCTGTTCTTGCCTTCTCTTTTTATTTCATTGAGTTGATCTTTGACCTCTGATATCCTTTCTTCTGCTTGGTCAATTCGGCTGTTGAAGCTTGTGCATGCTTCACGAAGTTCTCGTGTTGCGTTTTTCAGCTCCATCAATTCATTTATACTCCTCTCTATGCTGTCCATTCTCGTCAGCAGTTCGTCCAATCTTTTTTCAAGGTTCCTATTTTCTTTGCGATGGGTTAGAACATGTTCTTTTAGCTCATTGTAGTTTCTTACTACCCACCTTCTGAAGTCTGATTCTGTCATTTCATCACCCTCCTTCTCCATCCGGTCTGGTTCCCTTGCTGGTGAGGAGTTGTGATCCCTTTTAGGAGGAGAGGTGTTCTGGTTTTGGGAGTTTTCATCCTTTTTGCGCTGGGTTCTTCCCATTTTTGTGGGTTTATCCACCTGTTGTCTGTCTCTGTCCCAGGGAGTTGGAGCTTTGTGAGTTTCCCTTGCACTACTGCCTTTTTTGATTTTTCTTTCAGGTCGGACCCGCCTAGCTAGCAGCACGCCTAGCCACTGCCTGCCCGCAGGGGCTTTGCTGAGCTGCTGTGGGCTCCGCCCAGCTGCCCTGAGCTCTTCCCTGTAGTCCTTTTTATAAGGGCGTAGTTAGAACTGTCTCGGCAATGGTGGCCCCGCCTCTGTTATGGTGGACTCTCTCTGTTGTGGCAGGTTGCCTGGGCAACGGCGGCCTGCCTCCGTAGCGGTGGAGAGTCTCAGTAATGGCGGAAGCCCCTTCCCCACGGAGCCGGACCGTCCCGGTTCAGCTGTGCTTGGTTTGAAGGGCTCAACCCAGAGGGTTTCCAATTACTGTTTTTGTTTTCGTTGTTGTTGGGGGTGGAGGGGTGGGACCAACCGAGCCTGATCACCTGGCTCCCTGACTCAGAGTCTTTTCTTTTAAGTTGAACGACCCCGCGTTCTGGTCGCTTGTTGAAAAGGCACCGGGATCTCCCGCGCTGCGACTCACGGAGTCGGCTCGAACTGCGGCGCCGGCTCCTGGCGGATTTTTTGCCTAGGAATCTCCTGGCCTGACTCGCTATTTCAGATGAATGGGCTATTCTGCCGTCTCAGGGCTCTCCTCGCCAGCTAAGAGGGCTCCCAGACCAGTGGCTTTTGTAGGGAGAACCGCAGCAACAGGGAGTGGTCACAGCAGCCGCGCGGGCGGAATCAGCCCCGCGGGGGCCAAAACAGCCGCACTGGCTGGGACTGCGACGCTGGCGACCCCTCTGCCTGGGTATCTCCTGGTCTGTGGGCAATAAGAGTTCGTCTGGAAATGTGGCGTCCACTCACCCTCTGCACTTTCACTGGGAGCTGAAGTCCTGAGCTGTTCTTAGGCGGCCATCTTCCCAGCATTCCCCGGTCTGGATCTCTTGACCTCGTGATCCGCCCTCCTCGGCCTCCCAAAGTGCTGGGATTACAGGCTTGAGCTACCGCACCTGGCCTTGTATGGAGTTTTTAAGGGATAGGTAAATTTTTCTTTTTTTCTTTTTGTCCTCCAGTATAATCTCAAGAGCCAACATTTTTATTTCTTAATGCATGTGATGAGTATGTGGGGATTGGTTTATTATTACTGCTTTAAATTGTATGTATGTATTTTTCCATTTTCCTCCTCAACATTGTATTATGAATATTTTCAAACAAGTTGAATGGATTATTTAGTTTTGATTAATTTTGCTCTGCTTTGAGAGCCTTATGTATATTTTATAATTTTTTTCGTATGTGTGATGATATATTTCCTAATAAAAAAATTACAAGACTGAAAGGTGAAAACCAAGGAGCCTCCATTTTGAGTTACAGACTTTTGAAACAAATAACAGTGGATAGCTATCTAAGAAAATAGAAAAGAGTTTCAAGTGAAAAACATCCTTTTCTTTGGCAAAAAAAATTCAGTATGAGTTTTATTACTTACAGTCAATTGTATAATTTTTGACTACTGAAACTCTGGAAATAAATTCAGAATTCTTTATTTTATTTTTTATTATTTATTTGTTTTTTTTTTTTTTTTTTTTTTTTTTTTTTTTTTTTTTTTTTTTTTTTTTTTTTTTTTTAAGGCAAGCCTTGGAGCAAAATTCAGAATTCTTTATTACATATGTACTAATTTCTGTTTCCAAAAGAATTTTAGGTAATATTATTGAGTGCAAGAAGTGTTATATATAAAATACAGACAGATACACATTTGTAAAAAGATTAAAAGAACCATTCTAAATAGAAATTTTTCATCATTTTTCTATTAGAAGAAATAATTACCCATAATTTCATCATCCTAACACAATGATTTTTCTTTTTTTTTTTAGACAGAATTTCACTCTGTTGCCCAGGCTGGAGTGCAGTGGGACAATCTTGGCTCACTGCAGCCTCCGCCTCCCAGGCTCAAGGGATTCTCCTATCTCAGCCCCTTGAGTAGCTGGGATTACAGGCACCTGCCACCACACCCAGCTAATTTTTTTATTTTTAGTTGAGACAGGGTTTCACCATCTTGGCCAGGCTGGTCTCGAACTCCTGACCTCAAGTGATCAACCTGCCTTGGCCTCCCAAAGTGCTGGGATTACAGATGTGAGCCACCACGCCTGGCTGATTTTTAAATGTTATGTTGCATATGTACCAGTTGAAATAAGCAAATTTACACTTTTTTTATTTATTTCATTTAACAAATAATTATTTTTGTTTTATTCACTTCTAATCATTCTCATTTTAACAGCTGCTAGTGCTTCATTATTTTGAGAACCTGTAATTCATTTAACCACTTTTCTACTTTTCTAATTTTAGATTACGTCTGTTCTTTTTTTTTTTGAGACGGAGTTTCGCTCTTGTTACCCAGGCTGGAGTGCAATGGCGTGATCTTGGCTCACTGCAACCTGCGCCTCCTGGGTTCAGGCAATTCTCCTGCCTCAGCCTCCTGAGTAGCTGGGATTACAGGCACGTGCCACCATGCCCAGCTAATTTTTTGTATTTTTAGTAGAGACGGGGTTTCACTATGTTGACCAGGATGGTCTCGATCTCTCGACCTCGTGATCCACCCTCCTCGGCCTCCCAAAGTGCTGGGATTACAGGCTTGAGCCACCGCGCCCGGCAATGTCTGTTCTATTTAGAGAAACTCTTAGGAGTGACACTAGTGAATCAGGAGAGTGTAAGTCTCTTCCTGGTACCCACCATATATTCACTTTGTGTTTACCTAAAAGTGCTGCTAGATTGTGGCCCCAGTTTTATTATGGCTTTGCAAGCCTGTTAACCATTCTAAAAAGAGTTTAAATTTTGGGAGGCTAGAGCCGGTGGATCACTTGAGGCCAGGAGTTTGAGACCAGCCTAGCCAACGTGGTGAAATCCTGTCTCTACTAAAAACACAGAAAATTAGCCAGGTATGATGGCGTGTGCCCATAGTCTCAGCTACTGGAGAGGTTGAGACAGGAGACTCGCTTGAACCCGGGAGGTGGAGGTTGCAGTGAGCCAAGATTGCGCTGCTACACTCCAGCCTGGGCGACAGAACAAAGCTCTGTAACACACACACACACACACACACACACACACACACACACACACACAAAGTTAAAGACAGAGTTTCAGGATGCATTTTATTATTTGCAGCCAACTGTAGGATTTTTATAATACTAATCTATGCCAGTATGCCAGTTAAAGTTCAGAAATAAATCCAGAGTACTCAGCATTGCATGTGTTTCTCTTTGTTTTCTGAAGGTTTTGTGGTGGTATTGAGTGCAGTTACAGTATACAAAATAGTACTAATGTTATTATGGTTATTTCTGTCTTATGAAACCCTTCTGATTGGAGCATTTTCTTCAGTGATTATAATGTTAGAAAAAAATGAATAATTATTTATGGTTTTGTGATCCTAAGCCAGCTGTTGTTTCTGTTATATTTGTTCATATTTTATGTGTATGGTTAAAAGTTTACAGGGGCCACCACAGTGGCTCACAGCTGTAGTCCCAGCAGTTTGGGAGGACCGAGGCGGGGAGATTACTTGAGACCAGGAATTCAAGACCATTCTGGGCAACAGCGCGAGACCCTGTCTCAATAGAAAAAAAAGTGTATAGGTATAAAGTGGAATCTTGTTTTAATATATATACTTTCATAAAAGAAAGCATGAATGTTTTTGTGTTTGTGCTTTCCTCAGATCCTTATTCAAGGTTAAGCCTAGGGAGACTTCCTTTAGAAGCTTGAATTCAGAGACACCTCAGTTCATCTGCTCCTCTTCACTTAAAAGTGTTAACCATTTTTGGGCCGGATGCAGTGGCTTGTGCCTGTAATACCAGCACTTTGGGAGGCTGAGGTGGGTGGATCATGAGATCAGGGGTTCAAGACCAGCCTGACCAACATGGTGAAACACTATGTCAACTAAAAATACAAAAATTAGTTGGGCGTGGTGGTGCGCGCCTGTAATTCCAGCAACTCAAGAGGCTGAGGCAGGAGAATCTTTTGAACCTGAGAGGCAGAGGTTGTAGTGAGCTGAGATCGCACCACTGCACTCCAGCCTGGGAGACAGAGTGAGACTTTGTCTCAAAAGAAAAAAAAATATTACCGTTTTTACCCCAGCCCAGGCTGGAGTGCGGTGGCACCGTCGTCGCTCACAGTAACCTTGAGTTCCTGGGCTCAAGCCATCCTCCCACCTCAGCCTCCCAGGGAGCTAGAACTGCAGGCGCACATCCGCGTGCCTGGCTGATGTTCTGTGTTCTGTAGAGACGGGTGTGTTGTATTGCCTAGACTAGTCTTGATTTTCTGGCCTCTGGTGATCCTCTTGTCTTGGTCTCCCAAAGTGCTGGGGTTACAGATGTGAACCCCTGTGCCCGGCCAAGTATGACCTTTTTAGGTACTCATTGTCTGCTTCCTTGACTCCGTTCTGTCTTTTCAGTGACTGGGCACCCAGTCTGAAGCTTATACTTTCTTTTTTCTTTTTGAGACAGAGTCTTGTTCTGTCACCTGGGCGAGAGTGCAGTGTGGGAATGTGGCTCAGTGCAGCCTTGAACTAGTGGGCTCAAGGGAACCACCTGGCCCGGCCTCCAGAACCAGGTGTGAGCACAGGCATGTACCACCATGTGTTTTTGAGATGGAATTTTGCTCTGGTGCCCAGGTTGGAGTGCAGTGGCGCCATCTCTGCTCACTGCAGCCTCTGCCTCCTGGATTCCAGCGATTCTCCTGCCTCAGCCTCCTGGGTAGCTGGTATTATAGGCGCATGCCACCACGCTGGACTAATTTATGTGTTTTTAGTAGAGGCCGGGTTTTACTGTGTTGGCCAGGCTGGTCTCGAATTCCTGACCTCAGGTGATCTGCTTGCCTCGGCCTCCGAAAGCGCCTGTCCGATATTTTGACTTTTTTGTATAAATGAAGGTCTCACTTTGTTGCCCAGGCCAGTCTTGAACTCTTGGGCTCAAGCAGTTCTCCTGCCTCAGCCTCCCAAAGTGCTGGAATTATAGGCATGAGCCACCACACCTGGCTTTATAGTTCATTTGTTTGTTTTTTAAATCAGGTAGAAATTTTCCTCCTGGTAGCCACCAGCTACTACTGGTTTTAACTTCTCCCTTCAGAATACCCTCAGTCTGTCCATTTCTCGGCAGATGTTTTGTGAGCTTTCTCTGGCTGTTTTTGCCTGGTGTCGTTTCCAGGCTCCCTGTAGATAATCGTAGGTCTTCCATGGATAAGCTCTGTTGTGGTGTTGTCTCTCCTAAATGGACACCCAGAATTAAATTTCCTTAAGAGTATTTTTTCTTTGTGAGAATTTCTCTTTTTTAAAGAATTATAATAATGGTTTTTGATCAAAACAAGGTTGTATTTTAAAGACGAGTATCTTTACCAATAATACCTTCATGGAGACAGAATAAGATAAAACTAAAAATTGTTCTGAAAACCAAGGCTGAGTGTCTGCCATGCCTGGAAGGGTTCCTGTGTCTTCTGTAGAGGGGCAGTAAGACCAGTGCGCCTTGACTCCTCTGGGGAGCAGCCTGAGTGTCAGCCACAGCTGGGAGCAGTCAAAAGAGCACACGGTCCTCCCTGCCAGTGCGTCCTGAACAGTGTCTCATTTTAATGAAGTCCATTGTGTCTGTATTTTCATGTAGATACCCAGTTTTCTAGCACCATTTGTTGAAAAGACTTTCTGTTTCCCGTTGGATTGCTTTGGAGGCTTTGGAACATTGTGTGAGTGTGTGGGTGTGAGTCTGATTCTTGGTGCGCGGCTCAGTTCTTTCTATCTGTGTGTTGTTCCTCATGCCAGCACGGCACGGCACTGCGCTGTCCTGGTTCCTGGAGCCTTGGGCTGTGTCCTGAAGTCAGGTCCTTCACTTGGTTCTTCCTTCTCAAGAATGTGTTTTTTCAGGCTCACTGATTTTTGAACTCTTTTTTTTTTGAGATCAGGTCTTATTCTGTCACCCAGGCTGGAGTGCGGTGGCACTGTCTTGGCTCACTGCAACCTCAACCTCCAGGGCTGAAGTGGTCCTCCCATCCCAGCCCCCCAGGTAGCTAGGAGTACGGGCATATGCCACCATGCCCAGCTAATTTTTGTATTTTTGTAGAGATGAGGTTTTGCCATGTTGGTCAGGCTAATCTTGAACTCCTGAGCTCAAGTGATCTGTGCACCTTGGCCTCCCAAAATGCTGGGAATACAGGCATCAGCCATCGCACCTGGTCAATTTAATTTTTTTTGGAGACGAGGTCTCACTGTATTGCCTAGGCTGGTCTTGAACTCCTGACCTCAAGCAGTCCTCTCTCCTTGACCTCCCAAAGTGCTGGGATTACAGGTGTGAGCCACTGCGCCCTGCCTGATTTTTAAACATCTTCATACTGATGTTACTACACCTATCCAATGAATTTTTAAATTTCAAATGTTGTATTTTTCACTTCTAGAATCTCCATTTGGCTCTTTAATAGTTTGTTTTTTTGTCAAGATTTTTTCTTGTTTTTTATTGCAGTATATATATTTTTTATGTCCTTAGGCATGCATGTATACATGTATGTGTATATATATACATACGTTTTTTTTTTTTTTTTTTTTGAGACGGAGTTTCGCTCTTGTTACCCAGGCTGGAGTGCAATGGCGCGATCTCGGCTCACCGCAACCTCCGCCTCCTGGGTTCAGGCAATTCTCCTGCCTCAGCCTCCTGAGTAGCTGGGATTACAGGCATGCGCCACCATGCCCAGCTAATTTTTTTGTATTTTTAGTAGAGACGGGGTTTCACCATGTTGACCAGGATGGTCTCGATCTCTCGACCTCGTGATCCACCCGCCTCGGCCTCCCAAAGTGCTGGGATTACAGGCTTGAGCCACCGCGCCCGGCCTACATACGTATTTTTTTTTTTAGTTGGAGTCTTGCTCTGTCACCAGCAGGCTGGAGCACAGTGACGCAATCTCAGCTCACTGCAACCTCCACCTCCCAGGTTCAAGCGATTTTTCCGCCTCAGCCTTCTGAGTAGCTGGGACTACAGGTGCACGCCACCATGTCCAGCTAATTTTTATATTTTCAGTAAAGACGGGGTTTCACCATGTTGGCCAGGATGGTCTCGATGTCTTGACCTCGTAATCCGCCCACCTCGGCCTCCCAAAGTGCTGGGATTACAGACGTGAGCCACTGCACCCGGTGTCTTTGGGCATACGCATTTACGTCACTTTAAGATTCTTGCAGCCAGGTGCGACGGCTCACACCTGTAATCCCAGCACTTTGGGAGGCCGAGGCAGGTGGATCACGAGGTCAGGAGATTGAGACCAGCCTGACCAACATGGTGAAACCCTATCTCTGCTAAAAATACAAAAATTATCTGGGTGTGGTGGCACACGCCTATAGTCCTAGCTACTCAGGGGGCTGAGGCAGGAGAACTGCTTGAATCCAGGAGATGGAGATTGCAGTGAGCCGAGATCGTGCCACTGCACTACAGCCTGGGCAACAGTGCAAGATTCTGTCTCAAAAAAAAAAAAAAAAAAAAGATTTTTGCCTGCTTATTCTAGTACGTGGGTCATCTTGAGGTTGGTTTCTGAATATGGCTCATGTTTTTTGTTTGTATTTTGGAGTAATTTTGTAATTTTGAATTGGATTTTGGACAGTTGTGCATGGCATGTAGAAACCCTGGGTTCTGTTATGTTCTTCTGAAAAATATTGATTTGCTCTAACACTTAGTTAACTTGATTGAATTAAAACTGCACACACTGGCCAGGCGCAGTGATTCACGTCTGTAATCCCAACACTTTGGGAGGCTGAGGCGGGTGGATGCCAAGGTCGGGAGTTCGAGACCAGCCTGGCCAATATGGTGAAATCCCATCTCTCCTAAAAATTGAAAAATTAGCCAGGCATGGTGGCAGATGTCTGTAGTCCCAGCTGCTTTGGAGGCTGAGGCAGGAGAATTGCTTGAACTAGGGAGACAGGTTGCTGTGAGCCGACATCGCACCATTGCACTACACCCTGGGTGACAAAGGTAGGCTCCATTTCTGAAAAAACAAACAAACTGCACACTCTTTCTCCTTTGTGGCAGGAGGCACCTGAAGACTCAGTTCTGTGCTTGGGCCTTTGCTTGGATTCTGTTTCGGTGTGTGAGGTTTAGGCGGAGGTTAGGGAGAGGACGGGGGCCTCCTGTCCTAGCTGTGCCCTGCTCTTCGTCTTCTTGCTCAAGCCAGTGAGACGCTGTATGTCTTTGGCTTTGAGCTGTTCCATTGAGCACAGACTGGGGCTGCCCTCGTGCCAAATGCCATGAAACTGGAAGCCTGCCCTGTTTTGTTCCCTTCGTGCTAGTGTCATTTCCCTTCCTGTATCATCTGCCCACCGTTTCATATTTTTTTGTATTTCATCTAGAGTTTATGGTTATTTGGATTTTGTTTGACCTGATAGGAAGTACTTAGCCATTACTGGACACAGAAGCTTTTGTCAAATTCTTTTATTAAAAAATATTCTTTTAAAAAATTATATTAGTCATACATGCCCATTCTAGAACTTTTGGAAAATACAGAAATGCACGTGCTCACAAACGTGTCTCCTGTGGCGCTGCCCCAGAGGTGGCCACTGCCAGGCCGTTGTTTCCAGAGCATCTGTCCTGTCTTTCCTCCGTCTGTCTGTCCACTCTGTCCCTTCTGTCTGCTCTCCTTCCCCATCTTGGTTAAATGTAAATGGCAGTGCCATCCTGCTGCATATGCTCTATTGTGGCAGGTTTTTCCTTTTAGTGACTCTTCCTGAGCCTTTTCCCGAGTGAGTACAGTCTGTAGCATGGCTGGTGGTGGCTGCGTGGTGGCCCTTGTGTACCAGTTGGTTCAGATAGCTCCCTCTCACTGAATACTTTGTTTAGGTATCTGTAAGTTTTACATTTTAAATATAAAATATGTATATTCACTAAGTGGAGTGAATATAATTGAGTGATTTAAGTAATAATTTAACAACTAGTAAGTAAATCCTTCACATTTACTGTAACTTCAAGGATGGCAACCAGATGGAAAAGAGCTAGGGTTAAGTCTGTGCTGACCAAGAGTTGGCTAGTTTCTGTCTTTGTAAAATAACATGCCAATAAGTTCTCATGTAAACTTTTTAAAAAGATGATTTTTTTAAGAGCAGCTTTAGGTTCACAGCAGAATTAAGAGGAGGTAACAGATTTTTTACATACTCTACGCCCCCCGACATGCACCGCCTCCCTTATATCTGTGTCACCCACCAGATGGTGCCTTTGTTGCACTTGGTGAACTCCAGTGCCATGTCATTAGCATAGTACTATACTTTCACCCCCTAAAAGTTTCCCACACTCTGCCTGTTCACCTCCCCCACTGCTTTGCACCTGGCAACCACTCATCTTTTTGTTGTCTGTATAGTTTTGCCTTTTCCAAGACGTCATAGAGTTAAGATCATGTAGCATGTCACCTTTTCAGATTGCCTTCTTTCATTTTGTTTTATTTTTTTTAAAGATGGGGTCTTGCTCTGTTGCCCAGGCTGGAAGGCAGAGTGCAGTGCACAGTCCTAGATCACTGCAGCTTCAAACTCCTGGGCTCAGGTGATCCTCCTGCCTCAGATTCCTGAGTAGCTCGGACTGCAGATGTGCATCACCATGTCTGGCTACTTCTTAAATTTTTATTTTTTTGTAGAGACAGGATCTCACTGTGTTGCCCAGGCTGGTTTTGAACTCCTGGCCTCAAGTGATCCTCCCACCTCAGCCTCCCAAAGTGTTGGGATTACAGGCGTAAGCCACCACACCTAGTGATGGCTTTTTTCACTTTAAACATTTTAAATAACATCTACTATTTATATCTCTATATGTCTCATATGTTTATATATCAAGTCGAGTGCTAGCTATAAAAACATCATTTTAAAGATCCAAGTTAATTAGATAGTTATTAATCGGGGTTTTAATGTCAGTTTTCAGTAGAAAGACAATTTACCTTTTTATTAGTCGATGTTTTTGGATGTGAGGTTATGCTGGGCAGCGACTGGTCGGGTCGCTGAGCTTCGTCTCAGACCTGAAACCCGCGTTTCCCAGCGTTAGCCCTTTTGTTGTCATCCAGTACGCTGCGCTAGTCAGGTTCCCAGGGACTGTACGTTTGCATTGATTTGAGACTCCATTAAAACCAGAATCATACATCTTTTACAAGTCTTTTTTCCTCTAGAGGTAAGTTAGAACTTTAAATTGTTTGTTATACATAAGTATACTTTACAGATGTATATTTAAAGACACGGGGTAGATAACATTTCTGTTATTAAAAAGGAATGAGGTTGATGTTTGGGATAATTATGATAGTTTGGGTTTATTCTTATAATGGGCTTCAGTGATCAAAATCTCATTTTTTCATCTTTTTTCCCAGCAGCAAGCCCTCGCAGGGAGCCTGGTAGCAGGGGCCGGAAGCACAGTAGAGGCGGACCTGTTTAAGAGGCAGCAGGCGATGCCCCCCGCCGGTGTGGCAGGTACGTCAGGGCACGGCTAGCGTGGCCTCAGGAACACACCCCTCTCCTCGGGCTTTGAGGTAGAGTTGCCACGAGTTTCTGAAGAGCAGTTGCTAAACTTGGTTTCTTCCTACTTTGAAAATTAATTTTTCTTTTGGTGATTATGAGCTGAACAATGTTGATGTGAATTTTTCTGTGTCCTGAAGTGAGAAATTTTTCAGTTGAGCAGGTGTATTCCGTCTTGGTTTTCTGTGTGCATTTGTAGGCTCTTGAGCCACCATGGTGTGATTAAACACAAAACCATCTGCTTTCTGAAGTTGTCGTATTTTTCAAGCTGATTTTTTTCAAATAATAAACAATATATTTTTGTGCAAAAGACTAAAACATATATATGTTGTTATGTCTGTATTAACTGAAGAGGCCATCTCTTCAAGTCATAACTGCTCTCTCAGTGGGATGGTTGGTTCTTTATCAGTCAGATCCTTGTCAGTGTTTGTCTGTTAGTGCCACCTTTTGTCTGTTACAGTGAACTGAGGACTGAACATGTAGTCTTCTGTTTTTCCTACATGTTTGTCAGTATATCTACCTATTTATTTATTTATTTTTTGAGATAGGATCTGGCTCACCCAGGCTGAAATGCGATGGCATCATCATGGCTCACTGCAGCTTCTACCTTCCAGGCTCGGGTGAAGCTGATGCCCCAACCTCCTGAGTAGCTGGTACTACAGGCACATGCCACCATGCCCAACTACTTTTTGTATTTAGGTACAGTAAGAGTCCCACTATGTTGCCCAGGCTGGTCTTGAACTCCTGGGCTCAAGTGATCCTCTCGCCTCAGCCTTCCAAACTGCTGGGATTGTAGGCATGAGCTACCATGCCCAACTGTTTGCCAATATATCTAAAGGAAAAACTCCTAGAAATGAAATTGCTAGATCAAAACACAGGTATAGTTAGCTAATGATGGTGCTCAGTTGCCCACCAAAAGGACAGGGCCAGCTTTCATTGCCATCAGCAATTTCTGTTTTTTTCACATTTTGATGACTTTGTTAGGTGTAAGTCTTTTCATCCTCGCTGATGTGATGGGTGGAAGATCCGTCATTTTGATGGGGGTTTCTTTAGCTTTGAGCACACTGCAGCGTCATTCCCTGTGCCTTGGGCATTTGTGCGTCTGCCCTTCTGCCCTCTCTCCACGCTCTGCCCATCTCGTCCATCTGTTTGTGACTCTTCTCATGTTTGCCTGTGGTTTCCAAGTGCTGAGCTAGTCTACCTCTATCCGTCACATGTGTCGCAATGTTGCCTCTCAGGTTGTTGCTTGTCCTTGGCCTTTTAATGATGCTTTTTCTTATTTGGCAACATTTTAATGAGAGATGGTATTCATCAGCCTTATCTTTTATGGCTTCTGGATTTTAGTTTGTGGTTAGAAAGGCCTCCCTGTTCAAAGATGATAAAAACAAACATGTTTTTCTCTACTATTTCTCTGGTTTAATTTTTACATCAAACTGCACCTTTTTTGAAAATTATTCTAGAGCAGTCTAAGAGGCCTCGCCTTGACGTGGGTCACCAAGGGGTAGTTTTCCAGCACCCGGGGGCGGATGCAGGCGTTCCTCTTCAGCAGCTAATGCCGACCGCACAAGGTAAGGCCCAGCAGCAGAGCCAGCTCCCAGCTAGGAGCAGTCAGTGCACTGCAGTTCCAGAAACCAGTACCAGACTCAAACTTGGGCAGTGGAGGTAGCGTGTTTGCAGTGGGTGCCGTATTGATACCGCATGCAAACCCCTGGAGACATGTTCTTGCCACACTAACGGGAGCCACATGTCGCATTGTCATTATGTCTTTCAACAGTTTTTATTCCTGTGTTTTTTCTAATTGCTGCTGTCATGGGGGTGCCCTGTGGTGATCTGGTGCTTGTTTTGCTTGAAGCTGACTTGCAAAGGTCAAGTGCCTCTCTTTCCTTTTGTGTGTGCTCAGTTGTGGCCAACCTGTGTGAGTGTGGCGGGTCTTGGACAAGCACTGGGGTGTCAGACATCTCCTTGTGACTCATTGGTAGAAGCTGCCACACTTGAGAATCAGTGCTTTTGGTGCATTTCTTATTTTGCAGGAGGGATGCCCCCCACGCCACAGGCCGCCCAGCTCACTGGACAGAGGCAGAGTCAGCAGCAGTACGACCCCTCCACGGGGCCTCCTGTGCAGAACGCCGCCAGCCTGCACACCCCACTGCCTCAGCTGCCCGGGAGGCTGCCCCCAGCTGGTGTTCCCACCGCAGCCCTCTCCTCTGCGCTGCAGTTTGCACAGCAACCGCAAGGGGTGGAGGCCCAGACACAGCTCCAAATCCCGGTGAAGACTCAGCAGCCCAGTGTTCCCATCCCTGCACCCCCCACCAGCCAGCTCCCCGTCCCTCCCTCACAGCCGGCACAGCTGGCCCTCCACGTTCCCACGTCTGGGAAGGCACAGGTGCAGGCCTCCCAGCTTTCATCGCTGCCACAGGTATGAGAAGAGATACAGGAAAAAAATGGTTCGCAAGATGGGCTGGCTGCCTGTGTGTTAGACAGGGTGTCACACCACACTATCATTTGTGTATTTTCTCTTAGTAGCTTGCTCCCCCACTTTAGAACAGTTAGTTAATTCAGTACTCACAATATAGTTTTATTTGGCTCTGTAATATTATCTTCGTTAAAATAATAGAGAACTGGGCCAGGCATGGTGGCTCACGCCTGTAATCCTAGCACTTTGGGAGGCTGAGGCAGGTGGATCACCTGAGGTCAGGAGTTTGAGACCAACCTGGCCATCATGGCAAAACCCCGTCTCTACTAAAAATACAAAAATTAGCCAGGTGTGGTGGCACACGCCTGTAGTCCCAGTTACTTGGGAAGCTGAGGCAGGAGAATTGCTTGAACCCAGGAGGGGAGGTTGCAGTCAGCTGAGATTGCACCATTGCACTCCAGCCTGGGTGACAGAGAGAGACTCCATCTCAAAAAAAAAAAAAGTAATAATAGAGAACTATTATTATTGTCACTCTCAGTACCAGGGCCCTCTCCCTACTCACCTATATGCTGTGCGAAGGGCATGGTGTCATTTATCTCTTTAATCTGCCCAGTAACTCTCAGGTAGGTGGCAGCGACCCATTCTACCAGTGTGGAGACAAATACTTAAGAGGTTCTGGGGCTGGCCACAGGTTACGTGGTGGTGCAGTGATGAGCGGGGCTTGACCCTAGCTCCATGTGAGTGCAAAACCACGACACAAACCACCCCCGGATGTGCTGGGTGCCTGCTTTGCTGCTTTTGGGATGCTGTGTTCTCTGCAAACGTGTGAGGCATTACTGATCCACCTTGACACACATTTCAAGTAGTTTAACTGCCCCTCCTCCACTGATTAATTTTACCCAGGTACATTTTTGGAATGTTCACAGTAAACTGGTTTCGGTTCCTAAGGAGTAGCAAAATGCCACAGCCTGCGTGCCAGCCGTCAACAGGGCACTGATGGGAGGCTGGGGAGGGCTCTCAGCCACCTTAGTTCTCCACTGTCTGAAGCACCTCAGGGTGTGGGGAGCCCACTGCAGAGTCTTCCCTTCCTTTTGCCCTCTTCCTCACTAACAAAGGAATTTCCTATGTAGGCTTTGAGTTCACAGTTTTTGTTTGTATTGAAACATGGTCTGGCTCTCACCCAGGCTGGAGTGCAGTGGCACGATCTCTGCTCACTGCAGCCTCTATCTTCTGGGCTTAGATTATCCTCCTGCCTCAGCCCCCTGAGTAGCTGGGACTACAGGCGCACACCATGGCACCTGGCTGATTTTTGTATTGTAGCAGAGACGGGATTTCGCCACGCTGCCCAGGCTACAAAATCAATTTTTCTCTCTCTTTTTTTTTTTTTTTCGAGACAGAGTTTCGCTTTTGTTGCCCATGCTAGAGTGCAGCGGTGTGGTCTCTGCTCACTGCAAACTCCGCCTCCCAGGTTTAAGTAATTTTCCTGCCTCAGCCTCTCGAGTAGCCGGGATTACAAGCATGCGCCACTGTGCCTGGCGAATTTTGTATTTTTATTAGAGACAGTGTTTCTTCGTGTTGGTCAGGCTGGTCTCAAACTCCCGACTTCAGGTGATCCACCCACCTCAGCCTCCCAAGGTGTTGGGATTACAGGTGTGAGCCACTGCACCCGGGCTGAGGAGGGCTTTTTAACCCTTGCAGCTTGTCTGCCATGAGAGAAGCACATTGAGTTTGTTTTTCTTGTTTTTTTAAGAGACAGTGTCTTGCTCTGTTGGCCTTCACTCCAGCCTCAGCCTCCCAAGCTCAAGCAGTCCTGCCACCTCGCCTCTCATGTAGCGGTGATCAAAGGCACATGCCACCACACCTGGCCGAGTTTTAAATTTTTTGTAGTGACAGGTCTTTGTTGCCCAGTCTCATCTCAGACTCCTGGGCTCAAGCAGTCTCCCACCTCAGCCTCCTAAAGTGTTGGGATTACAGGCATGAACACTGGGCATGGCTTAAAGGTAGTTGATAAGGAAAACTCCTATTAGGTTTTGGGGAAGTAGAAGGATGTGTGTTTTTTTTTTTTTTTTTTGTGGACACACTAATGTTGGGCTATGGATGCGATGTGATCTGTTTGCTCGCGTTGCTGTGGAGAGGAAGGTGCTGGCAGCACATGTCTCTGTGCTGTGGGTGCTCTGGTGTTTGGCACCGTGGCCTGTCCTGACATCTTGTCTTCACCTTGCCCCACTTGTGCTCTGCCTATTAGACAGTGGCATCGACAAGGCTCCCTGGGGACCCTGCCGCACCCTGCCCACGGCCTCTGCCCACCTCCTCCTCTGCCTCGTCCCTCGCACCTGTGAGTGGCTCTGGCCCGGGACCCTCCGCTGCTCGGTCCTCTCCAATAAACAGACCCTCCTCAGCAACCAACAAGGCACTGTCTCCAGTCACTTCCCGGACCCCAGGGGTGGCGGCATCTGCCCCCTCCAAACCACAGAGTCCTGCTCAGAATGCCACCTCGTCCCAAGACGGTTCTCAGGATACGCTGACAGAACAAATAACTCTGGTAAGCATGCCTAAGAAGGTTGTAAAATGTACTCCAGTGAGTGAAGCACATTTGCTGTTGTTTGTTTTTGAGGTGGAGTTTTGCTCTTGTCGCCCAGGCTGGAATGCAGTGGTACTCTCTTGGGTCAGTGCAACCTCCGCTTCCTGGGTTCAGGTGATTCTCCTGCATCAGCCTCCTGAGTGGCTGGGATTACAGGTGCCCGCCATGACGCCTGGCTAAGTTTTGTGTTTTTAGTAGAGATGGGGTTTTGCCGTGTTGGCCAGGATGGTCGTAATCTCTTGACCTCATGATCTGCCTGCCTTGGCCTCCCAAAGTGCTGGGATTACAGGCGTGAGCCACCGCGCCCAGCCACACATTTGGTTTGAATAGTCAGGAATGTGGTAGCATGAAACCGAATGCCTGGTCCGTTCACCATGGCTCGGGAAATGCAGAGACAAGTAGAAAACCAAGGGCTCGTCTTTTCTGTTGGAAGCAGACTCCTGGAGAAAGGCTGGTTTTTTTTGTGGTAGAGTCTGCAGTCTTGAGCTGCTTTCATACGGGCAGTAGACGAAGGGTGGGAGAGCTTGATGTGTCGGGGTCAGGCTTCAGCACTGGTGCCCTGCAGGTTGTGAGGCTCCGGAAGCCCCCGGTCTGCAGCCCTGTCCTTGAGAGTCACTGCCTAGCCCGGAGCACTTCCTTTGGGTTGGATGACTAAGCTTTTATTTTGTTCAGCTGCGTTAGGGGAATTGAAATGTGTATCAAAATAGAGTGTCACAAACCCCATGTTCCCCATTATCTGATTTTATCATAGTGATCACTATGCAGCTAGTCTCATTTCATCCATTCCACTCCCTTCCAGATTATTCAGAAGCAAATTCCAGGCATCATATGGTTTCCCTTGTAAATACTTTGGTAGAAGCTTGAGGTTTTAAAGTTTTAGTCTGTTTTATAGAGATGGGACAGGATTGTTGCTCCACCTTCTTCTGAGGCTCCTGGGAGGGTCACATGCTCCTAGACCTCTTCTAGAACCACTTGGACCTTTGTGTCCGAGTCTTAACTTTGATGTTAAACTGGGACCTGAGCTTTCTCTCTTCCTTAGTGCCTAACTGAGCTTCGTACGTAGTAGGGCTTCAGATTTCTGGGGTCTGAGTTGGTGGAACACACTCATCACATGCCGACCCCACGATCCACCATGCATCACCACAGGAGAACCAGGTGCATCAGCGCGTTGCGGAGCTGAGGAAAGCAGGTCTGTGGTCTCAGAGGCGTCTGCCAAAGCTGCAGGAGGCCCCACGCCCCAAGTCCCACTGGGACTATCTGCTGGAGGAGATGCAGTGGATGGCCACAGACTTTGCCCAGGAGCGGAGGTGGAAGGTGGCTGCTGCGAAGAAGGTGGGTTGACATGCGTGTGGCTGCTGTGCTGTGCGCGTGGGTGGGGCTGGAGTTTGCAGTGCTGTCAGCGATGGACAGGACTCCACACCCGCTTTATTTTGTTTTTTTCAGGTAGGATCTTGCTCTGTTGCCCATGCTGGAATGCCCAGCTAATTTTTGTGTTTTTTGTAAAGACAGGCTTTTGCCATTTTACCCAGGCTGGTCTTGACCTGGGCTTAAGTGACTGCTTGCCTTGGCCACCCAGAGTGCTGGGATTGCAGGCATGAGCCACCATGCCCGGCAGACTCACTCTAAATGCCTTGACTTGTGAAGTCTGGGAGGGATGCTTCTCTCTTGTTTGGAGAAGAACTGTGCTGTATACTTGGTCTCTGAGATGGTGTGTTCAGAGCCCAGCATGCATGGTTGGGATTAAGCCTGTGCTCCCCCACTGCAGCACTGGTATGGATTTAGCTTCCTTCTGTTGCCTGGCTTTGTCTGGAGGTTGGAGTTAGGATACCTCCAGTGCCACAGGTCCAGGCTGGTGACTGGAGCTGTTCAGGGAGCTGAGAGGCTAAGAGTTAGAAAGCCCCTGGTGCCAGTTGAGGGGCAGCAAGGGACTGTCGCAGGCTTTCCTACCTGCCTACACCGGCTCCTGCTCTTCCTCCTGGACTCCTGGTCTAGCTCTCTAGTTCCAGCTGGGAATTTATTTTCTCCTAACTGTTGCCAAAGCAGGTGCAGAGTTCTTGGGAGACTCTCTGAACGCTTTACTGCTGATACTAGAAAAGTAAGAA
Source organism: Saimiri boliviensis (assembly GCF_048565385.1). NCBI lineage: Eukaryota > Metazoa > Chordata > Mammalia > Primates > Cebidae > Saimiri > Saimiri boliviensis. Next base: position 1,262,193 of record NC_133455.1, on the reverse strand, counting down.
CAAGTGGTAGATTTCTAGAAACCTCAGGCCTCAGGGGAAACAGCTGTGCTTTCACTGTGTGAAGAGCCACGGGCCTTCTTTGTCCTCCTTATCACCTGTCTCGGCCTCTGTTTCTTGGGCCCTAGGCCCTGCATTCGTATTTTCTGTACTCCTAAGGCTGTAGGCCGGTCCTGTGTCCCCTGTCCTCTCTACTCCCTTCCCTGAATTCTGCCGCGTGCTGTCTTCCTGTAGGTTAGGCAGAGAAAAGCTGAGACCACAGGGTGAGAACTGTGGGGTTCTGAGAGTCAAGGGTCTCAAGTCAGATTGACAGGCACTTCAGAAAAACCCAGATTCTTCCTTAAATCAGCCTTTCCACAAAGAAGGTAATCCCGAACATGGTGGACACCAGGCTGGACAGGGCGGGAGGCCGGACGTGTAGACACCAGGCTGGAAACAGAGACCAGGGCTGGACAGGGCAGGAGGCCAGACGTGTAGACGCCAGGCTGGACACATAGACCTGAGCTGGACAGGGTGGGAGGCCGGACGTGTAGACGCCAGGCCGGACACGTAGACCAGGGCTGGACAGGGCGGGAGGCCGGACGTGTAGACGCCAGGCTGGACACGTAGACCAGGGCTGGACAGGGCGGGAGGCCGGACGTGTAGACGCCAGGCTGGACACGTAGACCAGGGCTGGACAGGGCGGGAGGCCGGACGTGTAGACGCCAGGCTGGACACGTAGACCAGGGCTGGACAGGGCGGTAGGCCGGACGTGTAGACACCAGGCTGGACACGTAGACCTGAGCTGGACAGGGCGGGAGGCCGGACGTGTAGATGCCAGGCTGGATGTGTAGACGCCAGGCTGGACATGGAGACCTAGGCTAGACAGGGCGGGAGGCCAGACATGTAGACGCCAGGCTGGACACGTAGATTTGGGCTGGGCAGGGTGGGAGGCTGGATGTGTAGACGCCAGGCTGGACACGTGGATGCCGGGCTGGATGGGTTGGGGCTGGCTGACAGGCTGGAGTGGGAGCTGTTGGGGTGACTGAAGAGCAGTGCAGCATCTATGGGGCCCGGGCCGGGGCCACTTCTCAACAGCCAAGTAATGTACCCGCAGCCAGACCTGCCCTTCCCTGTGCCTCCTGCCTCTCCTGGGGCAGATCGGGGAGGCCGCGGAGCAGCCCACCCTGATCAGGGCCTGCGTTGACAACAGCGAGCACAGATCTACGTTGGAGGCTGAGTGGGAGCACGGCCTGTGTGCAGAGTCTCTGCGGCAGTTGAGTGCATTTCCATCCCCAGGACGGGCATAGGAGCGACAGCCATTGTGTTCTCAGGGCCCCAGAGGTTTTCTCATCTTAATTCTCACCACCTGCTTGAGGTTCTGTTGGTGGGTAAGTGCAGTGTCTGCACTTTTGAAAGCAGTTTGGCAATTTAAAGCAAAAGCCTTAAAATGTGAATTACCTCAGCCCAGTAATTCTTATATATGGTGTACCATTCATGAAATGAGGTCCGATGCGTGTTTATTGAATAAAGAGATGTTAATCGTCTATTACATGGGGAAGGAAGATCGTAGCACAATGTGATGTTTTCGTTTTGAGAAAAATATGTGTATTTAGTGGGAAAAACCACTTTTGGGAAAAGGCAAGCAACATGTCGACGGGCTTTGCGCGCACTCTTGTTTCTCCTAGTGTACCCTGAGAGCATGTGAGGATGTGTCTGCCCGTGAGTTGTGTGTGATTTTAGCCTGAGAAGATGTAAAAAAAGTTACATATCCTTTTTTTTCCAGCATGATAACACACAATTCTTGTACTTTTATTCACCAGCTTGTTAGAACTGTGGTGCGCCATCACGAGGAGAAACAGCTCCGTGAGGAAAGAGGGAAGAAGGAAGAGCAGAGCCGGCTGAGGCGGATCGCCGCCTCCACGGCCCGGGAGATAGAGTGCTTTTGGTCGAATATTGAACAGGCGAGTGCTGCGGTTTTCATGGGGACGTGAGAATCCGCCTGTCGGAGCTGGCGAGGCCGCTTCCCGGGGAGTGTGCACACTCCCCTGGGCCTTTGCTCACTGGCCTTTGAATGGCGGCGCGTGTCGGTGTCTGTCTTGCACGGAGATGGACCTCAGCGTGGCCGCGCTCTGAGGCGCTTCCTGCCGTGGAGGGGCTTTTGGGGTTGTCGTTCCAGGGTTAGTGCGGGTCACCACACGTGGTTACTTCTGGAGCGGCTGTTGGCTCTCTGTGTTTCCTTTCCTGAAATTTTAATTCTTATCTCACTACGTAGTAGAACCTGGGCAGGATGTAGTTAGAATGAAATACATGAGAAAGCACCAGGCTGACACGGCTGGAAAACGCTTACTCAGCTCAGCTTACGTGTTTTAGTGTTTCCTATGCAGAACCTCTGCAATTCCCATCTTTAGTAACAAGCTTATTTGTTTAATCCTTTGCATTTAGGTTGTGGAAATAAAACTACAAGTTGAATTAGAAGAAAAAAGGAAGAAGGCCTTAAATTTACAGAAAGTTTCCAGGAGAGGTATGATTTAAAAAAAAAAAGCCTCGCCACTGCTTGGGTGGTACTTTGTTCAGATTCTTTTCTCAGCAGGCAGTCTCCTGGCGCTGTGGCTTCCCACAGATGACGTTTGCTCATCAGCCAGCTGCCTGATTGTCACATTTCTCTTTGTGTGGCCATCCTAGTTTTATGCTTCAGTGCTTTTGAGATGTGTTAGTGAGAGTCAGGTTGGTAAACTCTGGGACACGCAACTGGAGTTGAGTCCCTGGAGAGTGAGCGGGGAGTTCACGGAGGCGTTTGCCATGCAGGAGGACCCCTGGGCATCGGCCTGTGTCACACCTCCCTGTCACCCTTCCTTTGATAGTTCTTTGGCAGCTGCCTCCACTTATTATATGCCACTCCACTTGGGACCTGTCCGGCACCAATGATGGCAGCATTCCTATTTCATTTGCCTCTGAGGATACCCCTGGGAGGGTGGGCATTGTGCTTCCCTGTTATCAGTGAGGAAACTGAGGCTGAGAGGTGGCTGCTGCTGAAGGTCATAGAGCCATAAGTTAGTAAAAACCACTTCCCTGCGTCATGAGGAGGAGGAGGAGGCGAAACTTACGTCTCCCTCCTTTCCCTGCACGTGTGTGGAGGCAGCAGGGGCCCCACCTGGAAAGCAGAGATGCCCTGGCCAAGCATGGGGAGCCTCGGAAACTGACCGCGTTCGTTGTCTCTCTAGGGAAAGAACTGAGACCCAAGGGTTTTAATGCATTCCAGGAAAGTTCTCTGGTAAGTTTGGGTTTGTCACTGTGCTGTGTGAGGAGTGGAAGCCGCTCCAATAGAGTGGGCCTTTTCCTTCTTACCTGGAGGAATTTGTAGGCTGTGACTGTGACTCCCTTTCATTATAGACTCAGTCTACTTTGAAAATAACCTGGTACGTTTAGCCTTAGTCTCATGTGGGGTGTTACTTTGGCAGGGACAGCTGGACACAGTGAGCGCCCATCATGTCCTCGCTCCCCCACTGCCCTGCCCCTCCTGACCCCAAATGGAGTCTGAGGGTGGCCCAGCAAGCTTGCCCCAGGGCTCCCCCTTCTCTCCTGGACTCTTCTGCCTTGGTTTTCCATTCTCCGTGTTTGGATCTCATGCTGGTGGTTTTTCTTCCTTTCAGGATCCAGGAATGTCTGGAAGGAAAAGAAAAGCCAGCACATCCTTGACTGATGACGAAGGTCTGTCCCCGCCGCCCCCCAGTGCCATCTTTGTTGTCTGCAGGGCTGCCGATGAGATCACACAGAGCTGTGGCCACTTGCAAGAGCTTTAACCTTGCCATGTTCAACTGGTTGAAAGTTCAACCTTTGTATTTATCCAGATGTCTCAGTGTAGAGAGCCCTTTTTGGTGTCTGTGGAGCATTTGGGATGCTTTCTGGAGCAAAATGGTTGTATGTGCTTTTGTGAGGTTTGGAAACTTGGATGCATCTTGGAGAGTGTTGGAGCCCCGTACTCATGTGGCACAGGGCCAAGACTGTTCTTGACCTTGAGAGGTGGCCATGGTATGTCCGGTGGTAGACCCATGGTTGCCAGCCAGTGGGATTTAAGGAGAAAGTCATGTGAATTTTAGATGTTGGCACCTCATTCAGATGAGAACAGATAGATACTTGAGCACTGGGCGTGTATGAGCCAGGGCCAGTCCATGGCCACCAATTCATAACCCATTTACATACCCATGTGGATTGGGTGTAGAAGTCCTCAGGACTGGTCTGGATTTTCAGAGACAGAGTGGGGAGCTGGAGTAGGGAGTTTGGAGAAACTTTCTTGGGTGCCTGTGTGGCAGTTCCTTTCAGGTGCCAGGTAAGACCTGTTGTTTCTCCGTTGGCTCTTTGGTCAGCGTCAGTGTGGATTTAATTGGCTTGATTTGGTGAAGTGTGTTAACTTTTCCAAATTTTTGAACATTGTTGTTTTGATATTGTTGATTTTTATTCGGAAGTCAACAGGGAGTTTGGCCAGATTGTTGTCATAAAACTGTCGGTATTCAGTTCTGCTACATATGACAGAAACAAAACAGCAGTGGTGCTGATGAGCGAGGACCCTGGGGGCACGTGGCACAGTACTGCTACGGCATTGTGGTGGCCTTCTTAGGCCCCGCCACTCCTCTCTTCTGTCCTGTGCCCAGTCTCCCCTTCAGACGTTCTCCTGGATTGGGCGGCTCCTGTAGCTCCAGCTACTCTCCCAGGGCAGGTAGTTCTTTTTTTTTTTTTTTTTTGAGACGGAGTTTCGCTCTTGTTACCCAGGCTGGAGTGCAATGGTGCCATCTCGGCTCACCGCAACCTCTGCCTCCTGGGTTCAAGCAATTCTGCCTCAGCCTCCTGAGTAGCTGGGATTACAGGCACGTGCCACCATGCCCAGCTAATTTTTTGTATCTTTAGTAGAGACGGGGTTTCACCATGTTGACCAGGATGGTCTTGATCTCTTGACCTCGTGATCCACCCGCCTCGGCCTCCAAAAGCGCTGGGATTACAGGCTTGAGCCACCGCGCCCGGCGGCAGGTAGTTCTTATAGCTCCAGCTACTCTCCTGAGGCAGGTGGTCCTGTAGCTTCAGCTGCTCTCCTGGGGCAGGTGGCTCCTGTAGCTCCAGCTACTCTCCTGAGGCAGGTGGTCCTGTAGCTCCAGCTACTCTCCTGGGGCAGGTGGCTCCTGTAGCTCCAGGTACTCTCCTGAGGCAGGTGGTCCTGTAGCTCCAGCTACTCTCCTGGGGCAGGTGGCTCCTGTAGCTCCAGGTACTCTCCTGGGGCAGGTGGTTTTGTAGCTCCAGCTACTCTCCCGAGGCAGGTGGCTCCTGTAGCTCCAGCTTGCTGTCTTGGACTGGTGGCTACTGTAACTCTTGCTACTCTCCTGGGGCAGGCAGGTGGCTCCTGCAGCTATAGGTACTGTCATCAAGGCTAGAGGAAGGGGTGACTTACAGGAGTAGAAAAGGTGCTTCCAGGCCAGTTGCTTGTTGAAAAGTCCTTCTGGAGGGCCCTAAGCAGGGATTCCGCTTGCATGTCACTGGCCAGGTTGCTGCGGATGGTGAAGTTGGGACCCGTGCCTCTCAGTGTAGGGAGCAGTGGGCTGCGGGGAGAGTGGAGTTGTTCCCTGAGGAGCAAATGGAGAGTAGATGCTTTTGGGCAGTTTGCAGTCTTGGTCACATACAGGGATGTACAATCATTTTCTTTATAGGCTTTTTTTTTTTTTAAGTCTCGCTCTGTTGCCCAGGCTGGAGTGTAGGGGTACGATCTTGGCTCACTGCAATCTCTGTCTCCTGGGGTGAAGCAATTCTCCCTGCCTCAGCTTCCCATGTAGCTGGGATTACAGGAATCCACCAGCACGCCCTGCTAATTTTTATATTTTCAATAGAGACGGGGTTTCACTCTGTTGGCCAGGATGGGCTCGATTTCCTGACCTCAGATGATCTGCCTGCTTTGGCCTCCCAGAGTGTTGGCGTGACAGGTGTGAGCCGCTGTGCCTGCCGCCTTTGCAGGCATTTAACTGATTGGGGAGCACCTGATGGGAGATGACTTAGTTTGGAAATTAGGGAGGCTCAGTAATAACAGCCTTGCATAATGTGCATGGGGCGAGGTCAGTTTTAACTTTATTTTGTGGGAGCATGTATTCTTTTCTTTCCTGACACTATTCAGTTTATACTGTTCATCTCTGGGTCTTACAAATAAAAATACAGTTGATAACTGTCAGGTCTAAAGCTGTGTGATCATGTCCCCTTCTTCACTCCATCTTTTCACCCAAACACATATCATCCAGTGAAGACAGGCAGTGATTTTTTTTTTTTTTTTTGAGACAGTGTCTCTGTCTGGTGCCCAGGCTGGAGTGCAGTGGTGTGATCTCACTGCAGCCTCCACCTCCCGGATTCATGTAATTCTCCTGCCTCAGCCTCCTGAGTAACTGGGGATTACAGGCGCATGCCACCACACTCAGCTAATTTTTGTGTTTTTAGTAAAGTTGGGGTTTTACCATGTTGGTCAGGATGGTCTCGAACTCCTGACCTTGTGATCTACCTGCCTCGGCCTCCCAAAGTGCTGGGATTACAGGCTTGAGCCACTGTGCCCGGCTGATAGGCAGTGATTTTAGCTGCAAACACACGAATCTCAGAGCAGCTTAGGAGGCTGGAATGGAGAGGAAGAGTGCACTTATCTCCTGCTGGAGTGCTTGCCAGGTGCCAGCTGCTGCCGAGCTCTGTTTGTTTTTTAATTTTTTTTTCTTTTCCTTCTCTTCTCTTTTCTTTTCTTTTTCTTTATTTCTTTCTTTCTTTTCTTTTTTTTTTTTGACACAGCTTCTCACATTGTCACACAGGCTGGATTGCAATGGTGAGATCTCAACTCATTGCAACCTCTGCCTACTGGATTCAAGCCATTCCCCCACTTCAGCCTCCTGAGTAGCTGGCACTACAGGTGCACCACTATCATACCTGACTAATTTTCGTATTTTCTGGTAGAGATCGGGTTTCACCATGTTGGCCAGGCTGGTCTCCAGCTCCTGACTTCAAGTGATCTACCTGCCTTGGCTTCCCAAAGTGCTGGGATTATAGGTGTGAGCCACCATGCCTGGCCTGGTGCTGAATTCTATTTTTTTTTTTTTTTTTTTTTTTTTGAGACGAAGTCTAACTCTGTTGCCCAGGCTGGAGTGCAGTGGCACGATCTCGGCTCACCGCAACCTCTGCCTCCTGGGCTCAAGCAATTCTCTGCCTCAGCCTCCTGAGTAGCTGGGATTACAGGTGCCCACCACCATGCCTGGCTAATTTTTTTTTTTTTTTTGAGACGGAGTTTCGCTCTTGTTACCCAGGCTGGAGTGCAATGGCGCGATCTCGGCTCACCGCAACCTCCGCCTCCTGGGTTCAGGCAGTTCTCCTGCCTCAGCCTCCTGAGTAGCTGGGATTACAGGCACACGCCACCATGCCCAGCTAATTTTTTGTATTTTTAGTAGAGACGGGGTTTCACCATGTTGACCAGGATGGTCTCGATCTCTCGACCTCGTGATCCACCCGCCTCGGCCTCCCAAAGTGCTGGGATTACAGGCTTGAGCCACCGCGCCCGGCCTTGGTCTCGATCTCTTGACCTCGTGATCCACCCACCTCGGTCTCCCAAAGTGCTGGGATTACAGGCGTGAGCCACCGCGCCCAGCCCGAATTTTTATATTTTTAGTAGAGACAGGGTTTCACCATCTTGGCCAGGCTGGTCTTTAACTCCTGACGTGATCTACCCACCTTGGCCTCCCAAAGTGCTGGAATTACAGGCGTATGCTACTGTGCATGGCCTATTATTTTTTCAAACAAAGTCTCACGCTGCCATCCAGGCTGGAGTGCAGTGGCACAGTCTCGGCTCATTGCAACCTTCGCTTCCCGGGTTCGAGTGACTTTCCTGCCTCAGCCTCCCAAGTAGCTGAGACTACAGGCACGGACCACCATACCCAGCTAATTTTTGTATATTCAGAAAAGATGGGATTTCACCATGTTGGCCAGGCTGGTCTTGAACTCCTGAACTCAGGTGATCCGCCCACCTTGGCCTCCCAAAGTGCTGGGATTATAGGTGTGAGCCACCACACCCTGCCTAGTACTGAATTCTAGACAGCTTCATTCTGCAGTGGGGTGAATTGAACTCTAGCCTTTCAGACAAGAGAAGCGCAACAGAATCCAGGAGGTTTGTGTCTTTCTGGCTACCTGGAAAAGCATTAGGCCATTTCTTTATGAGGGACACCTTTTCTCTGACCTGCACTCTGGGAGCTGTTGTTGGCTTTATGTAGATTGACCTCTCGACTTTTCCTTATTTTCTCACGTTTTCCCGAGCACATTTCTGTACAGGCATGCATTTCTTAACGGCAGGGATACATTCCGAGAGATGCGTTGCCGGGCAGTTTTGTTGTTATGTGAACGTACGAAGTGCTCACTCAAACCTAGGTGGTGCAGCCTGCCGAGCACCTCAGCTAGATGGTGGGGCCTGTGCCTCCAGCTACAGACCTGCCCACACGTGACTGCTGAATACTGTGGGTAACTGGACACCATGGTATTTGTGCATCTAGACATACCTTGACGTAGAAAAGGTAATGTAAAGATGCAGTACGACAGTCTTACAGGGGTCCCCTTGCACATGCCGTCTGTTGTTGGCAGAAGCGTCACTATGTGGTGCTTAGGTAGATTGAAACAGACTTTTGCTTAATGCCTAAAGATGCCTTAAGGTAACTCAGAGAGGGTCAAATTAACTACTCCAGGTCTTCTTCACTTTTCCAAAGCTCTCCACTCTGGAAACAAAGTGATCAGAGGGCAGAAGAAATGGCAGAGGTGTTTCCAAGAGGAGGGGATGGCCTGGCCTTTCGTGAGCCAGCAAGGTGTCGAGTAGTTTGGATGGTGGGAATGGAGAGAGAGAGATTGTGAGAGAAGAAAAGAACCAGCTGAGAGGAGAGACGGTGCAGGTCTCTTACAGGCCCCCAGATGGGGTGAGAGTCTGTGGACAGAGGGAGTTTGGCTGCAGGGCTGCTGGTAGCTGCTCTTTTCTCTGCCAGGAGCCAAGACCTCTAGGGCGAGTGAGGTGTGAGGTTCAGGGCTGGAGGTCTGAAGAGAGTGGAGCTGGCTTGCACTGGTCATTGTGGAGGACAGGCGAGCCGGGGAGAGTGTTAGCCCAATGTGGCTGAGCCTCTGGACGTGGATGATGATGAGTTCACGGTGATCCCGGCTGGCGTGCTTGTGGGCTTTTCCACAGTGGTGCTCTGCAGGAAGGTGGGAAGGTTGACAGCATTCCATCTGTTGGCCTGAAGAAGGTCTGCTGTGTATTGAAAAACCAGGGCTGTCATTCATGGCCTGCAATGGAAGGAGAAAGATGGTTTCAGTTTCCTACTCGCTAAATTAAACGATCATTTCCAAATTAAACCTGAGAAGTTTAAGAGCTCAGTTTCAATTTCTTTAATAGCGATGCAAAAGAATTCTCAAGCTGTATAGTGTGTAATGAGTAACAGACGCTCAAGTGGTGTTGCCTCTCAGTGACGCTTGCTGATGACCATTGTAGTGGATGACGAAGAGGAGACAATTGAAGAGGAGGAAGCCAACGAAGGCGTTGTGGACCACCAGACAGAACTTTCTAATCTAGCCAAGGAAGGTAGGCTGCTGCTACCTTATTAAACATTCAGGGGGTACAAAGAAACATTTAAAACATGTGGGATGTGGGTAATAACATATGAAGCACCAGCAGCACTGCCTGGTTTAGGAAAAGCAGGCGCTGTGTGCCTCCTGCTGCTCTCATGCCCTGGAGCTCCTGGCCCTCCTGGGTTGTGTCTCGGACACTGCCCTGGCTTCCTTCCCGGCCACCTGCATGTGTCTCCCTGAGTGTACTGCGCATCTGGAGTGTGTGAGAACTTTACCGATGAACCCGCAGGGCTCTGCAAGCTTGCCTCTCCCCTCTCTGTGTCCTGAGTTTCATCCCCAGTGTTGTGTGTTGCTGTCAGTGCATTCATTGTCATTGCCAAGCAGGATTCTTGGTGTAAATATGTCAGCGACTCTTTTTTGTGCCGTTCGTGGCCATTCAGCTGGTTCCCTGTGTTTCCTGTGAGCGTTCTCCTGTTCCCCAGGCACGTGTGCAGGAGTGGCTTGCCTGTGCTCATGGGAACGAGTGACTGTGATTTAGAGTGGGTGTGCCAAGCTCCACATCTCAGGAAGGAACACTCTTTTAAAAAACAAATTATATATTTTGAAATGGTGTTGCCATTCTCTGATTGCCATAACACATCTCAGAAACTCTTGCTGCTGTCTGCCACACTGCGGGTAAAGTGGCTTCTTGTGGTTTTCAGTTGCAGTTCCCTGAAAACTTAAGTGAAGCATCTTTTCACGTTTCTTCTTTTGTCTGTGTTCGGATCATTTTGGTGTTGAGTTTTCTTTCCCTATTGACTTACTGATGAAGGTCTTATATATTCTGGACATGAATTCTTTGTCGGTTCTGTGGTCCAGTGACATTTTCCCAGTTGGTGGTGTGTCTTTTCACTCTTTACAGTACTTTTTGATGAAAGGCGGTCTAAATTTTAGCATATAACAAGTCCTCATTTAATGTTGTCAATAAGTTTCTGGAAACTGCAACTTTAAGTGAAATGATGTTATATTCGTGTTGTTTTATTACAGCCACAAGGAAAAAAATTGGTTTTGTTATAGTTGACCCTTGAACAACGTGGAGACGAGGAGTGCTGACCCATCCCCACGCCTGCTCCGTCGAAAATTTGCATGTAGATTTGGATTCCTCCAAAACCTAGTACTAAGAGCCCTGATAGCCCGCTGTTGACGGGAAGCCTTATCAGTCACAGAAACAGTCTATGAACACATACTTTTTTTTTCTTTTTCTTTTTTTTTGAGACAGAGTCTCATTCTGACATCCAGGCTGGAGTGCACTAGTGGGATCACAGCTCACCGCAGCCCTGACTTCCTGGGCTCAACTGATCCTTCCACCTCAGGTTCCCAAGTAGCTGGGACTATAGGTGCATGCTACCATGCCTGGCTAATTTCTGTGTTTTTTGTAGATACGGGATTTTACCGTGTTGCCCAGGCAGGTCTCAAACTCTTGGGCTCAAGCAAGCCTCCCATCTTGGCTTTACAAAGTGCTGAGTTTACAGGTATGAGCCATTATGCCTGGCCTATTTTGTATGTTATGTGTATTTAATATTATGTACTGATTTCTTTTTTTTTTTTTTTTTTTTTGAGATAGAATCTTGCTCTGTTGCCCAGGCTGGAGTACAGTGGCGTGATCTTGGCTCACTGCAACCTCTGCCTCCTGGGTTCAAGCGATTCTCCTGCCTCAGTCTCCTGAGTGGCTGGGACTACACTGTGTGCCACCACGCCCAGCTAATATTGTTTTGTATTTTTAGTAGAGACAGGGTTTCACTGTGTTAGCCAGGATGGGCTCGATCTCCTGACCTCGTTGATTTGCCAGACTTGGCCTCTCAAAGTGTTTCTCTTGTAGGTGGATATTGCATGCTATGTTGTTTGTTTGAGATGGAGTCTTGCTTTGTCACTCAGGCTGGGGTGCAATCTCAGCTCACTGCAACCTCTGTCTCCCGGATTCAAGCGATTCTCCTACCTCAGCCTCCTGAGTAGCTGGGACTACAGGTGCCTGTGACTACACCTGGCTGATATTTGTATTTTTAGTAGAGACAGGGTTTCACCATGTTGGCCAGGCTGGTCTCCCAACTCCTGACCTCAGGTGATCCACCTGCCTCAGTCTTCCGAAGTGCTGGGGTTACAGGCATGAGCCACCGCGCCCAGCCTTCATACATTAAATTGAGGAATATGACTTTTTCTTTTCTTCATAGTCACATTTTCTAAGAATTTCTTTATTTCATCTAAATTTTAAAATTTATTGGCACACGTTGTCAATAATTTCTCCTTACAGTGTTTCCGAACGTGGCTGTGTTTGTATGTCTGCCCCTTCTTTCCCCTAATACTGTGTGTTTATGCCTCTCTGTTTTCTTGATAGTTTTGTTCAAGAGTTTGTCAGTTTCTTTTCTTCTTTTTTTAAAACTGGAGCCTGTATATTGTTTTCTGTTTTGTTGTTTCTGCTCTTATATTTCTTTTTTAAAAATAATGTCTTTTTCTGAATTTTTAACTTGGATGACTAGCTTACTAATTTTCATTAGCTCATTAATATAAACATTTAAGGATCTAAATTTTTCTATAAACTGCTTTAGCTGAATCTCATGTTTATTATTCAGTTTTAAATATTTTCTGATATCCCTTGCATATATTTTTTATTGACTCATGAGTTATTTAGAAGGATGTTCTTAATTTCCAAACAATACAGGGTTTTCAATATATATATTTTATTATTATTCTATATTAACTACATTTTGATCAGACAGTGAATTTATGGGATTCTCACTAACTTGGATTTTGTTGAGGTGGATTTTGAATGGACCTGTTTGTGAACATTCCATCTATGCTTTAAAGCCTCATGCCTTCGTCAGGTTATGGTGCATTTTCCCTGAGTCCCCCAGGTACAACTTGTGGATTGCATTATCCAGTTCTTCTTATTCTTACTGATGATTTTTGTCTCCTTGCTCTATCAGTTACTGAGAGAGGTATGTTAAAATTTCCCATTATGATAGTGAGTACCTGTTTCTCCTTTATGTCAGTTTTCATTTTATATATTCTGAGACTGTGTTGGTATGTGCATATATAGATTTAGAATTGTTATCCTATCACTTTATCATTTTTACTTGATTCTAGATAATTCCATCACATCTGTTTTCTATTTTATGAATTCTCTTTTCAGCTTTTCCTAGTCTTTTGTTAACCCATTGATTGAGTGTTAAATTCCAGTTACCAGTTTAAGACATTCCCAATGGTTGTTTTAGAAAACCTACATGGAATTTAAAAATTATCTCTGTATTCACACTTTCAATCATCTTTTTTGTTTCTTCAGATATAAAGTTTTATCATCTGTGCCTGATAACTGCATGGATGACGTTTTTGCAGGTCTGATCCTGCTGTCATTTATGAATCCTGGTTTCTCCTGATGGTACATTGTTTCCTAGTATACTTTGTGATTTTTGACAATTTATTGGAACTTTGTTGTGGCAGTTTCTTCAGGCCTGACACTGAGGGAGTTTCCTCTAGAGAGAGTTGCTGCTAACTTCTAATCTGTGTGTTTATTTTTATTTCTGGAACGGTCCATGTGCAGTATGTTCTTCTGTGAAGTGTGTCTCTTGTAAACAGCATTTAGTTGGTCTCTGCTGCCCCTCAGTTTATTCTAACATCTTTATGTCTCTGAATTGGAATGTTTAGTACATTTGTATTAAATTTAAGCCTGTTCTATTAATAGTTGGGCCTAGATCTCTCATAATTTTAAAATTTGTTTTATATTTTCTCCCCGTTCTTTAGTCATCTCTTTTTTAAGTTACCTTAAGCATCAGTCAGGTATTTACAAATTGTTTCATTTCCTCTTCTCTGTTAGCTTTCTGTATTCTTGTTAGTGGCTATCTGATTATGGCATGCATTCTTGACTTATTAGAGTACCTGTTAAATTAGCACTGTAGTAGTCTCTGTGGGGCAGAATTTGGGAGCAGCCTTGCTGGGTGATTGTGGTCCAGGTCTCCTGTGAAGATGGTCTTCAGAAGGCTTGAGGTGGCAGGCTGGAGGATGCCATTCCAGGCGGGCTCATTCTGTGAGCTGATGGGCTCTGCTTGCATGCTGAGGGCAGGTCGACTGACCTCCTGACCTGGGGCTGGTATCCCCAGGTATCCATGAGGGAGCAGGATAGACACTGTTGTATCTCTTTTTTTTTTTTTTTTTTTTTTGAGACGGAGTTTCGCTCTTTACCCAGGCTGGAGTGCAATGGCGCAATCTCGGCTCACCGCAACCTCCGCCTCCTGGGTTCAGGCAATTCTCCTGCCTCAGCCTCCCGAGTAGCTGGGATTACAGGCATGCGCCACCATGTCCAGCTAATTTTTTGTATTTTTAGTAGAGACAGGGTTTCACCATGTTGACCAGGATGGTCTCGATCTCTTGACCTCGTGATCCACCCGCCTTGGCCTCCCAAAGTGCTGGGATTACAGGCTTGAGCCACCGCGCCCGGCCTGTCGTATCTCTTATAACAGTCTTGGAAGTCACATGCTGTCATTCTCACATATGGTGGTCACACCAGTCAGGCTAGGTCAGTGTGGGAGAGGCCAGGAGTGAACAGCTGGAGGTGGGGTTCCTGGGCATCCCATTGTCTTTTCTTTTTTTTTTTTTTTTTGAGACAGAGCCTTTCTCTGTCGCCAGGTGCCAGGCTGGAGTACAGTGGTGCGATCTTGGTTCACTGCAACCTTCGCCTCCCAGGTTCAAGCAGTTCTCCTGCCCCAGCCCCCCCAGTAGCTGGGACTACAGGTATGCACCACCACACCCAGCTGATTTTTGTGGTTTTTAGTAGAGATGGGGTTTCACCATGTTGGCCAGGATGATCTCAATGTCTTGACCTTGTGATCCGCCCGCCTCTGCCTCCCAAAGTGCTGGGATTACAGGCGTGAGTCACCACATCTGGCCCATTGTCTTTATAGTATCACATTGAATCCATGAACAGAGCCTCTCATTGGGTCAAGGCTTCTTTCGTGGTCTTCAGGAACCCATTTGAGCTTTCTTGACAGATATGTGGTGCAGTTTTGAAAGTTTAATTCTAAGTATGTTTAGCTCTTCATATCCATGGGTTTTAATATTTACCCAAAAAAGTGAAAACTAAGAATACATCTGGGTGTGGTGGCTCACACCTGTAATCCTGGCTACTTGGGAGGCTGAGGCAGGACTATCACTTGAGCCCAGGAGTTCAAGTTCAGCCTGGGCAATGTAGCAAGACCCCATCTCTCAAAATAACCGAACAGCCAACCAAAAAAAAACCCCAAACCAAACAAACCCAAATAACAGTACAACAATTAAAAGGATACCAAAAAAATAGCATAGCAACTATTTACATAGCAGTCACATTCTGTTAGGTATGTTAAGTAATCTAGAGATGATTTAAAGTATATGAGAGGATGTGTGTAGGTTACATGCAAATACACATCATTTTATGTAAGGTACTTGAGCATCCTTGGATTTTGGTATCCGAGAGGGGCCTTGGAACCAACTCCTCAAGGATACTGAGGGATGACTGTATTTAATTTTCTGTCTAAACGGGTTTTTTTTTTCTTCTGTTGCATTTTCTAATTTATATATGTGGAGGCTGATTTCTGTGTATTGTTTGTTCTGAGACACCTTCCAGAATTATCCTGTTATTGGAAGTTTTGGTTGGTCAGCTTGTTTTTCCTACTTATGTATAGCATCATGTGCTATAGGGGTGCATCCCAGCATTTTGCACTGGAAGCATCAGACAGGAAAGGTGAAAGCACCTTGTTAGGAGCACCGTGGACGCACTTCCTGGATTCTACAGCCAGCATTTACTTTCACTTGGCTCCATTATGTCTCTGTCCATCAAGCCAGTGTGGCGAATATTTGACATCCTGAGCAAATGAATTCAGAGGGTGCTTGGTAGTCTTGAGTGGACAGTGCCTTTAATGTGGTCCTTGTGGGATGCTTGTCCATGGCATTTGTTGTTTTGGCTCAACAGTCTTTATTGACATAAAATATACATGCAGACAGGCTCACATAGCACAGGTACACAGCCCAATTAAAGTGTTTCCCCTGTTACGTCTGCCACTGTGTGAACGTTCTTTAAACAGGAATCTGGGTGTACATTTCTGTTGTTTCTCTGGATGGACTCACTAAAGTGGGAAATTATGGGGTTGAGGACATTGGATTCCAAAGCCCATCAGCTTTCCTTGTTGATTTCCAGAAAAATCCAGCCAGTTTATACCATTATCAGCAGTGTGTGAGAGTATCTAATTCATCATAATTCCCCAGTGTTTTGATTTTAAGATGGTTGGTGATTTGATAGCAAACAAACTGTGCACTGATTTCCAGGGGGTGATCAATGAAGTAATACCTTTATACTTGTGTGTGTGCAACAGTTTCCTGTCCTTTGTCCATTGTGATTGGGGTATTTAAGCAGTTAGGATGACTGCTTTATAAAGGAAGCTTAACTATGTTTTATCATCTTTTTGAACGTTTTTGCTGTTTTTTATTTGATGTTTTGTATATTTATGTGTCATCTCCATTAGTTATTTCCTATCAATGGTGTTCATTTTTTACATTTTTATTTATTAGTCTACAGTGTTACTGTTCATTTAGATTATTTCAGATATTTTAATTATATGAATATGATTGAGTTTCTATTATTTCAAAGATTCTCATCTTTATAGAGAAAATATTTTATATATTTTAAAATTTGCATAAATTTCAGGGGAGCAGGTACATTGTTGTTCCCTGGCTGTGCTGTGTGGTGGTGAAGTGCGGGCCTTTGGTGTGTCCATGACCCAAGTGTGTATTGTGCTCACTAAGTAATTTCTCATCATTCCTCTCCCACCCCTCAAGAAATGTTTTAGATCTTTTATCAGTAATGGGTAACCATTTTAGTTTTTAGAAAAACAAATGTGCTTTTAGACAATAGAATCTTTTTCCAAGGAGTGATCTAAAGTGGGAAAAGGAAGACGTGTGTGAGAGGAAGCCTCTTGCCCTTATTGTGATTCTTCCGGTCACTGCTGCTTCCCAATTTAAATGACAGTTGTTGTTATAAAGTAACAGCCCTTCTGCCCACAACCCTCTGCAGCTGAGCTGCCCCTCCTGGACCTGATGAAACTGTACGAAGGTGCCTTCCTGCCGAGTTCTCAGTGGCCCCGGCTGAAGCCTGATGGCGAGGACACGAGTGGAGAGGAAGGTGCGCTCCTAGCCTTTGGAAGAATTCAGGGTTCAAAGTAGAGACCAGAGTACTTACTGTGGGGCTAAAGGCCCCACAGGGTCATGGGGTGTCCCTTATGCTGTGCTGAGGCGCAGGATCTGAGAAAGAAAGAGACAGGACACAGAAGTACGAGGAAAACGCAGCTGGGCTCAGGGGCCACGCCACCTATGAGCAGAGTCAGGCGAGGCCCCGAATGTCCAGAAGCGTGAGTATTGATTGTGCATAGGTTAGGGGCAGGGCAGTGAGTGAAGTCATCTTTAAGGATAGTGATAGGGTCGTGAGCAGTAAAACATGGGGTCCACCCCCATGAGGTCACCGAGGCCAGGAGGCGGACAGTGCACAGCAAGGGGCCCGTTCCCACGAAGGCAAGAGCCGTGTGCAGTAAGGGGTCCACCCCCATCAGGTCACCGAGGCTTGAAGGTGGGCCGTGCTCAGTGAAGAGGGTGCAGTGTGCAATACCTCTATCTATGGGCAAACTAGTTCTAAGAAGATTTATAGGAGGATGCTTAAGTCACACAGCAGTAACAGAGCTGTCAGGGTTACCACCACCTGCTAGTTCTATAGGCAGATGCTTTTCGAGCAGCACAGTAGCAAGAGCTGATAAAGTTCACAGTCCCCAAGGTGGATTGCCGTTCTGAGGGCAGCCTTCCACGAGAACTGGAGCAAGGTCCTACAGCTCCTTTATCAGGAGGAGTGGCTCTCGCCCCAAGCCTGCCATACAGCGGGTATCTTTATGATACTGAACGCGGCCTCCTGGGCCATGGATTCTTGTCCTGGTATAACTGTCTTCCCTTAAACCATGCTCTGCACTGTGTCTGCTCTAGGCATTCCTCTGATTATCAGCTACTTATTTCTTTTTTTTTTTTTGAGACAGAGTTTCGCTTTTGTTACCCAGGCTGGAGTGCAATGGTGCGATCTCGGCTCACCGCAACCTCCGCCTCCTGGGTTCAGGCAATTCTCCTGCCTTAGCCTCCTGAGTAGCTGGGATTAAAGGCACGTGCCACCATGCCCAGCTAATTTTTTGTATTTTTAGTAGAGACGGGGTTTCGCCATGTTGACCGGGATGGTCTCGATCTCTTGACCTCGTGATCCACCCGTCTCGGCCTCCCAAAGTGCTAGGATTACAGGCTTGAGCCACCGCGCCCGGCCTTATTTCTTAATTCATGCTCTGTACTGTGTCCACTCTAGCCATTCTTCCAATTATGAACTAAGATATAATTATATATATATGTGTGTGTTGTGCAGGGAAATATTCTTTAGGCACTCATACTATCAACTGTTATATGATTATATATAGAGGATTATATAAGGGGAAATAACTGAGTAGTAACACTGTAAAGTGAGATATTCTTCAAGCCCTAATTCTGTAAACTAATATATGATTATATAAAGGATTATATAAATGGAAATAACTGAGTAGTAACACTATAAACTGAGGTATTCTTCAGGCCTTTATTGTGCCACGGTTCTGCTTAGCTCTCTTCCCTCGGTACCTATATGGAGGGTTACCCACACTTACAAAGACTTAAAATAAGATTTAGAAAATTTCTTTTAGTTTGATAAAGGAAAAAATTATAAATATTTAATAAGTAACTTTATATTGGATAGAATTTTATTAAATTCTGTGCTTTTAATTTATTAACCTGGCACAGTTATTGGGGCACTTGATTATGTTGTGAAGGATGTAGAAATATTTTTTCTAGATTTATAAATATCATTGATTTATGGACCTAGGTATCATATTTATTCATGCTGTGCTGTGTTTAACACAGCAGCTTTGAGTAGTTTACTTTACTTGTTATTAGACCTTCTAAACGGATGCCTAGAGCACCAGAAAAGGTCTGCCTTTCCTGCTCTCACTGCAGCTGTTGGGACTTAGACACCGAATGTGAGTTGGGGAGGGGCCCTAGGAGCCCTGGGGAGGTCAGGCCTCACCAGACCCCAGGCTGCCAGCAGGACCAGAGGAGGGAGAGGCAGGTTTAGCCTCCTCCTGGTTTCCCACATTTTTCTTTCTCGGTAATAGAGGAGAGATCCCTAAACCCTGAGACACTTACATGTATCGCTCCGTGATACCAGCTCCTAATTGCTATGGAGACATTTTCCAAATCCCAGACTACTTGGGACAAATACTCTTGGAGGGCTTTCCAGAATAGTCCTCGGTTTGATAGTTCCATAAGAGTTCTCGCCCATCAATCAGATGGCATTGTTAGATGTAAAATGGATACAAACAAAAAACCATTGCCTAATTCTGTATTCGAAGTCATTGGATTTGATAAACTTTTCTGTTTTAGAAACGGTTTGGGTTTATGAAGCCCTCTGAGCCGCCCCCACTTCTCCTTGTTTTCTTGTTGCAGATGCAGATGACTGTGCAGGCGACAGGGAGAGTTGCAAGGACTTGGTTCTCATCGACTCGCTTTTCATCATGGATCAGTTCAAAGCTGCCGAGAGAATGAACGTTGGGAAACCCAACGCCAAGGACATTGCGGAGGTCACTGCAGTGGCTGAAGCCATACTGCCCAAGGGCAGTGCTCGGGTCACAACCTCGGTGAGGCGCTGGGCTTTCAAGTGTGGGATGAGACAGAGCGCATAGCATAGTGAGTCATGAGAAAAGCTTTTCCTCTTTCCAGACTCTGTCCCAACTGCAGAAGTTGTCATTAAAAGCAATTCTTCATGTGCCTGTAGTCCTAGGAGGGTGAGGTAGGAGGATCTCTTGAGCCCACATGTTCAGGTGTTCAGGACCAGCTTGAGTGACATAACGAGATCTGGTCTCCAAAAGAAGCAGTTCTTCCTCTTCCTGTTTTCCGTAGATCACTTTCTAATTAGTTTATCATGTGACTGTTGATTTCAGTTTTCAGAAAAAGTTGGGGTGAGTATTTTGACCAGCAGTCATTCTTTGATTTATTCATCACTGCAGGTAAAATTTAACGCTCCGTCTTTATTGTATGGGGCTCTCAGAGATTATCAGAAGATCGGCCTGGACTGGCTGGCCAAACTCTACCGGAAGAATCTCAACGGCATATTGGCGGATGAAGCTGGGCTGGGTAAAACAGTGCAGATCATTGCTTTTTTTGCCCACCTAGCTTGTAATGAAGGTAAGAGTTTGCTACTTTTTTGAACAATACCCATTTGCTAAGACTTACTTGTGTTTGATGGGAGTATGGGGACTTGGCCATCTTCTCTTCTTCTTAGCTTCTGTCCTCTGACCTCAGCAAATTGAGGCTCAGCAGTATTCATTGTATGAATGAATAAAAAACTTGTTCATAGTTAACTCAGTAATTACTAGTGAAAATCTAATATAATACAGAGGCTTGTGAGGCTGTGACTGAACCTTGTGACTGCAGGGTGAGGTCACCCTGCAGTGTGTGTCCAGCAGAGCAGAAGGTCCACGTCCTGTGCTGCTTCTAGACTGCCGTGAACCCACCGTTGGGCTCTCCGCCGTGTGGGGTGGTTTGTGGCCACATCCTGGCTCGCTGTGTCCTGCTCACGTTGTCTTGTACGCGCCTCCTCTTGTCTCTCTTGCTGGGATTTCATCTGTCAGTGGGGCAGCATTTCCAGCCCACTGCTCGCGTGCCTCAGGAAATGGGCCTGGGTACCGTGTGTGAGCTCAGCCTCTGTGTGGCAGCCCCAGCTGGTTCCTTACCCTCCTGACTTCTAGCCGGTGCGCGGCTCGTGTAGGCGCTCCCTCTCCTCACCCTTCTGGCCGGTGCGCCGCTGGTGTAGGCGCTCCCTCTCCTCACCCTTCTAGCCGGTGCGTGGCTCGTGTAGACGCTCCCTCCCCTCACCCTTATAGCCGGTGCACGGCTCGTGTAGATGCTCGCTCTCCTGACTCTTCTAGCCGGTGCACAGCTTGTGTAGATACTTGACTCTTCTTGCTGGTTTCGTATTTTTAGTACAGACGGGGTTTCTCCATGTTTGTCAGGCTGGTCTCAAACTCCTGACCTCAGGTGATCCACCCGCCGTGGCCTCCCAAAGTGCTGGGATTAAAGGCATGAGCCGGCCGGGCGCGATGGCTGACGCCTGTAATCCCAGCACTTTGGGAGGCCGAGGCGGGTGGATCACGAGGTCAAGAGATCAAGACCATTCTGGTCAACATGGTGAAACCCCATCTCTACTAAAAATACAAAAAATGAGCTGGGCATGGTGGCGTGTGCCTGTAATCCCAGCTACTCAGGAGGCTGAGGCAGGAGAATTGCCTGAACCCAGGAGGCGGAGGTTGTGGTGAGCCGAGATCGCGCCATTGCACTCCAGCCTGGGCAACGAGAGCGAAACTCCGTCTCAAAAAAAAAAAAAAAGAATAAAGGCATGAGCCACTGCACCTGCCACGAACCCACCTGTGGTTTGTGGCACACATCCTGGATCCCTGTACCCTCCTCATGTTATCATATGTGCGCCCCCTCTTGTCTCTTGCTGGCTTCTTCAGCTGTTAGGAGGGCTCTTCTTCACAGTCCCCTCTAAGCTGTGGCCTAGTTTGCCCCAGCATTGCTGTTGAGTATGTCTTCCTTGCCTTCTGTTTTGACAAGCTTGGTGGGTCTCATGATCAGTTTTAAGCATGAGCAGATCAACTTTTGAGCTCCGTGATTGCTTCCATTATTGGCTTCTCTCTTCGGCCCATGTCACATAGTAATATGTGGTGCTTTAGCATACTTTCATATGCATGGTTTCTTCAAGATAGAAAAGCCACCTTGCTTTACTATTTTATTACTTAGGTCAAAAGAGAGTTCACTTACAATAGTAAAATAGTGGAAGCAGCCTATACTTTCTTTTTTTTTTTTTTTTTTTTTTTTTTTGAGACAGAGTCTCTTTCTTTCACCCAGGCTGGAGTGTTGTGGTACAATCTTGGCTCACTGCAACCTCCCATCTCCTGGGCTCAAGTGATCCTCATGCCTCATCCTCCAGAATGGCTGGGACTACAGGCACGTGCCAGCACGCCTGGCTAATTATTTTGTATTTTTGGTAGAGACGGGGTTCTATCATGTTCAGGCTGGTCTGGAACGCCTGAATTCATGTGATCTACCCTCCTCAGCCTCCCAAAGTGCTGGGATTACAGGCATGAGCCACCGTGCCCGGACTTTTTTTTTTTTTTTTTTTTTTTTGAGGCACTGTTGCCCATGCTGGAGTGCAGTGGCATAATCACGGTAGCTGACTGCAGCCTTGACTTCCCAGGCTCAAGTGATCCTCCCGCCTCAGCCTCCTGAGTAGCTCCTTAGAAGTCTGAGGTGGGAGGATCACTGTGACTGCACAAAAGACTGGCTGATTTGTATTTTTGGTAGAGATGGGGTTTTGCCACGTTGCCAGGTTGGTCTTGAACTCCTGGGCCCAAGTGATTTGCCTCTCTTGGCCTCCCAAAGTGGTTGGATTATAGGTGTGAGCTGCTGTGCCCAGCCTGGCGGTAGCCTATGCTTCTAAAACTAGGGGATTGTACTTGATCGGTTGAACAGATGAGTTCAGCCAGTTGGCATTCATTCATCTGCTTTTTACCTGATGACTGTCACAGACCCCAGGTACTTTTCTAGGTCCTGAGGGTGCAGCCCTGCCCTCAGGAACCCCACACTAATACAGATGAACCTGGAATGAGGAGCCTTGAAGTGTACTGATGACCCAGCGAAGTGACAGGAGGCTGGCCAGCTGGAGCAGGGTTTCAGACAGATTAGGTAGCTGGGGTGGGGGCTGCAGGTACAGCTGACATGTCCAGGAACAGCACCAAGGCTGATATGAGGGTGAGAGGGTGCCAGGGGACAGTAGGGGAATCAGATCAGAAAAGTTGGGGCCAGCCACGATAGAGGTCTAGCAGGCCCTGGAGCTGGTGTGGCTTTGCCTTAGTTGTGGTCTGCATCAGTGCAAGTGTTGTACAGGTGTCTGCCCGGACTGGAGAGCAGTGGTGTGATCACGGCTCACTGCAGACTCAACCTCCTGGGCTTAAGTCATCCTCCCACCTCAGCTGCCCAAGTAGCTGGGAATACAGCTGTATGCTACCGTGCTTGGCTATTTTTTTTTTTTTTTTGTAGAGATGAGCTCTTACCATGTTACCCAGGCTGATCTCGAACTCCTGGCCTCAAAAGATTCTCCTGCCTTGGCTTCCCAAAGTGCTGGGATTACAGAGATTATAGTCATGAGCCACTGTGCCTAGCCAGCTTTTCTTTAAAAAAAAAATAAATAAATAAATAAAATATAAATTAGTCAGGCATGGTGACCAGGTGCCTGTAATCCTAGCTACTTGGGAGGCTGAGGTAAAAGAATTGCTTGAACTCAGGAGGGTAGAGGTTGCACTGAGCCGAGATTATGCCATTGCACTCCAGTCTGGGCAACAACAGAGTAAGACTCTGTCTCAAAAAAAAAAAAAAAAAAAATCTTGTTTTTCACTGGGGTTAAAATACCATCTGGATTTGATTTGTGTTTCCTTACTCCTGAGGTTGTTCCCTGTACAACAGTAAAATATTGAACGTATTTTTTTTTTTTTTTGAGACGGAGTTTGGCTCTCGTTACCCAGGCTGGAGTGCAATGGCGTGATCTCGGCTCACCGCATCCTCCGCCTCCTGGGTTCAGGCAATTCTCCTGCCTCAGCCTCCTGAGTAGCTGGGATTACAGACACGCGCCACCATGCCCAGCTAACTTTTTGTATTTTTAGTAGAGACGGAGTTTCACCAGGTTGACCAGGACGGCCTCGATCTCTTGACCTCGTGATCCACCCGCCTCGGCCTCCCAAAGTGCTGGGATTACAGGCGTGAGCCACCGTGCCTGGCCTTTTTTTTTTTTTAAATGGAGTCTCCCACTGTGGCCCAGGCTGGAGTGCAGTGCACCGAGTGATCTCAACTCACTAATTAGCTCACAGCTAATTTTTTTGTATTTTTAATAGAGACGAGGTTTCACCATCTTGGCCAGGCTGGTCTTGAACTCCTGATCTCATGATCCACCCTCCTTGGCCTCCCAAAGTGCTGGGATTACAGGTGTGAAGCACTGCACCTGGTTGGTTCTGGTTTTTAGAGTTTATTGTCCTGTTACATTTTTTCTTTGTGCAAGTCCTGTTCATATGATTTCTCTGTTGTGTGGTTCTTTTCCAGGGTCAGCAGGAATACTTTACACATAAGCAGCAATGGCCATAGATGGAACTTTACACATAAGCAGCAATGGCCGTAGATGGATGTGTTGTAAATATTTGTTTAAAGTCTACTATGTCTGCCTTGTCACTTGGTTTATGTTTCATTTTTAGCACAGAAGTTGAAACTCATATGTATGTATTACTCTAGTAGTTTTTAAAAACCTTAGTTTTCTAACCAGATATGGTGGCTCATGCCTGTGATCCCAGTACTTGGGGAGGCTGAGGCAGGTGTGTCACCTGAGGTCAGGAGTTGAAGACCAGCCTGGCCAACATGGTGAAACCCTGTCTCTACTAAAATACAAAAATTAGTTGGGCATGATGGTGTATACCTGTAATCCTAGCTGCTTGAGAGGCTGAGGCAGGAGAATCGCTTGGACCTGGGAGGCAGAGGTTGCAGTGAGCCAAGATTGTGCCACTGCATTCCAGCCTGGGTGACAAGAGCAAAACTCCATCTTAAAAAAATAATCGTTGTTTTCTGAAGAATGAAATTTGAAACAATGTATTTTAGGGTGGTTTGGATGTGCCCTGGACTAGAGCTTTGGAAGCAATGATGGGCCCTTGGCTAACAAAACACAAGTCAGGCGCCTGGTGCATGGACGCCTGGCTCGTGGGAAGGACTTGAGCAGGGCCTGGGGCTCTCTTAGTCTGAGCCCTGTTGGACTTCTGAGTGTCACTTGTTCCTGCTGGGCTCTTGGAGGAGTTCACTGTGATTTGAATGAACACCAGTGTCTTCTTGTGACTGCTCATTCAGCGTGTGTAACTGAGGCCTCCTCTGGGCCAGGTTGATGCTTGTGCAGCAGCGCCCTGGGGGCCGGGGAGCAGCTTCTGGGCGGGGCGCACTTGTTCTAAGACGAGTCTGCCT
This sequence comes from Saimiri boliviensis, assembly GCF_048565385.1. Classification (NCBI taxonomy): domain Eukaryota; kingdom Metazoa; phylum Chordata; class Mammalia; order Primates; family Cebidae; genus Saimiri; species Saimiri boliviensis. Next base: position 1,237,455 of record NC_133455.1, on the reverse strand, counting down.
CAGTCGTGCAGTGGTTCATTTGATACTACTGAAGAAGCGTCTCTGGTCAGACACAGTGCTGGGTGCCTGGACAAGACAGATACTTTAATGTGGAAAATTCTGTTTTTTCCTTTGTAGGTAATTGGGGCCCCCATCTTGTTGTTGTGAGAAGTTGTAACATACTCAAGTGGGAGCTTGAGTTGAAACGCTGGTGTCCCGGCCTCAAAATCCTCTCATATATTGGCAGCCACAGAGAACTCAAAGCAAAGAGACAGGTAATTTTTTTTAAACATAAAGCTAAGCAGAAAACCATCTTAATTTTTATAGAAAACACATTCAAAAATGTGAAGACGCGCTTATGGATATAATAATTAAAAATCACTCATCCGTGAGATGACAAACCTTTACATTGTTTCCCTTGAAAGCATAGACAATACCACGTCAGCCTGGCCCTTCCCCGCGAGGAGGGCCGCACACCCTCAAGGTAGGCCAGGTGTGTGCAGAGCTCAGTGTCACCGCGCAGAGTGTGGGCAGTTTCCTCCGGAAGTGGTTCTCTGGGGCAGTGCAGCGCTTTACCCCAGAGTCCTTCCGGCTGCCACAGGCACAGAGGAGGGGCTGGGTACCCCCAGCTCGGAATGTGAAACCTACAGAAGCATTTCCACGACATGCAGAGTAGTTAAGTTTCAGGAGCAAATTTTAACTTGTTGAATATTTTTGTCTGTCATATAGTTTCTAGTGCCAGGTCGTTAGGGGTAGATTGGTCACAGTTTTCCATTGACATCACGGTGTTGAGTAGTGTTTACTGAAAAAGTAAGCTTTGAGCAGTATTTTCTTTTTTACTGTTTTAGACTGTTTTTGCTGCTATTACAAAATACCACAGACTGGGTAATTTATCACTATAGAAATTTATTTCTCACAGTTCTGGAGGCAGTGAAGCCCAAGATCCAGATGCCAGCAGATTTAGTAGTGTCTGGTGAGGGCCTGGTTTTTGCTTCCCAGGTAGGGTCTTGCTGCCGCATCGTTTGGTGGGGACCTGGGGTAAGGAATGGAAGGGCAAAAGGATCCAAGCTGGTTCCCTCTAGCCCTTTCCTAAGGCACAAATTCGTCTGTGAGAGCAGGGAAGTGTCCACGTCTTACTGCTACCGCCGTGGCCATTGGATTTCAGCATGAATTTGGAGGGAACACGGTCAAGCTGTAGCACTATATGTAGCTTTTAGTTTGTTTTTTAAAAATGTGTGATGCAGTCCGTTGCAACACAGATGTTGACATCTCTTATTTTTCTGAGCACAGTTCCCCTTGTTTCGATTAGATACTAGAAGAGCTCGCCCTGCAATCCTCTGCCATAATGTCAGTATTTTCCAAATGGTAATTGTCAGCACCTGCAAAATAGCTTCTTAATTTGTCAGTGAAACTGCTTTAGACTGCTAGAGGAAGAGATAAAAACATAAACACGGGCCGGGCGCAGTGGCTCACGTCTGTAATCCCAGCACTTTGGGAGGCCGAGGCGGGTGGATCACGAGGTCAAGAGATCGAGACCATCCTGGTCAACAAGGTGAAACCCTGTCTCTACTACAAATACAAAAAATTAGCTGGGCATGGTGGCGCGTGCCTGTGATCCCAGCTACACAGGAGGCTGAGGCAGGAGAATTGCCTGAACCCAGGAGGTGGAGTTTGCAGTGAGCTGAGATCGTGCCATTGCACTCCAGCCGGGGTAACGAGCGAAACTCTGTCTCAAAAACAAAAACAAAAAACAAAAAAACATAAACGTAGCCATTTTCCGTGTGGAAATAGCCTGTTATTAAAAAAAAAGTGAGTAAAATTGTAGGTGGGTGTGGAGTTGCTGGGTGGCGAGCTTTGGGAAGTGTGTGTCTCACGGTGATTTCGGGAGACAGTGCGAAGGCACTGAGCTGTCCTCTGTGCTGCAGGCGTGGGCTGCGCCCAACAGCTTCCACGTGTGCATCACGTCCTACACGCAGTTCTTCCGGGGCTTCACCGCCTTCACACGAGTGCGCTGGAAGTGCCTGGTCATCGACGAGATGCAGCGCGTGAAGGGCATGACCGAGCGGCACTGGGAGGCGGTCTTCACCCTGCAGAGGTTTGCCCCCCCGCAGTACTGTATGTTACCTGCTTGTCATCCAGCGTTCTTTGTTGTTGATGTAAAGGTTTCTCTTGAAGAAATCTGCGTCATTGCAGAGAAGTGCTTTGTACTTTCATCCCAGCATGTGGGCCAGAGAGCCCCAGAGCTGGGTCAGCACAGCCCCTTTTCAGTCATGTGCCCACTGACATTTGCAGTGTCAGGTAACTGTCCCTTTCCTCACACGTTGTCGGGGTGGTAGAGTTCCAGTGTTGTCTTTCGTCCCGTTTGCAGCCAGCAGCGCCTGCTTCTGATCGACGCGCCGCTGCACAACACCTTCCTGGAGCTCTGGACCATGGTGCACTTCCTGGTCCCGGGGATCTCCAGGCCCTACCTCAGCTCCCCACTGAGGGCCCCCAGCGACGAGAGCCAGGACTACTACCACAAGGTGGTCATAAGGCTACACAGGGTAGGTTGGTTCTGCTACTTCAGCTAATTCATTAAACATGCGCGTGCCTCATTGTCAATGTCTTCCAGCAGCATTTTTGGAAAAACAGTAAACGGTTTTTTCTTTTCAGGTGACACAGCCATTTATTTTGAGGAGAACTAAGAGAGATGTGGAAAAGCAGCTGACAAAGAAATATGAGCATGTTTTGAAGTGTCGCCTTTCCAACCGACAGAAAGCCTTATATGAGGACGTTATCCTACAGCCGGGGTGAGTGTGGGGTCCCTGCCTGTGAGGTACAGAGGCCCCTTCTGTGGCCTCAGTGGAAAGCTGCTTTCCATTGGAATTAGGTGTCTGGAGCTGGAGGCAAGGCGCTCTGGGGGCAGCAGCTCTGTGGCCTCAGGTGTTTCCAGCTGCCTCAGGCTTGTGCCAGCCCTGCCAAGCTTCCCGTCTCAGAAGCCCCACTCCTGTGCAGCTGCCCACGTGCAGGGCGATGTCCTGTTGCGGCTCCCTTTGTTGCCCAGATGAGTATTAGTTTTAGTGAATTTTAGCTTCCATTCGTCTCGGACAGGCGGTGATTGAGCAGCTTGCCTCCCTCAGCCCGCTGGAGGCCCCAGAACCTGGGTTTGCTGCGGCCGCAGGAGGCGGCATGCTGGGGTCTGCACTGCATGGGGCGGAATGCTCCATACAACGTGTACCATGTGATTACTGGCAGCTGTGCCTCTGTCTGGCAGGGACCTGCTGGTGCCAGAGCTGTCCTGCTCGAGTTGACACAGACTGTGGGGGCCCCCCCTTGAACCTCTCTGAGGTCTTCAGATGTGCATGGTTTTGTTGTTTCTGTCATACTTTCTATTTTCCTGAGTTTAGATGAAAGAAAACAAACAACAAAAAAAAACATGGAAATCAAGTTTTGGAGGATTTGAAATTTATTTGTGCTTAATCATCACAGTCCTCAGTCTCTGCTGGGGTCGTGCCACCTCTGCATCCCTCACAGGCCACAGTCGGATACATGGGATCAGGTGACCCCACACCTCCCCCAGCTCATGTGCTCATGTGCTCCCCTCCTTGTGGAATGAGGACGTGGGGACCCAGGTGAGGTGCTGTAGTAGGAGCAGACGCCAGGCGATCGTGTGAGTCCCCTCCCTGGCTATGGCACAGCAGACTGTGGTTTGCGGAGACTAGGGGTGAGGCCATGCTGTCCATGCCCCCCCACCCTCTGGCCTGGGTCTTCCTCTCTCTGCCTCATCCTCTGCTCTGCAGCTGCAGGGCATGCACTTGGGGGCTGGTCGGAGTTCTCAGCATGTGCGTCTGGCACCTGGGCACCTTCGAGAGGTGGGTGCCTTTGAGTGCCGTGTGTGTAATGCTGGTGAGTGGAGATTAAGTGTGCACGATGACTTGTGGAATTTCTCAGTCTTCCACAAAGGTCGCTGACAACACAACTGTCCTTTCTCCAAGAAGCAGAGCATTGGAGCAGCACCTCCCTCCACACCACTAGTGGCGACAGACTTGCCAAGCATTGTAGAAACTTTGTATGTGTGGACAGGTAATGTGTTGCCATGTCGCTGAAGCTCTGGGGTCAGATTTTTTAGTAGAATACTGATCAGCCTCTGCCAGCCTTGGTAACACACCAGTAATTTGAGTAGAGAAGACTCGCAACGTACTCAGGGTTTGGGTGCCAGTGTGTCCAGGAAGTTGACTGTGCCCCGCGTGCAGAGACCGACTCAGGGAGTCTGATCCATTGCCCTTCTGTGGTCTTGCCCACGGAATGTGGTTGTTTGCCTTCAGGGTTGCAGGGTTGTCTGAGATGTGAGGCTGGTGGCCCTGGGACCTGCTGGGGAAAAGCGCATCTGACTCTGCTGGTCTTGGGTTGGCTCTGTGGCATCTGCTCCCTGGGCGGGATGGCAGGAGGCACTCCTCGTACTCTTCGTGCTTGTTTTCTTCTTTCTTTCCCAGCCTGTGAAATCAGGCGTTAGTGCATTAGGTGTGCACACGCCTTGCCCCCACCGGAGCACGAGCACCTGGGAATCAAGTGTTTTGGTGCTGTCCAGTGCTCTGTGGGATCCTCGATGGCCCAGGAGCGTCCTGTCCTGGTCAGTTCCTCCCTGCTCAAAATTGCAGGGACCATGCCACACCTGCTGCCATGAGGGCGGCACTCGTCTTAATGTACTGTGAGCTCCAGAGCTGCCAGACTGGACTCCCTACTTGCCCAGACCCCCTGTGCTTGTGCTGGCCTCTCCCGTTCTCTTAGCTAGGCCCTTTTTGCTCTCAGCCCCTTCATGTGGGCGCTGGGTCCTATCTCTTTTCTGGAACCATCCATCTTTTCAGCCTTTCTTTTTGAAGTGTGCTTTTCCCCCAGCCTTGTGAAGATGTATATCACTCGTCTGTAAGTCCTTCCCTGGCCTCTTTTCCTTCCTGCCCTGCTCTCCAGAGCCAGGCTCCCAGGAGCTCTCCTGATGCTTGTCTCCATTTTTTGGGCTCCACTCATTTCTCAGCCCCCATGCAATATGCTTCCCTCACATCAAGGCCTGGCTGTGTGGGGACCCTGGACTCTAGGCACCGGCTCCCTGTGGAGCCCTCCTGCTTGGGTCTTATCTTGTCTTGTCTTGTCTTTTTTTTTTTTTTTTTGAGATGGAGTTTCACTCTTGTCATCCAGGCTAGAGTGCAGTCGTGCAGTCTCAACTCACTGGAGCCTCTGACCTCTGCCTCCCAGGTTCAAGCAATTCTCCTGCCTCAGCCTCTCCAGTAGCTGGAATTACAGGTGCACGCCACCACACCCAGCTAGTTTTTTTGCATTTTTAGTAGAGATGGGGTTTTATCATGTTGGCCAGGCTGGTCTCGAACCCCTGACCTCTAGTGATCTACTCGCCTCGGCCTCCCAAAGTGCTGGTATTGCAGGCATGAGCCACCACGTCCAGCTCTGCTTGGGTTCTGTGCTGCATGCTGCTGTCATGGCGGCTCCCGTCACCTGCACTTGAGCTGTCCTTCCAGCTCCTCCTGTCCAGCATGGCAGAACTGAGCTCGTGTTTTCCCAAGCCTGGTTCCCTTCCTGCTCTTCCCATTTTAGGGTGTGTGCCACCGTTGATGCAGTTGTTTGGGTTGGAAATTTGCCACTGCTCTCTCCACCCTCCTCTTCCAACGAGTCCGCCATCTCCTTCCTGAATCTCTCTCCAGACCAGTTGCCTTTGGTCACCTCCATCCCGGTTTCCTCCCTCAGGCGTCCTGGTGTGGAGATTCACTCAGGGTGGCTGGCAAAATATTACAGAAAATATTAGGGAAAGTTATAGATTAGTCTCAAACCTTGGAAGGCCGAAAGGTTTTGTTGGGGCAGGCAGAAGGCCGTCTGTCAGTTATGTTAGGGAAAAGATAGGGATGATAAAAGCCTTTTCCGTTTTAAATCTGTTTACCCCACATCCCTTTGTCTCTACCCTGTCTACTCATGTAAACTTTGTGCTGGATGGCCCTCTCACAGGGAGATCAAAGGGAAATTGCTTGTTAATAGTGTTTACTCTGGACCTGAAACCTAAAGCATTTATTATTCATAAAACCACTCTTTTAACCATGCTAATTATCCACAAGCGTGTTAACTTAAAACGTCTGTTATAAAATTCATTCCGAATAAATAAAAGGACAGAGAGGGAGTCTTGGTGGATTGGCTGCATTTCGGCCTCTGAAAGCAGCCAACGCCCATTCCTAACCCACTTGAATCGCTGAACCAGGTGTGAGAGTGCATTCATTCATGGTGATAAACATCTCAGGTGGTGACCCCCATGTGACGAGGTCATAGTCTGCTGCACTGTGCTCACCCCCGAGGGCCACTCCACACCATGGCCCACGTCCTGCCCAGCCCTGGCCCCAGTGCACGTCGTAGGTCCTTCCGTCTGCCCCCTTCCCTGGGTGGTAAGCTGCACAGGGTGTGGACCTGGGCCCTCGCCCACTACCACCCACTGCCTGCTGGGCCAGGCGTCAGAGCTGCTGGGCAGGTCATGGGGGCTTTGCGCTCTGCTGCGCTCGCCCTGCCCCTCACTTAGCTCATCCCCCTCAGATGCCACCCCTTCTCCTTCACAGCACTCAGTACGATTGTGAGTGCAGTGGAGTAGCTGTCTTCCCATCAGCTCTGGTGGGCGGATGTCATTCTAAATGGGGATGGCGAGTGAGTACAGAGGGACCTGCCTGGCACGTGGACTTGAATGGTCACTGCTGACTCAGGAAGAGGACCTGGAAAATCTGCTCCTGCCCGCCTTTCTGGAGTTGCCAGTCTATTGTGAGGGTTGGCGTGGTCAGTGTGTTCATGTGCCGTTTGGATTGAACGCTTCATGTTTTCTTCCTCCACGGGCAGCACTCAGGAGGCCTTGAAGAGCGGGCACTTTGTCAACGTCCTGAGCATTCTCGTGCGGCTGCAGCGCATTTGCAACCACCCTGGGCTCGTTGAGCCCCGGCACCCGGGCGCTTCCTACGTGGCAGGGCCACTGGAGTACCCGTCCCCGTCTCTCATCCTGAAGGCACTGGAGAGAGATTTCTGGAAGGTAAGTGGAGGATCCAAAAAGCAGAATTACTGTTGGATGTCTTTTCTAGGCACGTTAGAGATGAACCGTCCTTGGAAATGGGTTCTCAGCCAGCTCTTCTCTGCAGTTGCCATTGCATCCGCACGATCCGTGGCGCTGTCTAGCAGCACTGATGGCCTGCCACTCCTCCGGAGATTTACCTGAGGGAGACAGGCTCACAGCGTGGAAAGATGCAGAGGGTGGGCTTTCTTGGCGTTGCGTGGACTGTGGGCTGTGAGAAGCAGCCGAGTATGCATGGTGTATCAGCAGAGCTGCTCCAAGGGCATGGCCACACCTGTGTGGTGGCGTGGAGGAGGGTCTGCTTGCTGAGCGGCCGTCACATGGGTGGGTCTGGATGCCCACCTTAGGGCCCTGCCATAGAAATAGGTTTCGATTCTTAGGTGCTTTTCTGCCACCTCATGCAGCAAGACTTTTTTAATTTTTGTCTCTAGGAAACGGATCTTTCTATGTTTGATCTCATTGGGTTGGAAAATAAAATCACTCGCCACGAGGCAGAATTGCTGTCTAAGAAAAAGGTACCACAGAAACTCATGGAGGAGATCTCCACTTCACCAGCCCCAGCAGTCCGGCCAGCAGCAGCAAAGCTGAAGGCCAGCAGGTGTGTGCACCCCAGAGGCAGCAGGGAGGGCGGGCCCCTAGGACCCGGCAGCCGACCCAGAATATGCATGGTGAAAAGAAAGGCTGCTAGCCTAGTTGGCGTTATCTGCTGCTCTTGGGAACCGTACTGACGTCCTTGGCTGTGGTACACGTGGCTCTGCAGAGGCCTTTTGGGCCGTGCAGTGCAGCACAGCTGCTTACCTGCCTGAGCAGCAACCTCCTCGATGGTCTGCAGCAGTTTTAGGGTAGGGTGCGGGTCAGGGCTGCATTTAACCTGCTGCTTCCTGTGGGGGCGTATGGTGTGGCTAGACCACACGCGTGTTGTGGGTGTGGCGGGCAGAGGGCTCCACCCTCATGGTGATGTCATTGTCTTACAAGTGACATCTGAATGATGTCTGAAGTGATGCTTCTGCTGGTGTCATGAGGCTGAGAGGAACAGACATTTTAGATGGTTAAATCAAGATATAAATGACTCATAGCCTAAATCTATCAATTAGAAATATCCAAAATCCTATGTGCTTGGGTTAAAAAGAAAAGAGAGAAAAAGGAAAATAGGTATTTTGGAGATGAAGGGGCCAGTTCTGCAGACAGGTCTTTCTTGTTGGCACTTCTGTATTTGGCCTCACTGGGGACTTTGAGTAGCTCACCCTCCCCTCATCAGTACCAGAGGTTTCTGCTTGGCCTGAGGACCCATGAACCAGCAGGCTGCTCCTCAGGGAGCCTGCAGCCCCTAGTTAAATGAATAGCACCCACTCCAGTAGGTGCTAGTCTGTCTTTTTAAAATGGCTTTTTTTTTTTTTTTTTTTGGAGACAGAGTTTCACTCTTGTTACCCAGGCTGGAGTGCAATGGCGCGATCTCGGCTCACTGCAACCTCCACCCCCTGGGTTCAGGCAATTCTCCTGCCTCAGCCTCTTGAGTAGCTGGGATTACAGGCACGCGCCACCATGCCCAGCTAATTTTTTTTTTGTATTTTTAGTAGAGACGGGGTTTCACCATGTTGACCAGGATGGTCTCAATCTCTTGACCTCGTGATCCACCCGCCTCGGCCTCCCAAAGTGCTGGGATTACAGGCTTGAGCCACCGTGCCCGGCGCTAAAATGGCTTTTTTAAATAAAAAAATCTATAAAAGTTTTTAGGGCAGGCGCAGTGACTCATGCCTGTAATCCCAGCACTTTGGGAGGCCGAGATGGGTGGATCATGAGGTCAGGAGTTTAAGACCACCCTGGCCAAGATAGTGAAACCTCATATCTACTAAAAATACAAAAATTAGCTGGGCATGGTGGTGGACACCTGTAGTCCCAGCTACTCGGGAAGCTGAGGCAGAGAATTGCTTGAACCTGGAAGGTGGAGGTTGTAGTGAGCTGAGATCAGCCACTTCAGCCTGGGTGACAGAGTAAGACTTTGTCTCAAACAAACAAACAAAAAAGTTTTTAATAGACACAGGGATCTCCCTATGTTGCTAGGCTGGTCTTGAACTCCTGGGCTCAAGGGATTCTCCTGCCTCGATCTCCCAAAGTGCTAGAATTATAGGTGTGAGACCGCACGCTCAGCCTAACAGTGGCTTTTGACGGCCATCTCTGCCTGTTAGGTTGTATAGTGGTTTTGAAAGTGGCCAGTGAGGTAGGGTGCGGTGGCTCACACCTGTAATCCCAGCCCTTTGGGAGGCCGAGAGGGGCAGATCATGAGGTCAGGAGATTGAGACCATCCTGGCCGTGGTGAAACCACGTCTCAACTAAAATACAGAAAATTAGCTGGGCGTGGTGGTGTGCGCCTGTAGTCTCAGCTACTCAGGAGGCTGAGGCAGGGGAGTCACTTGAATCCGGGAGACGGAGGTTGCGGTAAGCTGAGATTGTGCCACACTGCACTCCAGCCTGGCAAAAGAGCAAGACTCCATCTCAAAAAAAAAAGAAAGTGGCTAGTATAGTTACCAGCTTAAAGAAGAGACCTGTCATTGTGGCTCACCCCTGTAATCCCAGTGCTTTGGGAGACCAAGATGGCAAGATCGCCGAAGCCCAGAAATTCAAGACCAGCCTGGGCAACATAATGAGACCCTGTCTTTCCAAAAAAGTAATAAAATCCAGCTGAGGTGGTGCGCGCCTGTATTCCTAGCTACTTAGAGGCTGAGGCAAGAGGACTGGCCGAGCCTGGGAGTGTGAGGCGACAGTGAACCATCACTTGAATCAAGTTGATGTTCCTCCTCACTCCCCTTGGCCCCTGTGCTGTCATGGATGCATTGTGCTCTAATCTACAGTGATAAGATCGTGGAATTGAAAGCAGCACTGCTCTGTGTATTCACAGTAATCGGGGCACATGTGCCACACCACTTTGGTGTGCTTAGTCCTGTCAGCCACTCCCCCGGGCTAGGGTGAGCTTTCCTGGAGCAGTGCTTAGGCGTGCTGGCCCCTGAGCTGGCTTCCCATGGGCAGCGGTGAACCCCGGCTCCAGGAGGTGGCCTTTCCTCTCTGTGGTCTGATGCTCTGTATCTTCTTGCCTGGACCAATGGGTGTCTAGGTTGTTTCAGCCTGTGCAGTATGGCCAGAAGCCCGAGGGTCGCACCGTGGCTTTCCCCAGCACGCACCCACCCCGGACGGCAGCCACCACGGCGGCCACTGCTGCTCCACAGGGCCAGCTTCGAGGACGGCCGCCCATCGCCACATTCTCTGCAAATCCGGAGGCAAAAGGTAGACTTCACGTAGTTGTGTGCTCTCCGCCTTATGGAGGTTTTTCTGGAACAAGTTCATGGCACTTCCTTCTTGTGCTTCTGGACGCGGTAATCATTCCCGAGTGGGAACAGCCGTCACCCGCTGGCTCTCTGAAGGTGCCTTGTTCAGTTCTTGATGAGTTTTAGGATTTTTTATTGCTTGTAATGGGTGTTTTCCCCTATTGGGGACGTTTCACTGCTGGTGAGTGAGTGTTGATCTGATGCAGCCAGCCACTGGGCAGGCTGTTTCTGTTGACAGAGGTGCATGCGTGCAGTCATCTAGGAGACTCCCGAGAACGTCTGCTCATGTTATATTTTGTGCTATCACTTAAACGCGATTATTCTTTTGGGGAAGAACAGGGTTAAATGGTAGAAAAGGTCATCAAAATAGTTAAAAGTAGTATTTCACCACCTGGCCAAAGGGGCCCTCCAGGCCGTGTCCATTCGGGTTTTCTGAGCTAAAAATCGGTGCTCAGACCTGCATCGTTGCCAGCGTTCCCTACTAAGATATGAGTGGAAGCTCTGTTGGTACTTTTTTTGTGGTGTTTTCAGAAATAGTTCCTAATCGATACTAATGTTTGATTGGGCTGACTTCTAATCGTTTCTGTTTACTCTGAGAAATGTACCACAGAGCACCGTAGCTCGAAATGAAGATAATCAACACCATGACAAATGACATTTCTCACCCTGTGGACTATGTGGCCCCTCCTTTTTTTTTTTTTTCCTTAAGAGAGGGCCTCTCATTTGAGAGAGAGTGTGAAATGATGTTTATTTTATTTCTTTAAAATTCGGTTTAAAATATTGTATTTTGTTAAGAACCTCTAACAGCTTTGCACAAACCAACCTTATTGATTGCAGCAGCAGCAGCCCCGTTTCAGACCTCTCAGGCTTCCGCCCGTGCTCCACGACACCAGCCCGCCTCGGCCTCCAGCACAGCCGCTAGCCCGGCCCATCCTGCGAAACTGCGGGCCCAGACCACAGCACAGGCCTCCACCCCAGGCCAGCCCCCGCCCCAGCCCCAGGCCCCCTCGCACGCGGCCGGGCAGAGCGCGCTGCCTCAGAGGCTGGTGCTCACCTCGCAGGCCCAGGCCCGCTTGCCCAGTAAGTGGCCTCACCTTTCCAGGTTTCTGCCATCTCTCTACCCCAGAGGAGTTGTGTTTAGAACACGGGGATGTTGGAGGAGCCTTGCTGTCTACTCCTTTGTCTTTCCCCAGCCCCATGCCCCACGCTGCCTCTCAGCGGTGCAGCCGCCTCCGGCACCAGTCTCGCAGGGAGGGCCTCTGCGGAGGCCACCTTGGCCTTCTCCTGTCTGCGCTGTCTCTCCTCACCCCGCCGTCCGGCTCTGCTTTCCTGCTGCGCTCGCTCACTGCCTCGGTGCTGTCCACAGCACGTCCCAGTGTTAGCCCCGGCCTCGTGCCACCAGCCCCACAGGTGCACTCTGGGGGAGCAGCTGCTCCTGCAGCAACAGTGACTGCTCTTGGGACGGCTGCTTCCTTGCCAGTCATGTGAGCTGGCTTTAGGTTCCTAAAAAACATGAGCTCTTTTTTAGTCTCTCGCTGGCTACCAAATGTAAACTTGGGATGAGTCATTGCTCAACCAAGAAAACTTTGTCATAATTTAATGACTTTAAAAACACAGTTATTAATTTTTTAAAGTCTAGAACGTTTTGCTGTGTCCAGTGGGATTAGCATGTTTTCAGACCTTACGTGTACCCTGTTCATTCTGTGGTGGAGATTATCCTGACTTAAAAGTATTATATCATTTCTCAAGTGCCACCTCACCCCCTTTTTTGTTGGTATAACAAAATCTTGTGGAGGCCTTTCTGGAAAGACAGAGACGGGAGAGGTAGTAATGTAGAGAGACACTGAGTTCACACTGGTTCTCTTTCCTTATGAGTCTCTCTCCCGTCGCCCACAAATAAAGAGGAATTGTCCTAGTTAATTGCCCTAAGGGAGAAAGCAGTTGCATGTTTTACACCTTTATCGGACTAGACACTGTCTTGTGTGGGATGAGAGTCGTGTTGGTGGTTGCCAGAGGAGCTGTTCTTTGGGAGATCTGTGAAGTGAGCAAAACCGCTTTTCCTGCGGGTTGGTCCTCACTTGCGTATGGAGCAAGGTGGATTGTTGGGAGATTGACACTTCTGGGCACAAATCTCTGTCTTCTGTTTTCATTTCCCTCCTTGTTCACAGTTACTCTGTGGGCAAGATATCTGTAGACATTTTCATAGTCTCTTACTAACTGTTCTTTTTATCACTAATAATTCTGGCATGGATTTCTTGGGAAGAACATTTAGACTCAAGTATCAACCACTGGGAAATAAACCTTGAAACCTGTTCAGTTATAGGTGGGAGGTATTACCTTTTTGAGTTGGGAGCAAATGACCACATCTGAATTGTGGTGTTTTTTTTTTTTTTTTTAAGTGTTTTAAACAATGCTAAATTTTACTTTTTTTTTGGGACAGAGTCTTGCTCTGTCACCCAGGCTGGAGTGCAGTGGTGTGATCTCGGCTTCATGCAGCCTCTGCCTCCTGGGTTCAGGTGATTCTCCTGCCTCAGCCACCTGAGTAGCTGGGACTACAGACATGCGCCACCACACCCGGCTAATTTTAGTATTTTTAGTAGAAACGAGGTTTCACCATGTTGGCCAGGATGGTCTCAATCTCTTAACCTCGCGATCCACCCACCTTGGCCTCCCAAAGGGCTGGGATTACAGGCGTGAGCCGCCGCGCCCAGCTGCCTTTTTTTTTTTTAAACAGTAAATGTTACAGATTGACTCTTGCCGTCTAATTGAAATTAGTTTGAAGCTTCATATCTTAAAGCTTTATTTATGTATGTGATGTATTTAGAGACATTGCTAGATCTTGTAGGTGCTGTGGCTCATACCTGTAGTCCTAGCTACTTAGGAGGCTGAGGTGGGAGGATTACTTGAACCCAGGAGTTTGAGGTCGCTGTGACCTGTGATCCTGCTACCACACTCTAGCTTGGGTGACAGAGCCATACCCTGTTTCTCAAAAAAGTAAATAAATACATAACGTAAATAGATAAAACTACATTCCTAGATTTTGGAGCATTATGGGTGTCACTGAAGCTAGTTATTCTTTTATATTTGTAATGATGTAATCTCTCTTTGTGAGCTAAATTGGACATGTACTTTTTCACTTTTTTAAAGTTCTCTAAAGTTTAGATTCACATGTGAGTTTCTAAGTGTATTATACAAAGATTTCTGCTTTTTTTTTTTTTTTTTGAGATAGAGTTTCACTCTTGTTGCCAAGATGAGTGCAATGATGTGATCTCAGCTCACTGCAACCTCTGCCTCCTAGGTTCAAGCAATTCTTTTGCCTCAGCCTCCTGTGTAGCTGGGATTACTTTTGCCTACCACTGCACCCAGCTAATTGTTTTTTTTTTTTTTTTTTTTTTTTTGTATTTGTAGTAGAGACGGGTTTTCACCATGTGGGCCAGGCTGGTCTCAAACTCCTGACACCTCATGTGGTCCACCCCTACTTGTCCTCCCAAAGTACTGAAATTAAAGGCATGAGCTGCTGCACCCAGCCGATTTCTGCTATTTTTGATATTTGGTGTTTTTTTGTTTTTTTTTTTAACCGTTTGGGTAGAAAAGTAAAATGTTCCTTAATAGCTTCATTAATAGTATCCATATCTGATATCTAAAATCCCAACCAGTATGGTTAGTTAAAGTTAACCATTAAAATCTGACATTTTGTTTTCTCTTTTTTATTAAAGAAACGATTTTTAAAAAGTGGTGGAAAGCACTACCTGATAAATGTTTCTGTGGTGCTCCAGTTTATGATAGATGGCCGTGATATTCAAGAAACAATTGTCAGTATGACATTCCCAAACTTTTTCCAAGATGATCTGAATTCACCTTTTCCCCTACGTTTCAACAGGTGGAGAGGTAGTGAAAATAGCTCAGCTGGCGTCCATCACAGGACCACAGAGCCGCGTGGCTCAGCCAGAGACGCCAGTGACCCTGCAGTTCCAGGGCAGCAAGTTCACCCTGTCACACAGCCAGCTCCGGCAGCTCACGGCTGGCCAGCCGCTGCAGCTGCAAGGTAAGGCCAAAAACGTCAAAGTGCCTCACTGTGAGCCCTGCTGCCCGAGGGCCTGTCTCGTGCGTTTAAGCTTCAGGCTTTTCCCTGTGGCTGATGATGCTCTCACCTCATGGGGTCATGGAGGACCAGTGAGACGACTGTCATCAGCCACTGGGTTGTCTGTGCTCGATGCGTACCAGATAAACAACAGGCACTTTCGTTACCAGCATCTGCCCTTTGAAGAGAGTTTTGTATTTTGTAGATTAAAGTAGAAATATCTGGCCAGGCGTGGTGGTGCTCTCTTGTGGTTCAAGGTACTTGGGAGGATGAGGTGGGAAGATTACTTGAACCCCAGAGGTCAAAACTGCAGTGATCATGCATGCCACTGCACTCCAGCCTGGGCGACAGAGCAAGACTCCATCTCTAAATAGTAGATAATAACAGATAAATAACGGAAATATTTGCTGCTTTTGAATAAAGGTGTGAGACAAATTGTCCCCCAAACGCCATAGGATTAGTAATTTATGTATGAGAAATTATTTTCTTCTCTAAACAGACTTAACTCCCAGACCCAAAGCCCAGACCTTTGGTGAAGGGCAGTGTGTTTATGTAGTAACTGCTCTTTAAAAAGAGTGAGGAAGGGGAATTGAGTGGCCCCTTGTCCCGGTGGTAGTGCCATTTACTCCCTGTGTTTTAGTTTAGGGTTCAAGGAACACCCACAGCAACCTTCCCCCACCTTCCCCGACAATAGTAGGCTGCCTTCCCTCTACTGTCCCTGACGGTAGCCCTGGCGGCCACTCTTCCCCACCTTCCCTGACAGTAACCCGGATGGCCGCCTCCCCCACCTTTCCTAGACAGCAGCCCGGTGGCTGCCCTTCCCCCACCTTCCCCGACAGCAACCCTGCCCCAGGCAGCCGCCTTCCCCCATCTTCCCCCACAGCAGCCCTGCTCCGGCCCCTGCCCTCCCCCAGTGCTTTCTTCATGATTGCTGCCTGTGGCACTTGTCAGGGTAGAAGGTTTTGTCATCAGTAGGGTGAGCCCGCTGGCCTCCTTGGAGATGCACACGCCTCTCAGCAGAATGAGGCCTGCCACAGAGAAACCATTCAGTTTGGTTTACTTTCTTTCTTTCTTTTTTTTTTTTTACATTTTTTGGCCCACAGAGGAGGGGCCACTTGTTAACATCTCTGATGGTCACCAGTTTTCGTAGAGTATGACCTGGGAAGCTATCTCCAGAGTAAGAGAAGTCAGAAAGATGTAGTCACACAAGATCCAAAGTGCCAGCCTGTTTAAAAAGCAGCAGAAAAGCCACAGGCTTCTGGGCTAAAAACAGGGTCTTCTATTTCTTCATTCTCCCTGACTGCTATCAGGAGTGCCTGCGGGGATCTGGGAACGGGGATTTCCCCACAACGGCTCAGTACCTCCAACAGCACGGGAGGTCCTCAGCAGCTACGCATCACACACCTTCCAGGAGGGACAGAGGGCATAAGCAAGAGACCTCGTCTCAGTGCGTTACACTGTCAGTGATGGGTTGCCACTTTTCTCACAGTAACTGAACTTTGCGTGATGTTTGTAGAGTTGATTTTCCGTTTGTTGCTTACTTCTGTACTGTTTGGAAGTGCCTGGAGTGTGTGGCTGTGATGCACACGTGCCTCTTACTGACACCTGGCGGACCTATGATTGATTGCAGGCAGCGTCCTCCAGATTGTGTCTGCCCCCGGGCAGCCCTACCTCCGAGCCCCTGGCCCCGTGGTGATGCAGACCGTGTCTCAGGCGGGTGCTGTGCACGGCACCCTGGGAAGCAAGCCCTTGGCCGGCGGCCTCAGCCCTGCGCCCTTGACCCCGCAAGGTAGGGTGCTCTGAGCAGGAGGGAGACTTGGCTTGGAAGATTCCTTCTTTCTCTTCCTTCTAGGGCAAGTGGAACGCATTCATGTGTCTTTGTATCTCAGAACAGCACAGTCTAGTGTATGGCCATCTCCGATTTCTACAGATGTGTCATAGTGTCAGCCTGATTTATTTTCTTTTTTTATTGTGCCTTTAAAGGTAATGGTTGGATATAACCAGCCTCTACTGTCCTTAGGTTTTTGTTCTGATTTGGTTCTCACGAGAACTTTGGAATCATGGGAAATCTTGCTTGTTGGTTTAATGCCAACACGTTGAGGGTGCTCAGTTTCCCCTGGGAGCAGGAGCGTGCAGCTGTCCATACAGGGTCTGGGTCTTTGTCCTGCTGCAGCTGCCACCCCCCATCCTGCCTCGTTGCCTGCCTCACCTCACCTCCAAGTCCCTGCTCTGCGCCTGCCTTGGCCCCAGCTCTCCCTGGACTTGCCCTGTCATGATGTGGTATGTTTTCAGGAGCCCAACGACCCGTAGAGGCAGCTGGGAGCCTAAAGGGGTGAGGCGCTTTCCTTGGGATGGAGCCCTTGTCCTGGTGGCCGAGTGATGTCCCTTCAGTTCCAGCCCCACCTCTGCCTAGTGGGCGTGGTGTTGGCTGGGCCACGGCCAACCTGTTAGGCTCTGCTAGGCATCAGAGGAGGCTGGAGTGGGGAGGGAACGTGGCTTGTTCTTCAGTCCTGTTATGTTAGCATCACCTAGCAGCAGGCCTGCATGCCACATGGTCGTCCGTTCCACTCGCCCCTACCCTCTGAACCAGGCCCCTTGGAGATTCCAGAATCAGCTGTTGCATCCCCCTTCGGGGGCTAATGAATCGCTGTCCCATGGAAGCCCTCCTCAGCTCCAGAGGCCCCAGTACCAACTGGAGTCCTGGATCCTGAGACTCTGAACCCAGACACCTCCACCCCCAGGTGCTGAGTTCTGACAACCTCAGCCTTTTCCTTTGTTTCCCCTAAGGTGACTCTTACCCCTGAGCCCCTTTTCAGCACTCAGATGCCTCTTTGACCACATCTTTTAGGTCAGTCTGCCGCACTAAGTGGCATGGCTTCTGCCTTCCTGATTGGCCCTGGCTGGTAGCAGGTGTCATATCAGGAGCAGCTCCAGGGAACGGATATGAATCTGGCACTGGCTTGTTCTGTCGCAGTCATGAGGACTGTGTGGACTTCCTGCTGGGGCTGGGCTGCTCGTGGCAGCCAGTGGCCTCACAGTCATCAGGTTGTCACCTGGGCTAGGACATGGCCATGTGTTGATGGCAATGGGGCACCCAGGGCCTCGGAGCTGTGCTGAGAGGCTTCTGGGTAGTGCTGAGGTGCTTCCCAAAGGCAAGGGAAAAGCTCCTGGCTCCACTCAGCTCCGGTCTTGGCCTGGGAGGCAGCATGCTTCTGTAGCAGATCTAAAGCATTTAAGTGTGAGCCACGCTCATGGGGACGGAGGATGAGGCCTTGGGCTCATGCTATTGCAGACTTTCTGCAGAATGTGCTGGTGGAGGGCAAGGTTCCGTGGAGCATGCTGGTAGCAGATGAGATCCTGTGACCCTGGCGTTCCTTCTAACCTCTTCCTTATGCATTTGTAGTTGGTGTTCCCGGCCGCGTGGCAGTGAATGCCTTGGGTTTAGGAGAAACCGGAGCGGCCTCCAAGCCCGCTTCTCCCATTGGAGGGCCGACCCAGGTAAGCACCTGAGCCTGAGACCACGTGCACTCGGACACGCGGCTTTCCAGGAGCCGTTCGTTGTGTGTGTTTGTGATATTTAAAGGCCCCTGTGAATCCTTAAGTTATGGTACTGAATTCTTATTTTAAAACATAAATTTCCTAATAAATGAAACTGGATTAAGACTGTGAGAATCTTTTTTTTCTATTTTTATGTCCTTCTGCAAGTCTGCCTGGGCATTAAAATTGCTCACTTGTGTCTTGAGAAACACTTCCCATCTTGGCAAGAAGGAGAATGCTTGTGCTCTCCTCTTCACTTCTGTCTCGTTTCCTGTAGCAGAAGACGGCGCGTCGTGAAGTGGGTCCTGTATGTGGGGAGTGCCAAGGGGTTTGGTGAAGAAGTCACTTGCCGTTCTGTTTCTCAAGTGACTGCTTTCATCCCTTTTTGATAAAGGAGGAAAAGATGAGACTCTTGCGAGAGCGCCTGGATCAGATGTATGTGGTCAACGAGCGGCGCTGCTCTCAAGCTCCAGTCTATGGCAGAGACTTGCTAAGGATTTGCACCCTGCCTGGCCACGGAAGGCTGTGGTGGCATGGGTCTCTGGATGGCCATCGCGGGAAGGAGGCCGGGCCAGTGCGCACTTACGCTTCACCTGCAGAAAGTCCAAGTGAGCTGATGTTGACGCTTCGACAGTGTCGAGAATCCCTGAAGGACGTTATTGACAGGTACCGCAGCCCAGTCCCTGCAGGACGTTACCGACAGGTCCCGCAGTCTGTGTGCAGACCTCGCGGTCTTTTCGGGGCTCTCTGGCTGCTTTGTGCTCCAGGAAGGCCCCTTCTTGTCTCGTGGATGTTCCATCTCCAGGATGTCCCCATGCTGTCTCTTAGAGATCTGTTTTGAGGTCACTCTTGGGGGTCTTCAGCTTTGGGATCAGATGGTTTTGTTATCTCGGTCTCTCAGTGCGAGGTGCAGCTTCTGAAGGAAGTTGGCAGCCCTGGGGGCAGAGCCACAGCACTGAGTTCACACTGTACCTGGGGACAGATCACTGTGTTGCTAAGGACTTTCTTCATTTTACTCTTTCAAAAAAACCGTCATATTAAAAGAGCCACGTGAGTGTGTGAACATGACGTGATGAGAAATGTGTGCACCAGTTGAGCTCAGAACATGCTTTAATGGAGAACAAGTCCGAGCGGTTGGTGGGCGCCTCCGCTCTTCCTGAGCTTGCTTTCAGTAGAGCGCTTCACCCCACCTGCAGGTCCACTCTCTGCTCCGACCTGTCTCTAGGCGTGCGTCAGGCGTGTTTTCTCCCTTCTTGGCAGCTGTTGTGTTTCTCACAGTTGTCTGCTCAGCAGAGGGAAACCTGGCTTCTCCCTGTGCCTTGACTCGGCTTTCAGGGTCGACCTATTTTAGATCTTTCAGATGAGGAAACACACTTAATGGAGGAAAAGAAAACCAGGAGTGCTTCTCCAAGGCCGAGTAAGCCACCTCTGGCTTCTCCTGGTCTGTGGGGGGCTGAGTCGGTGCCCCTGTGCTCCTGGAGGTTTTCTTTCGGGTGCTGATTTGTCTTTGGTACTCCTCTTGCATTGAACATCATGGCGGCCATTCGTTTTGATACAGTGGGGAGTGAGTCATAGCTGATGTCCGTAGGAAGGGCCTTCTGGTGCACGTGACCACCACGGGTTGGAAGGTGGGCCTCAGGTTGGCTCTGTCTGGAAGGTTCCTTTACCCTGAGTCTGGTCCCCATCCTGGTGGCACAGTGGCTGTGGCAGTTCTAGTGTTCACGAGACAGTGCACCTTTGTCCCAAAGTTTCCAGGTGAAGACATTCTAGAAACAGAATGGCTCACCTCTGAAGTAGTGCCTGTCGTCTGGGGAATCCACCCCCACTGATCGTTTAGCCCTGGACTGTCTGAATTAGTCCCTAAGGTGGTGGTTGGCGGCCAGAACTGGTTAGGATCTGCGTCGTAGGGCCTCTAACTGTGGGCCAACAGCTGCGTGTCCACGTGACTGGGTTGGGCCCTGCTGTGTCCTGGGACTTGGACTGTCAGAGGTCTCTGCCCCATCTTTCGGGAGCCCCCATGCTGGGTGAAGGTATGTGGCTCCTGCTGGTGACAAAATTGCTTTCTGCTCCTCAGGGTTGCCTTTGTGATCCCTCCGGTGGTGGCGGCACCCGCCTCCCTACGGGTGGTGCGGCCGCCACCCCTGTACAGCCACAGAATGCGGATCTTCCGGCAGGGCCTGAGAGAGCACGCTGCCCCTTACTTCCAGCAGCTGCGGCAGACGACAGCTCCACGCCTGCTGCAGTTCCCTGAGCTGAGGCTGGTGCAGTTCGATTCAGGTATGGGGGAGGCTGGTGACACAGCCCGTCGTGTGAGCTGGGCTGGCTCTGAATGATGAGGCACTGTTGATGTTGTTCATTTCCCAGGAAAGTTGGAAGCTTTAGCTATCTTGCTTCAGAAGTTGAAATCTGAAGGACGTCGGGTGCTGATTTTATCACAGATGGTTCTTATGTTGGACATTTTAGAGATGTTCTTGAACTTCCATTACCTTACCTATGTAAGAATTGATGAAAATGCCAGCAGTGAGCAACGGCAGGTGAGAAGCACACTGCTTACCTCGTCCCTCACGGTTCCGTCACTGTAACTCAGTCACCGGCTTTTAACGTCGTGTCTAAGTGCTATGTAGATTCGGCGGTCTCCTGACCCTTCTAAGTGAAAGGGGAAGGATTTAATGAGCTTTCGAACTTTGTAAGTCTCAATACATCCTTTGGTATGTTCTGTTAAAAGCCAGGTTGTCAGGTAAATGCAGTCTTGATGTCTCAGGATAAACACTGGTGACCCGCAGTCATCTTAAGACCACACTGGTGCACTTGACGAGGTAGCTACGGGATAAAAATACGAGAACAGTTCCAACCAATTTAGAATGAAAGAAAATACATGTTAGGATAATATGCCCATTGTTTCCTTACTAGACTTGCCAAGGCTGTTTTGATTCCATCAGGCACAGTGAGTCAGACACCCTCATATCCTGCTCCTGGAAGCATAGGCTACTATGGCGCTCTAGAAAGTAGCCTGGCAGTGTGGATTTGAACCATAAAGGTGCTGTGTGCTTGAGTCTATATTTAGGGCCTTTACTTACATGGCAGCAAACACACCACGTAGAGATCTGTCTACACAGTTGATGTTGAAGTGTTCATGGTAATCCACGTTTAGGAAGAAAGCGTTCAGCAGAAGAGTGAGTGCATAGGGCTTGTCCATGGGCCCTGTGCCCTGTGCCCCGGCAGCCTCGCGAGCAGAGACTGTTCCCCAGCATTCCAAGTGCTGCGCTGGGTCCTTGTCAGCAGTGTTTCAGAGCCAGCGTTAGCAGAGACTGTTCCCCAGTACAGAACCAGGATGCTGCCCTGTACGTCACACGACCTGCTTTATCTTACACACATGCTCATGCACACGCTGGAGAGGCCTAGAAAGGAATGGAGCAAAAGGCAACTTCACAAGTTTTCTTGGTAATAATATAATAAATTATACGTGGAATGTTTTGAGGGAAGAGAGTTGGTCCACGGTTAGGTTTTGTTTTGGCACGGAAGTAATTACAGAAGAGAAGTATTCACGCCTGTCACTTCGTGGTCCTCGGTGAGGTTAGAAGAACGTCCTTCACCGTTTTGTTTTTCCTGTGTCCTCAGCCTTACTCCAGGGGCTTTTTGTTGCCTGTAAAGTGCCCTGGCATTGCCTGAGGATAGATGAGAAAGCACATATCCCTCCCCAGTAAGACGCTGTTTTCTTTTGGGGCCTACAAGTTGAGCTGACAGTAAATGCAAGGTGGAATCGAGTTTCTTCCTTCTTGTCACTCATGGCTGTGCCATTTAAGCGGCTATGAGGGTGCTGGCGGTGGGTGCGGTAAGATGATGGCAGCTACGCAGAAAAGCTGGAGGACTGCGCTGGGACCTTGATGTGCCCTTAGCCTGGGCCTCGTGCTGCATGGAATACAAACCAAGCAGTTTTGCTATGTGGCAGTTCCTAACTGATACGTGTCCAACCAAACGTGTTAAAGGTTTCCCAACATTTTCCAAGAATACCGACTCAAGTGTTTGTTTCGTCTTAGGAACTGATGAGGAGTTTCAACAGAGACAGGCGGATTTTTTGTGCCATTCTCTCCACTCACAGCCGTGCCACAGGTATAACCCTTGTGGAGGCAGACACCGTCGTGTTTTATGACAATGACCTAAATCCAGTGATGGATGCCAAAGCTCAGGAGTGGTGTGATCGAATTGGGAGATGCAAAGACATCCACATATACAGGTGAGGACCTGCTGGGCGGCGGGGCGGACGTGGGTGGAATGAGAAGCTTTGCAGGAGGTACTGGTGCAGAAAGCACTAGTGCAGAAAGAAAAGCAAAACTGAAGGCAGTGTGTGATGGCTGAATTTTCTTTTTCTTTTTTTTTTGAGACGGAGTTTCGCTCTTGTTACCCAGGCTGGAGTGCAATGGCGCGATCTCGGCTCACCGCAACCTCCGCCTCCTGGGTTCAGGCAATTCTCCTGTCTCGGCCTCCTGAGTGGCTGGGATTACAGGCACGCGCCACCATGCCCAGCTAATTTTTTGTATTTTTAGTAGAGACGGGGTTTCACCATGTTGACCAGGATGGTCTCGATCTCTTGACCCCGTGATCCACCCACCTCGGCCTCCCAAAGTGCTGGGATTACAGGCTTGAGCCACCGCGCCCGGCCGATGGCTGAATTTTCAACGGTGTTTTGTTGGTTTTCCTTCAGACAGAGCTATATTTCTGCTGTTTTATCTGTTCCTTTTATTTACACTCAGCATCTGCTTGAAATCGTAAGTTGGTGATGCTGCCCAGACAGGTCATCTCGCTGCTGTCAGTTTTTAAATGGGGTACCTCGTCCAGAGCACCTCAGTCTTAGAAGTACAATTTGCCAGGCGTGGTGGCTGTAATTCCAGCACTGTGGGAGGCCGAGGCGGGTGGATCACGAGGTCGAGAGATCGAGACCATCCTGGTCAACATGGTGAAACCCCGTCTCTACTAAAAATACAAAAATTAGCTGGGCATGGTGGCACGTGCCTGTAATCCCAGCTTGGGAGGCTGAGGCAGAAGAATTGCCTGAACCCAGGAGGCGGAGGCTGCAGTGAGCCAAGATTGCACCATTGCACTCCAGCCTGGCAAAACTCTGTCTCAAAAAAAAAAAAAAAAAAAAAAAAAAGTACAATTTACATTTTGGGTTGTTTTAATTATCATGAACTATAAATTACCTGTCAGTAAAACCGCTATTGAAAGAATGGTCAACAGCTGTGGGAAAAAAAAAGAATTAAATTCTTTTTTTTGAGATGGAGTCTCGGTATGTCACCCAGGCTGGAGGGCAGTGGTGCGATATCGGCTCACTGCAGACTCCGCCTCCCAGGTTCAAGTGATTCTGCTGCCTCAGCCTCCTGTCTAGCTGGGACTACAGACGCGTGTCACCACACCCAGCTAATTTTTGTATTTTTAGTAGAGACGGGGTTTCACCATATTGGCCAGGCTGGTCTCAAACTCCTGACCTTGTGATCTGCCTGCCTCAGCTTCCCAAAGTGCTAAGATTATAGATGTGAGTCACTGCACCTGGCTAAAATCTATTATCATCTTTAAGGATAAAAACTATAACTGTCAAAACATAATTGGGGGAAATGGAGGAAGGTTACTGTATACTTCTAAATTTCTAAGTGTTGTAGGGTAATAGGAGATTTGATTTTTTTTTTTTGTCGTGCTTATTTTGTGCCTGGTTGTGTACTGAGCACCGCGTAGGCTCCTTCTCATCGTGACTTGTCAGTTTCCAGCAGGGAACCTGCGACGAGACCAGTATGGTCTCTGCATCAGGCCTCATAGGCAGTAGCTGACCCTGTAACTGAAACCCAAGTGTGCTCTTAACCTCTTATTAGTATTATTATTATTATTTTGAGACAGGGTCTCACTTTGTTGCCCAGGCTAGAGTGTAGTGGCATAATCTTGGTTCACTGAAACTCAGCCTCCTAAGCTCAAGTGATCTTCCCAGCTCAGCCTCCCAAGTGGCTGGGACTACAGGTGTGCAGCACCATGCTTGGCTAATGTTTGTATTTTTTGTACAGACAGGTGTGGGAAACACTCCCGTGTGAGACCCCTAAAAGGCGTGAGTCTCACTATAGGGTGAGTTTGATCCCAAACACAGTTTCCTACTGGAGGCAGTCGAGCTATCCAGAAATATAGGAAGAAAGATGAATGATCAGTTTCTAATATCAACCACAATATCGTTTGGGCCTAAAACTATGCGTTGCTGCTAGACCGAGTGACCCCCTACCGGCAACTGGTTCCTGCTTTTAACCTTTTTATGACTTTAACAATAATCCTTAAACCTTACTTACCAGACTGCCTTGTACCCTAGATAATGGTTTAACTGTCAATATTTGCAAAGCAAAATGCCACCATAAGGGATGGCTTTGATTCCTGACTCAGAGATTCCTGAATGGGGAAATTGAGTTAAGTTGAGTTAGGAGTAGACAAAGGAGAATCCGGTTAAAAGATATTCTGATAAGCAAAACCAGAAACTTTTCACATCTCAGTTCTAAAACAAGATCAAACCAGAGATACCTGCAGCCAGGAGGAATAATGTCTGGATGTAAACAAGCTTTGTGATCACAGGAAATTCTGTTACATTTTACAACCACTGATTGTGTATCTGACTTTTCAATTGTATAGGCCATGTAAGGTATACATTTGCATTTCCTCTTGCAACCATTGTGTATTTGACTTCTCTATTGTATAGGCCATGTGAGGCATACATTTACATTCCTCTTACTATGACGTAAACCAGAGCCAAGTGTATTTATTCCTGGCCTTTGAAAAATAAAATTTGCTGTTTAGGCACAGCCTATCAGCCCTCCAGACGCCTCGCTTTCTCTCTGTCTGTCTTTATTATTTTCTCAGGCGCATTCCCTCTCCCAGGTATTGGGACCCTCTTGCAGGTCGAGAGACCCCCGGGCAGACGTGCCTACCCGTCTGGACGGTCCACGACAGACAAGGTTTTGCTGTGTTGCCCAGGCTGGTCTCAAACTCCTGGGCTCAAGCAATCAGCCCATCTCAGCCTCCCAAAGTGCTGGGATTACAGGCGTCAGTCACTGTACCCAGCCAACCGTTTGTTTTTAACAAGACAGTTGGTGTTATAGCAGTTCAATGCTGTATTTAAATAGTTTTATTATTATTTTCCTTGCTATAAATGCGAAACGTGTTCCCCGAGGAAAAAAAGGAAAGCCTGTGAAGAAAAACCAGGGTCCTCTAGTGGCAGCAATGACTAGCACTTAGACGTGTGTCTTTCTAGACGTGTTTCTCACTCTGTAAGAAGGCTCACACTGTGTCCTGTTTTGTAATCTTTTATTCTTCTAACAGTGCATTGTGCGTACATTTGCTTGGTGATGAGTATAAGTGTGGTGCATGGTTTGTGTTGAGTGGATAAGGACTTACTGTGGAATCCCTTCTGCACTGTTGGCCCTGCAGCCATTATTAGCTAGAAATTTGAAAAGTGTTTTATTCTCAGTAGCAGGAAAGTCTCAGACGTGGCCTTAGGGGTTCAGGACCAGAGGCTCCGAAGGGAAGCATGAGGTGACCTTGAAGGATGCAGGATGAGCTGTGCTGAGTGTGAAGACATGCTTTGTTCTCAATTGGGTAGACTTTGTTTATGAGCATGTGAAGTTTTCCCCCAAGTAATCCTAAAATAGTATTTCTGTGAAAACCCACCTGGGTTTGAGAGTTGGGTAAGGTGGTGCTGGTGGTGCCAGCATCAGTATGTCTTGCAGTGCGGACATCCTGATGAAGGCCACCATCGTGAAGCCCAGCATTGCAGGTGGGAGTGCGCCCCACCGTGAGCTGTGGGAACCCCAAACCACATAATGGTGCTGTCAGTGTTGGGGCAGATAGCCCAGCACCCATGGGGATTTAGCATGTTAGAAAGGTTGGCTGTCACAGTAACTGGAGGGTTTTTATGTCATGAATGTGCCACACACCTGGCTCTCTACTATGAGAGGAGGGGCTTGGAGTGCTGCTCCCACGCCTGAGCCGAGCGGAGTCCAAATGAAGGACGTGAGTGTTAACTGTTGGGCAGCAGTGTTAGAACACTCTTGAAGAGATAGCACCTGTGGCCGAGAGCTGGGAGGGGCCGCCTGACCCCCAGAGACCCCGAGGTTAGGGGAGACAGGCACACTCAGCTGCAGTGAGGGGAGTCATGCGTCGCACGGATACGGTGAGCCCAGTAGATAGGCAGTTGATAGGGTGGGGAGACGACTTGCCATTCTCACTGCAACTATAGCTCTTAAAAATCGAGAAGACACATAAAGACCCCCCGCTTACTTTTAGAAAGGAAGGGCCTATGAATATGAACCGTCCATCCCAAGTAGCCAGGAAGTATGAGAAGCTGTTCCAGCTCACTGATCTGGAGACGTTTAAGACATGAGATCTCTATTCCCGTGCTCCAGACTGGTGAGCCCCTAAGGGAATGAGCATGCTCAGCCTGACACTAAAGAAGGGGATGTCCTCATGTTGATGGGACGTGGGATTGCTTCAGCTATTTTGGAGGCAGCTGGGCAAGGTCTGAACAGGAAAATAGCACATGACATTTGCTCCCAGCACTGCCATGCCTGAGACTACATCCTGTTACTTAAAGATGTGTGTTGCAGCTTTGTCACGTGGCACAAAGCAGGAACTGGGGCATGCCTGTCACTGGGGCACAGCCACACCATGGTGTCGAGCAGCCAGGTGGAAAATGAGCTCCTGTGGAGGGACTTCTGTACTGCACCGTTTGAAAGGGACAGCAAAATGCAGGGAAGTTCCCCACGCAGAACGTGGTGTCAGCACATACCCAGGTTCACACTCATGCGGCTGCTGGGGTGGGGGCCGCAGAGGCAGGCTGCCGTTCCCGAGGCAGCCGTGAGGTATGCCTGTTAGGAAAAGTGTGCCCCTGGAGGTGCAGACTGTCACACACATGCAGTGGCACATGTTTGTGGACCACACGGATGAAAGTGCCAGGCCCACCTTTTTTAATGGTTATCTCAGGGTGATTGGAATCCAGGTGATTTTGTTTTGTTTCTTACACTTTTCTGTAATCAAATACATGACGTCGAGTGTGTGGTAATAGAGTCAGGAAAGAGATTTTCATTCCAATGCCGTGAAAGTCTTCCCAGGTGGTGTTTTGCTGTTGATGAAGTTGGCCATCCGTCCTTCATGCTGCTATTTCTCTTTATTCTGTATTTAGTTCCTTTGCATGTGTCTGGGTCCATATCTTCACTCTGTTCTGTTCCCTGTGATTGTTTGTATTTAATATCTAGGCTCCTTTTAATTTGGAATTTTCTGGAAGAAATTTGTTTTCATCTCTGAAAATTATGCTGTGAAAGCTCTTTAATTTGAGCTTTTTAGGGGTTAGCATTTAGCATTTTTATAGGCAGTTGAGCCTCATGGGAAGGCAACAGACTGCATTGTCTTTTCTGTGTCGCCCATGACACAGTCTTAAGGAAGCCATGTTTCCCTGCACTGTCCAGTGGGGTCACATCTGCAACTCACAGTCTTAACTGAGCATCTGTTGTGGGTCTGGTAGTGTACAGGGGTTAAAAAGTTGAAAATGTGGCTGGGTACAGTGGCTCACGCCTGTAATCCCTACACTTGGGGAGGCCAAGGCAGGTGAATCATGAGGTCAGGAGTTCAAGATCAGCCCGGCCAACATGGTGAAACCCCGTCTCTACTAAAAATATAAAAATTAGCCAGGCATGGTGGCGGGTGCCTGTAGTCCCAGCTACTCGGGAGGCTGAATCAGGAGAATCGCTTGAACCCAGGAGACAGAGGTTGTGGTGAGCTGAGATAGCGCCATTGCACTCCAGCCTGGGCAACAAGAGCGAAACTTTGTGTCAAAAAACAAAAAAAGATGAAAGTGTCTATAATTACATGAGAATGAGATGTTTCATGAGAGTGTGTTCACAAGTTAGTCTGTGAAGTGATCAGTTCTGGCAGTTGGGCTCAGTGAAAGCTTCAGAGAAGACAGATGCTGGAGGTACATCTGGAAGGACCGAGTAGGACATTTCCAGGTTGAGACGGTGTGAGAAAAACAGGATGGCAGGCGGACGGATGAGGTGGGACAGCCAAGAGTCTTCTGCAGGGGCCTGCTGTTGGCTGTCTGGGGGCGGGAGAGCTGAGATTGGGGGGCTGGCTGGGAGCGGCCTTTGGCGCCCCAGGAAGGCACATTCTGAGCAGGGGTAGACCTGGCGGAGGAGGGACATGGACTTGTGGGTCACCATCTGCATCCCGCGCCCCACGTGTTGTCGCTGTGTTTCCAGGTGACCGACTTCGCATTTTGTGTCTTTTGTTTGCAGGCTTGTGAGTGGCAATTCCATTGAAGAGAAATTGTTGAAAAATGGAACTAAAGATTTGATCCGGGAAGTGGCTGCTCAGGGAAATGACTACTCCATGGCGTTCCTAACTCAGGTACTCCATGTTCGATGCGCTTCCCTGAGGTGAGGTCCGGTGGGCGGCGTGCGGCGTGGCGTGGTGCTCATACACCCTAGTGAGAAGCAGAGGCCTGGTGGGTCTGCGAGGGGCGTGGGTCTCCAGCTCAGGTCAGGTGCACACTCCAACCTGCTTCCTGGGAGTGACACGCATCTCTATGTTCAGCGAACCATCCAGGAGCTGTTTGAGGTTTATTCTCCCATGGATGATGCTGGCTTCCCGGTCAAAGCCGAGGAGTTTGTGGTGCTTTCTCAGGAACCTTCTGTCACGGAAACCATTGCACCCAAAATTGCAAGACCTTTCATAGAGGTAAGAATATACTGAATCTGGCTGGAGAGTTGTACAGTGGGAACCGTCGGAACACCTGTGCTCTCCCCTGGGGCTCTGAGCGCTGAGCCCCCACTCTTCCCTGGCTTGAAGCCCTCTTCCCTGTCCCTGCTTTTGGAGCCTCCCTCCCCCCTTCTTTCTGTCAGGGGATTTTAAACTGTAAGTACAAGTGAGGGGAATGGGGGCAAAGGTTGTGGACCACAGGCCTCTGTCACCGAGGCAGTTGCTGCCGTCTTCCTCTGCGCTTTCCCACAGTCTCAGCTCCTTCCGCTCCCTGTGGAAGTCCATCCCCGCCTCCTCCTCTGAGGCTCTGCCGGCGCCACCCCTGCTCCCCTCCAGCTGGCTGTGCTGGCTTCTCCTCCCTGAGCAGAGCAGCCACCACCTGCACGCAGCACAGACTGTCACCTTGGTTCTTTGGAATGTTGACTACCTGTTGAAGTGATAGTATTTTGGCTGTCAGGTTATGTAAATATTTTACTGTTTCAGCGTGGGTACTAGAAGATTTTAGAGGCCATGTGTGGGTTCTTTCATTTCCCTTTTGGAGGTGCTGCTATGCAGACACGTCACAGACTGGTCAGGGGGCCGCTGCTCCTCCCTGTCCCCCGCGGCTCGCGCCAAAGCCGTGCCGCCTCATGTCCTGGAGATGAAGGTCTTCAGCTGCCTTTCCTCCCTGAGTCCCCTCCTCCTTCCTGTGGCCCAGCCCCTCTTGTGGGCTGAGCTCATGTCTCCACACTCTGTTCTGTTCCCCATGATTGTTTCTATTCAATGTTTAGGCTCCTAGAGCTTCTTGTGGGGTGCCCACGTCTGTGCCTCTTAACTTGGGAGGAGCTGGCATCTCTGTGCACCTTTTCTCCCGCGCTGTCTGACTGCACTGCATGACTGCATTGGCTTCTCTGCATGTTTTTCTTTTCTGTGAAAGCGTTAAAGAGCAGACCAGGCCCACTACACAGCCCCTCGGCACCTGCCTCCCGACACCCGAGGTGGAGCCTTCCGCCCTCGTGGCGGCAGCCCCTCCTTGACTGTGCTCAGCTTGTTCTCACCAACTCTGCTGCTGTCTCCTCTTCAATTTCTAAACATTACTCAGTTACTGAGTAAGTAAGAAATACTTGAGATACGACTGTCTTCATCCGTTTGTTTTGCTGTAAAGGAATACCTGAGACTGGGTAATTTATTTTAAAAAGGGGTTTATTTCGCTCATGATTCTGATGGCAGCAGAGTTCAGGGCTGAGCATCTGTCTGGCTAGGGCCTCAGGCAACTCCTATGGTGGTGAAAGGGGAGGGGAGCCGTAGGTGTGGGCCATGGGACAAGAGAGGGAGCAAGGGGGGCAGGCAGCAGGCTTTTTCAGTAGACTGGCTCTCACAGGACGTGCAGGGTGAGACCCACTCCCCCAGCCCTGGAGCGTGTCTGTTCCTGCGGGATCCACCCCTGTGACCTAGACCTTTGAGAATTGATCATGAAAAGCCAGTCTCTTGCCCTGCCCTGCCCCTGGCCCGTTTCTCACATTTCTCCAGAGATTGTCTGTGTATCATTTCCTTTGCATAGAAATAGCTTACAGATGGTTACATATCAGGAGATACGGATCTGAGGAGGTAATACATGCATGACGTTGAAAAAGGAAACGCAAAAGTGTAAACTGGGGCCAGGTGTGGTAGCTCAGGCCTGTAATCCCAGCACTTTGGGAAGCCGAGACTGGAGGATGACTTGAGGCCAGGAGTTCAAGACTGGCACAAGCAACATAGTGGAACCCCATCTCTACAAGAAGAAGTGTAGAAATTATGAGTCTGGGGGTGAGCACCTGTACTCCCAGCTACTGTGGAGGCTGAGGTGGGAGGATCACTGAAGCCCAGGAGGTTGAGGCTGCTGTGAGCTACGATCACACCACTGAACTCCAGCCTGCGTGACAGAGCGAGACCCTGCCTCAGAGATAAAATAAAAATACACAAAGGACCTGAATCTGCATCTGAAAGGAAAACATATAAGTGGCCAATGTATCTGAAATAATGTCCAACGTCACTAATCCTCTGGAAAATCAAAACCACATGAGGTATCAGCAGGCACTGTTAGGATGACCGTCATCAAAACGCAAAGCGAGCGAGTGCTGGCAAGGACCTGGAGGAAAGGGGGCTGTGGCCGGCCGGGACCTGGAGGAAAGGGGGCTGTGGCCGGCCGGGACCTGGAGGAAAGGGGGCTGTTGCAGTCTGTTCCTGGGAATGTCATTATGACAGCCACCATGGAAGACAGCAGGGAGGCTCCTCCCAGATGATCCAGCAATCCCACTGCTGGGTGTTTATCCACTGGGTTGAGATTAGCGTGTGGAAGAGGTGAGCACACCTCGTGTCCATCACGGCACTGTCCCGGCAGCCAGGATACGGGATCAACCCAGGTGTGCCCCAGCAGTTCTGGAGAGTTTCCATCTTGGCTTTGTTGTTCCCCAGCAGCACAGTATTCCAACACACAGATTCTTTTGAAACATACTTGTTGATTGTCTTTCTGTGCATCAGGCACTGTTGTAAGCAGTGGGGATACAGGAGAAAGTTTCACCTGTCATGAAGCTGTTATTCTACTTAGGAGAGAGGCAGAAACCACACTAGTGAGTGAAGCATGTAGTTTATATTCACGAGAAGGTGTGAAGTGCCGAGTCCAGGGGGAGGTTGTGGTCACCACAACAGACAGGTCGGTGTGGCTGAGGGGTAAGGGAGGGTGTGACCAGGGGGGCCTGACTGAAGGGAGCCCTTGGTAGGGTTTGGGTCGAGCTGTGGTGAGGTCGCTCTGAGTCCTGTGTTGAGACTCAGTTATAGCAGGGCAAGGGGGATCCTGGGGACCAGTTAAGAGGCCCAGAGCAGTAACACCAGTGAGCAGGGCTGGGGAGGACAGCTGGGAGATGTGGGGGCAGCAGGGCATCTTTGGAAGATAGAGCCAGCAGGACTCGCTGCGGTGGGTATGCCAGGACGGCAGCTGCTCCCCACTGGCCTGACTGGCCCCTAGAGACAGAGAGGCGGGTCAGCCTTGGCCTTTTGCCAGCAGAGACAGCTCCGCATTAGCACGTTGCGCTCGGACCTGCTGCACGGGACTGTGGCTTTCTTTTCCGTACTTTCTTTGGCTATAAGATTGTTGTGTCAGTGGCAATGCTCATCAGAAGATTTGTGCCTGAAAAATGGTTCTAACAAAAGTCCTTGTTGACATAGAAAAACATACAGAAAAGTGTGCACATCACAAAGATTCCAGCTGGAGAAGTGTTCATTCAGTCAGTAGATGCACCTAGCAGCCAGCATCTGGAGGAGGAGGATGCGGCTGGCTCCCCAGAAGGCCTGTCCCCCGGTGGTGCCGCCTCTTGTGCATTCGGACAGCACTGCCTGCTCCTGCACTTTGTTTATGTGGAGTGCTCTTCCTTCAGGTCTGGCTTCTTGTGCGTAGCAGTCATGAACTCCTCTTTGCTGCTGAGAGTTGTGTGTGCGGCTGGTGGACGTGCTGGGGTGGTTAATTTGAGTTGTGCTCCTGTGGATGGCCGTACCCATTCCTGTGATAAGCGTGCGTGTGCAGTTCGGGCTGCATTTGTTTGACTGCAGTAAATACTGTGGCTGTGCCCCGGGGATGCTCCTGCTGTGGGGCTGCTCCGGGTGGTGGTGTGGAGGCAGAACTGCTGTCCTTTCCCTGTAGCTGCTGGCAGACATAGGCTAGTATCATTGTGGTGTGATTTGTAGCTCTGCTGTTGACTGATGAGTTTGAGTGCCTCTTCGTATGTTTACTGGCAGTTTGGGTGCTTTTTAAAGAAATGCCAAGAGCTTTCTCAATTCTTTTAAAATTGGGTTATCTTTTTTTTTTTTTTTTTTTTTTTTTTTTTTTTTTTTTTTAAAGATGGAGTCTCATCGCCCAGGCTGCAGAGCAGTGACGTGATCTCGGCTCACTGCAACGTCTGCCTCCTAGGTTGAAGTAATTCTCCTGCTTCAGCCTCCCAAGTAGCTGGGATTACAGGTGCACACCACCATGCCTGGCTAATTTTTGTATTTTTAGCAGAGATGTAGAGATAGGGTTTTACCGTCTTGGCCAGGCTGGTCTTGAATCTCTGACCTCAGGTGATCTGCCTCCTGTGGCCTCCCAGAGTTTGGGGATTACAGGCGTGAGCCACCGCGCCCAGCCAGTTGTCTCTCTTTCTTAATGACTTGTTGGAGTTCTTTATTTCCGATAAAAGGCTTTTGTTGGATACACGTGACGTATCTTTCCCATTCTGTGGTTTGCCTTTTTAAACGCTGTGTGCTGATGAGAAGTTCCTACTTCTGACACCATCGAGGCCCACGTCCTCTGCCTTTATAGTTGGTGCTTTTGTGCTCTTCTGAGGAGATTCCGGGCCGTCCCGAAGGCCACCACGCACTCTCCTCTGACTTCTTCTACGTGCGGCGTTGTTTGCTGTTGAGGTGCACCCCCAGTCTGGCAGTAACTTCTGCGTATAGGGTCAAAGTAGCGTCATATAACTTTGTGGGGTTTCCAGATTGCCTTGGAGCAGATTGTACCAGTTTCCAGTTTGCATCTAACTAAAAAGCATACCTCCGTCTCAGGTGTCTTTTGCCCACATCTGCTGGTAACTGTCAGGTGTGTGTTCCTGGCTGTTTCGGCAGATGAACAGGAGCGGTTTCTCACCCTGCCCTGCGTGTCTTGCACTATGATAAAGCTGTCTTGTACTGTGTTTCTAGTTACCCCTGCTGCGTTTCACTGTGGACTTTCTCGGGCTGTCCATCTGCTGTCTGTTTTCTGGACAGCAGCCTGTGTCCTGTTGTGTCTGCCAGGAGCTGCAGGCAGTGGTGTGCAGCGGGTCAGAGATGGAGCCTTCTGGGCCTTTCTTGGTCTGGGAACTCCACTGGCCCTGGGCACCCTGGCCTGCTTTGTCTTCGTCAGTTCTCAGCAATTCCGTGGGGCCTGCCTATCCAAGTCAGTACTAAGATTAGGAAGGCCCAGGAGGGTTCCCTCTTCATTGTTTGCATTCCCTAAGTACCTTATCATTTTCACCTGTAAGAGGACCTCAAGGAAGGAATGGGTTGCCTTTATGGAGACTGGCTGATTATAGTGCAGGCATCTCTGTTAACTTTACATAGGATAGCTCTTTTTCAAACTACCCTCATTTTAAAAGTCTATCAAGGCAATCTAAACATCGACTTTCCTTAGGCCCTCAAGAGTATTGAGTATCTGGAGGAGGATGCCCAGAAGTCCGCAGAGGAAGGGGTGCCGGGACCCCACGTCGATGCTCTGTCGTCAGACTCTGAGAACTCGCGATGTGATGAAGAACCATCCCAGTTGGAGGAACTAGCTGACTTCATGGAGCAGGTTTGGGCGGGTTTTCCTTTACAACTAAATATTTTAAAATTTGACCCTTCTATGAAATATTTATGGTTTACTTCAACCAAGAAAAATCACTTTTTTGATTCAAGTGTTGGTGAGTGGGTTGTATAAGGAACTTCATTTTTATTAACCTGCTATTAACCCTATTCAAAAAATGTATTTTTGGAACAGCTTACACCAATTGAAAAATATGCTTTAAATTACCTGGAATTATTTCATACTTCCATTGAGCAAGAAAAAGAGAAAAACAGTGAGGTAAGAGAATCAACTTTGGTGAGTAAAAAAAAATCTCAGTATTTTCAGAGTTAAATTTGATTTGAAGTAAATGTGACTTCATTAAATTAAAGTCACAGAAGCCACCAGTATGGAAACTAGCTTAAAATGAAGAGTCTTGAGAAGCCCTTAGGACGGGGGCACCTGTGCTCCTCTCCTAGGGTCCTCGGAGCCTGTGCTCCCCTCCTAGGGGCCGCGGCGCCCGTGCTCCCCTCAATGTCTGTGATTTGCTTTGCGGCCGGCTGCTGCTTATGGGGCGGCGGGTTGTGGGGCCATATGTGTGGAGAACCTGTGGCTCTGAGACAGCAGGGAGACCTGGAACGGGGACTCGGGGGCTGTTCTGAGCTGCGCTTCTGATCCTGAAAGTGCCTGCTGCTCTCCCCATCAGGATGCAGTGCTGACTGCAGTGAGGGCGTGGGAGTCTTGGAACCTGAAGACCCTGCAGGAGCGGGAGGCCCGGCTGCGGCTGGAGCAGGAGGCGGCCGAGCTCCTGACCTACACACGCGAGGATGCCTACAGCATGGTACCCGGCCCAGGCCCTCCCGCCCTCCTGCCCTCCTGCTGAGGGGCACTTGTTCAGCCTTGTTTGGCTTATTCAAAGTCTGTGTGCACTGACATGAGAAAGCCTAGCAGTTTTTAGCCCCTTATACCAAAACAACCTCGCTCATGTTCTCAAAGCATCATTTTCTTAAAAATTGACACTTTGAGATTGTCAGTTAGATACTGACTTTTCCTTGATTTATATTGCCAGGTCTGACTAAAACACACTTAAATAAGTCTTATAAATAGTCATGTCCATCAGACTTATTTGGAAGACTTAAAAAGTATGAAGCTAAATGGTTTATGGCTTATAACATGAAACTGATACTTGGTGAAAGTTAAAGCTTGCTGTGTTCCCCACAGGAGTATGTCTACGAAGACGCCGATGGGCAGACAGAAGTCATGCCGGTGAGTGCCACCGTCTGTCTTTGGGTCTGCATGGGCAGCTTGCTGTGAGCTCCACGCCTCATGGGCCGTTCCTTCTCCTTGCAGCTCTGGACCCCGCCCACGCCGCCACAGGACGACAGCGACATCTACCTCGACTCGGTCATGTGTCTCATGTATGAAGCCACTCCCATCCCAGAGGCTAAGCTGCCTCCCGTGTATGTGAGGAAGGAGCGGAAGCGGCACAAAACAGACCCCTCAGGTGCGCACCCGGAGGTTGTCGCGTGACCGGGGTGACACTGGCCTGCGGCGTCCCCTCACGTCAGCCACTTTCTGCTGTCTGCCTGTCTGCTTCAGGGCGAGTGATAATCACAGGCTGCATAGGTTGTGTTTGCGTTTCGTTCTAACTGACCGTGAAGGCCCAAGAGCGGTGCTGTCTTTGGCAGATGCTTTCTGTGGCCTCTTTGCCCGGGCACCTCCAGACTTGCCTGGCTGTTTCTTTTGTGTTTTGCCTGCCACTGTGGAATTCCCTGGTTTACTGTCTTGCTGAAGACAGCCTCTCTGCTCAGCTGCAGGCAGGAAGAAGAAGCAGCGTCACGGGGAGGCGGTCGTCCCCCCTCGCTCCCTGTTTGACCGAGCAACACCAGGCCTGCTGAAAATTCGCAGAGAGGGCAAGGAGCAGAAGAAGAATATTCTGCTGAAACAGCAGGCGCCATTCGCCAAGCCCCTGCCAACGTTTGCCAAACCCACAGCTGAGCCTGGTCAAGACAACCCCGAGTGGCTCATCAGTGAGGACTGGGCGCTGCTGCAGGTGAGTGGGTGTGGTCTCTGTGCCAGCAGTCAGGACTGGGCATTTTTCTCCCCCACGTCTACTCATCCAACTCAATGCGAGGGGAGTTGGCAGGAGGGAAGACCTTCTGACTTAGTGTGTATTCACCTGTTTCACCTGAAACCTCGTTCTCTAGGCTGTAAAGCAGTTATTGGAGCTGCCTTTGAACCTTACAATCGTGTCACCTGCTCACACACCTAACTGGGATCTTGTCAGTGACGTCGTTAACTCCTGTAGCCGAATCTACCGCTCTTCCAAACAGTGCCGGAATCGCTACGAGAACGTCATCATTCCACGAGAGGAGGGCAAGGTGAGCACGGTCTCATTTGTCCTCCAAGGAGAACACAGGCAGGTGTGGTGGCCTTGGCCTGCAGTGTTGGCCCCAGTGTCGGCTTCACTGACTGGGCTTCTTCGTCCCTGTGAGTCTGTGGTGAAAGTCCGTCTCCTCGGGCTCCTGGTGGACCCAGCGAGGTCAGATGTCTGCACTGTGCCTTACCTGTGGCATGAGCAGTGCTGGAGGTGTTCACGTGGTGCTCGCTGGATTGTGCCTGGTGTTGGCATCAGGCCTCATACCTGATGTTTTATCTGATACCAACATTTACACTGCCATGGTCATTTCTAAGATGGTGAGGGTGTCATCCGAATACTCGGTCATGTGTATATCCATTTTCAAGGAGGTTTTGGATGAACGAAACGGTAAGACCTCTCGCTTTGTTTTGACCATGGCTGACTTAAAGAATTAAGTTGGTTACTATTACCTCTGCTATTTTGGTGCCAAATAACTAGCTTGCTGCAACGTTTTGACAAGCATAATATTCTCTGTTTCAGGGTTGACTATAAGTATTGCAAGTGTTATTTAGGTATAGTATAGTCAAATCATTGGTCTTTCATGTAAGCAGTCAGCTGTGGTTTATAGCTTGTCCGCAGAAGAGGCGACGTGTCTGGTCAGTAACGTGCAGGCATGCTGCGGCGCGTGCCCTCCCTCGAGCTGAGTCATCCGTCTCCGTTCTGTGTCTGGCTTTCTTCAGGCACCTCTTTCTTGCTGCTTGGCCTTTCTGTCCTCAGGACAGCATCCAGAGGCCCCACACCAGCAGCCTCTGCATGCTCTGCTGTGCTCGCATTGCTGGTATCCACACCCCTCTGAGGACGTGCTGCCTCACTTCCAGGACAGATGTCGTGCTGGCCTGTAGGGACCACCACCTTTCAGTTCACCTCATGGAGCCCATCCAAACAGGAGCTGTGGGCGCGTCTTCTGGCATGGGGCAGGGTGGGCAGATGCCATAGAGGCCAGCCCTCTGCACTTTATCATATTCACCCTTTGTTTCTAATTTGTGAGAACTGCATTCTCTCCGTAGAAGCCAGATGCATCCTCAGGGTGCTAGCGTCACACTTGATGTATTTCTGTACCCATGCTTTCAGTCATCTTTGTTTTCATTTTTCTAAAAATACTCATCTCAAACTGTTGCTTTGTTTGTTTTTGTTGAACATAGAAAAGCAAGTTTTCTTTGTAATACCCTCTTGTGGTGCCTTCACCAAAAACGACTTCCTGGAATCTTGCATTAGGTTTTCTGTGTTCTTGGCATTAGGTGTCTGTGTTTTGGAAGCCTGTATGATAATAGCCATTACCTTATGGAAAAAAGTAAAGCTAAAGTCTTTTTTCTCTTATAGCTGATTTTTGAAGCTAATCCAAAGAAGAAGGCAAAAATATTTATAAGGTGTGGAGGTGGGGTTTTTTTTGGTGAGACAAAGTTTCGTTGTTGGAGTTCAGTGGCATGATCTTGGCTCACTGCAGCCTCTGCCTCTCGGGTTCAAGTGATTCTCCTGCCTCAGCCCCCCAAGCAGCTGGGCTTACAGGTGCCTGCCACCATGCCCGGCTAATTTTTGGATTTTTAGTGGAGATGGGATGTCACCTTGTTGGCCAGGCTGGTCTTGAACTCCTGACCTCAGGTAGTCCACTCGCCTTGGCCTCCCAAAGTTCTGGGATTATAGGCCCAGCCGAGGTGATGTTCTGAGTAAGTTGGAGCACTTTGTTAAGAGCCTGTGCAGGGAAGCATGGAGTGAGATTCAGTCTTAACCTGTATTTTAGGAATCAACAGAAATCTGAGACCTAGAATTTTCTCCAGAGCCTCTCGTTCTGTATGTAAAGGATATGCCTCTTTGCATTAGAGGACCCCATGGTGACTTGCCAAGCCCCCTACAAGAGCCTCCATGTTCCTCGCACCCTGTGGACGCCTGGGATAGTGACAGTGGTTAGACATGTGTGTGAGTGGGACAGCCCCACATCTCAGAGCCTGCAGGGCTCCAGCGTACCATGTGGGTAGGGGCATTCATGCCAGTTAGAACCTGCACAGCAGCTCCATTTCCACACAGTCTTTCCGCCTCTGGCCTGGCTCAGCTTAGCTGTCCAGCGTCATGTGTGCCAGGCCTGGCCTTACTCTTAACGCACCCCTCGTCCCTGCTTCCCTTGCTTCCTCTTAGGCTGACAGACAGGAGGAGATGCTTCCCTTTGTAGTACAGTGTTCGGAAGCAGACTGACATGACGCGGCCTTGCATGTTGGTTTCCGGTTCTGGTTGTCCTTGGTGTTGCCTTCAGAATTTAGGGCATTCCTCTAACAGTGGAGGATACGTGTGCACACAGACATGTGTGCGTGTGCATGCGCAGACACACCCGTACCTGGGCCTGTACTGCTGTGGCATGTGAGAGTCTTGGTTTTCGCCTTGGCATACTCTCTTTGACGCCTGTTCATGAGAATGACCGGAGTTTAGAGGAGCATGGGGGAAGAGCCCTGGGTGAGGAAAGAGGTGCTTGAGCTCTGGTCTTGACCTTTCGCTGCCTCTGTGACCTTGACCTTGCACAGACAGCATCCTTGGGATGGTGGTTCACTTCACAGAATAAGGAGTTGCTTTAAATTCAGCAAGGTGCTAAGATGTCTTGGGAGCAAGCAGCCCACATTTCAGTGACCCATTGTTTAACTATGTGATTTATGAAGGAAAGACTGCCAGGCACAAGCACGACTAAAGAACCCCCAAAATGTAATTTGAGACACCACTGGGCGTGCGCCAGCTTCACTGTCCACCATGGACAGAGGACAGTGGTGTCCAGGGCGGTCTGCACTGCCCCTTGGTGTGAGCAGGTGAAGGCTCACAGCCTGCTCCACACGGTCACCTGCCGTGTGACCTCGGCTCTTTGCACACCTGTTTTATTCCTTCAGCCCATGATGGAGACCATCTCCCTTTTTGGTTGATTATGGGGCTTATGTGAGAGAACATCCAGAAAGAGTTAGTATGGGCTGGGGAGCGTCGTAGCAGTCTGCAGGGACAGCCACTTAATGCTGCTATTAGGCTTGGGCCTGGAAAGAAGGCCTAAGAAAAGGAAGTTTGTGTCTAGCCGTGGCGAGTTCAGCTGCAGGCTTTTCCCACCCAGTGAGCCCTGTATCCAGTGCTACCATCTGTCCTTGCTGCCTAATTTGGATGTACTCTCGTCAATTTCGTTTCAGAGCAAAAACAACCGTCCTCTCCGTACGAGCCAGATCTATGCCCAGGATGAGAATGCCACACACACCCAGCTGTACACGAGCCACTTTGACTTAATGAAAATGACCGCGGGCAAGAGGAGCCCCCCAATCAAACCTCTGTATGTTTCCCAAGTGCGCATGTTACGTTAATTATAACTGAGTAGATAGTGTGAAGCTTGGTTTTGATGTGCTTTTAACATACTCTTCTTCAGATGTTTTCTTTATTTAGTAATTGCTGTCTCACCATCTATACTGCAGGCTTGGCATGAATCCCTTTCAGAAGAACCCCAAGCACGCGTCTGTGTTAGCAGAAAGGTATTTCTCTATTTGTGACACATTTGTTACTCTTGGGAAGGATTTCCTTCCAGTGTCATCTAAGTTGAGTGAGTTCAGCAAATCGTTATGCACTTAGCGTATTCAGGCATCAGCTAGACGTGGCATCTCGCAGAGCCCAAGGGAGAGACGGCACTTCTCCTGCTGTGGGCTGGGTCATGCATGGGACGGCCCCTGCCCTGTCTCTGTGTTACGGGGATTGTCCCTGCCGGCTCTCGGTGGGGAAAGATGCTGACAGACGTGATGAGTGTGCCAGGGCCGTGCGGTCCACCACAAGGGGCTTCTTCCTCGTACCCTGCCTCTCAGGCACTGATTTTGTTAGCCATGTCTTTTTTTTTGAGGCGGAGTCTTGCTCTGTTGCCCAGGCTGGAGTGCAGTGGCACAATCTCAGCTCACTGCAACCCTCACCTCCCGGGTTCACGCAATTCTCCTGCCTCAGCTTTTCGAGTTGCTGGGATTACAGGCACCTGCCACCACGAGCAGCTAATCTTTGCATTTTTTTTTTTTTTTTTTTTTTTTTAGTGGAGATGTGTTTCACCAGGCTGGTCTTGAACTCCTGACTTCAGGTGATCTGCCCGCCTCAGCCTCCCAAAGTGTTGGGATTACAGGCGTGAGCCAGTGGGCCCATCCCAGCCATGTCTTAAGAGCACATCACGCTTAGGGGTGTGTGAATTTCCCTGAAGTTCTACAGGGGAAATGCCAAGAGGAACGGATGGATGGGTAGATGCCAGAAAGTCCATGGGGTGAGGCTCGGATGGCAGGACCCCAGAGTGGAACCCTAGTGCCAGGCACGTGGGTATCTGCAGTTTTTCTGACCGTTTGACTCTTCCCATAAAACGCTGGAAAGGAGATCTGCTCGGATGAAACGGTGTGCGTCTGGTTTAGGCACTGTTGCCACACAGTGGCGGTTTGAGGCTTCCTCATTCTGTGGCCCGGTTTCCACACAGTGGCAGAGCGGTCCTTGTCAGAGGGTGTCAGCTCAGAGCCCATCTCCCAGGACTCCCTTCTGCCCATGCTCTGCAGTTGCCTGGGCCCGACTTTTGGCCCCAGGGTGCTTCCAGAGTGTGCTGGCAACCGTGCACCAGGCTTCACTGACCGCCCTCCATTTTCAGAGCAC
This sequence comes from Saimiri boliviensis, assembly GCF_048565385.1. Classification (NCBI taxonomy): domain Eukaryota; kingdom Metazoa; phylum Chordata; class Mammalia; order Primates; family Cebidae; genus Saimiri; species Saimiri boliviensis. Next base: position 1,196,367 of record NC_133455.1, on the reverse strand, counting down.
ATTGTCGAGAGTTGCACCCTGCCCTGCTGTTTTCCTTCATGGCAGGACCTACTGCACATTTTACCTGTTGGTTTTCTGATGGGAGTGCTGTGGTCACTGGGACTCTAGTGTCTGGAAGCCCAGACCAGGCATTGGATTCATGTTGTCAATTAAATGAAGAGTGAATTCACCCAACTAATATTTATTGACCTGCTTCGAGCCTGTACAGTGTGGAGGCTGGGCACTCGTCGGGAGTGAGAGGCACAGTCCCGCACTCCCTTAACCTCACTGGAGATGAACTGAGGACGTCCTCACAGTGGGGATAGATGGTGATTTTCCAGAGGACAGTGCAGATGCATGAGGCGGGCTGTGGGTGTGGGAGCTGCCGCAGGTGTGCTGGGGATGTGTTCAGAGATGCTTCTCCCAGAGAGCGGGAGAGCTTGGCCTCACGAGGAAGAGGACTCGGTGCCAGGCTGAGGACGGGGTCCAGGCGGCTTCATCTCCTGCAGGGCACCTGGGCACCTGGCTTCATGTCCTCATCTCTTGAGCTGCCCCGGCATGTGGCAGCATGGGTGTCTCGGGTGCTTGTCCACCTTAAGATTTGCCTATATGTTTTCAACCTTTGCATCTGTCTTTCAGTGGAATCAACTATGACAAGCCGCTGCCTCCCATCCAGGTCGCATCTCTCCGTGCAGAGCGAATCGCAAAAGAGAAAAAGGTAGCGGTCTGGGACCTTCTGCGTGAGTGGGAAGATGTGGTGGCTGTGACTTTCATCCAGGGGTGTGCAGGCCTGGTTCGCCCCTCCAGTGGCTCCTCTTCCTTCCCGGCCCCTCAGGCTCTGGCTGATCAGCAGAAGGCACAGCAGCCGGCCGTGGCCCAGCCGCCCCCGCCCCAGCCGCAGCCCCCACCACCCCCGCAGCAGCCGCCGCCACCACTGCCACAGCCACAGGCAGCGGGCAGCCAGCCGCCAGCAGGGCCACCAGCTGTCCAGCCCCAACCCCAGCCGCAACCCCAGACCCAGCCACAGCCTGTGCAGGTGTCAGCGAAGGCGCAGCCCGCAATCACGACGGGGGGCAGTGCCGCCGTGCTGGTGAGCAGGGGCCTCCCCATTGGCTTCCTCTCCACGGGAAGTCACCCACACCCACACTTGCTTCAAGTGCTTTTTGTTAAAACAGAGACTTGTTGCCACATTTCCAGCCTGTAGGCCTTCCTCTGAAGAAATGGGAAAAGGCTCAGTCTCACCCCACAGGAAGTGTGTGTTTTCATCCAGATTCTGCCATTTCTCTCCTCGAGGGCTTTTGTGGGCTTAGCGGTTTTATTGGATGCGGCAGGTAGAGGCGGCCCCTTTTAGTGGAGGTGATTGGGAAGTTTAGAATTGTGTGGTTTTGTAAAGCATACCCGTGACGCATCACCTCTGTACGTCCTACACACGTAGAGCAGGTCCTGCCTGTGCTGGCGTCTCCCGAAAGCACGGCCCTGTGTGCTCACCCACACACATCAGTCTTTCCTGCCTGTTGTAGAAAAGCGTAAAGCGCACAAGGGGCACGGGGGGAACAAAGGCAGGGTGAGGACCTGCAGACTGCGGCTGCGCATGCCATGCCCTGTGCGTCTCTGAACTGTGTGCGTCCGTGGGCCACACAGACACTGAAATCACAGGCCCAGAATCATACCTGCAGAGAACAGGAGCTGTGCCACATTTGGGAAACCCACACTTTGGACTACCAGGCAGGCATAAAGATATTTTTGTGGCTTGGAACTATTTCCTGCAATAGTTTTTAAAAATTGTTTGCTGTAGTGGAATTTTTATATGTACCTGGGCAACTTCATTCCTCATTTATTCGAAAGATAGCTATGTGAAGACTACCTGGTGTAAGCTGGGCAAGATGGACAGTGCCCATGCACTGGAGCTGCATCCCACAGGGGAGGGAGGCAGCTAAAGAGATCGTTTTACATACTCTCGGGAGGGAGTCAGGGGGGCCCAGGGCAGGACTGGCTTGTTAGGAAACACCTTTCTGAGGAGTTGGCATTTGAGCTAAGGCCTGAATGACAAGGAGTCGGTCGTGAGAAGAGCAAAAACAGCAAGTACAGAGGCCTGAGCTTGGCTGGTACGGGGCCAGAAAGGCCAGTTTGGCTGCACTCGTGGTGAGGGACAGAGTAGTGGAGGGACAGCGGGGTGGCAGTTGGAGGCACAACCAGGTGGAATGAGCTGGGGAGACTGGGACAGGGGCCAGAGTCAGCATGGGTGGCTGTGTAGATGTGGTGGAGTTTGGATTTGATTCTGAATAAGTGGGAGCCTTTGGGAAGTGTATGCAGGGGAGAGCCTGACATGAAATTCAAGTGAATTTTCTTTTTTAAATAGGCAGGAACCATTAAAACATCAGTTACTGGGACGAGCATACCCACTGGTAAGACAAATACAGAAATGCTGAAGTGTGGACTCAGTTTCTCCTGGCGCTCTTGTCTTAACGCCCGCCTGTCTCCACAGGCACCGTGAGTGGAAATGTGATCGTGAACACCATCGCAGGGGTCCCAGCTGCCACCTTCCAGTCCATCAACAAGCGCCTGGCGTCGCCTGTGGCTCCCGGGGCCTTGACTGTGAGTTGCCCTCCATCTGGCTCATGCACCATGACTGCATTCTGGGGAAATTATTCACTTGTCTGTTAATTTTTCTTCTTTTTAAGTATTCCATTGGTTTAAAAACTGTCGAGTTTGAATTTCATAAAATAAGTAGATTAGTATGTCAGTTTCGGAAATATTCAGTTGTTTGGGGGATGGTTTCCATTTTGTCTGAGGGATAAAAATGAGGTAGTTGTGTGTGTGTGTTTGTGTATGTGTGTGTAGAGGTGTTTAGGATGATTTTGGAGAGGAGGGAGGTGGCATGTGAGGGTGCACTGGGGTGTGTGTGTGTGTAGGGGTGTGTGTGTGTAGGGGTGTTAAGGATGATTTTAGAGAGAAAGGTGGCATGTGAGGGTGCGCTGCTGATTCTGTTGCCACAGGTGCCCCCCTTGTGCTTGTCACTGTGCGCATGTGGGGAAGCCAAGAGATGCCACCTCTTGGGGGCGTGGTTTCAGGGGAGGGAACACGGCGTCATATGAGGGCGGGGCTGGGGGTGCGCAAGGAGCAGGCAGGCACGGGAGGAGTGGGCAGTTTCTACGGAATGTGGAGACCCCGGTGTGGGAAGCGGTAGGTGCAGCCCACCCAGGCAGAGAGGAGACACCTAGGCAAAGGTACTGAGCCGTGCGGTGCCCTGGGACCACCTGCTCCTCTTGGGTGTTTTATCATCAGAACCAAACACGAGCGAGAACAAGGAGCCCAGAATTGTGTCCACATACCCTGAATGAGAAGAAACAACGTTTCATAGTTAGTGCTTTGGCAAATAGAATGCAGTGTCCCTTGGATTTGGAAAAGCATCTTTCCTGTGAAGATGTTGTTGCTGTAGTAGTCTAGATGGTGAGGCATTGGCAGGATAGATGTATAGATGATGGAATTGGATAGAGAGAGTCCAGAAATAGACCCCCCCACACACACATATGTTTTCAGTTGACCTCAACAGAAGTGCCAAGGGAACTCAGTGGTGAACAGACTGTCTTGTCAGCAAATGGTGCTGTAACAATTGGAATGGCAGCCATGTGCGGAACAAAGAGCCCTGGCCCGAAACTCACACCAAATGTCAGAGTCACTCCAGGTGCATCACAGGCCTGCATGTAAAAGCAAAAACGACACTGTAAACCAAAACAGTCACATTTCCAGGAGAAAGTCTTTGCTACTAAGAAAAATTAATACATTAGACTTCATCAAACTTAAGAACTTCTTCTCCTTGAGCAGTATTAAGAAAACAAAAAGCATGGACTGGAAGAAAATATAAAGCTTCCTCAACTCAGTAATAAGAAAATGAACAACGTTATAAAATGGGCAGAAGATTAAGCAGTCACTTCACCAAGAAGATAGAAAAAGAACAAATAAATACTTGAAAAGCTGCCCAGCATCATGAGTTGTCAGGGAAATGCAGGTTTCACAAGCACAGCGATCCATTGTGATGTGTCTAGGCAAGTGGCTTCGGAAGCAGAAGGCTGGCAGTCACGAAGCAGCTGGGACTCTTGCACAAGCTATGGGAATGCGGAACACACAGCCGCTTCCAGAAACAGTTTCGTTCGTTCTTGGAAAACCAGGCATCCCTGTACCATGCATTAGGAGGTCTGCTGCTGGGCATTTCCCCAGGAGAAGTGAAAGCACCGCATCGAGAACCCTCAGCACCCATTTTTATAGTGGCTTTACTCGGGATTGCTGAACAAGGAAACAGCCTGAATGCCCTTCCGTTGGGGAATGGGCTGATAAACCGTGGGACATTCATACAGCCCATCCTACCAAGCAATATGGAAGCATGATGCATGCTGCATTTTGCAGCTCAGTGAATGGTTTCAGAAGGCTTCATATGCTGTATGACTCTGCTTAAATAACATTATAAAAATGGTAGAACTAGAGAGACGGAAAACAGATGAATGATTGCCGGGTTCCGGAGGTGCAGGAGGGGCTCAACTACAGAGAGGAACGTGAGAATGTTGGGTGTGGTGCGTCATGGCAGTAGTCACGTGAAGATGCCCGTCCGTCAGAATTCATAGAACCACAGACTGTACTGTCTGTAAATTCTCCTTCAGTAAATCCGTTTAAAACATGGAGTAGTAGAATGTATGTACACACAGGTTTTCTAGTATGTGACTGCAAGATGATTTCCTTTTCTTTCTGCTTTGCAGTGAGCGCAGTAGACAGCAGAAGCTGTTAGGCCTAGGCATTCGGAACATCCCACTGTTTCTGTGAGGCACCAAGCCAGAATCACTGCATTTACTGTTTTGTTTTGAAAAAGACCTGCTTTGTGGCATTTTAAAATGTAGAGAATTTCATTCACGACACATTTTTGAGTGGCTCTTGATGGACAGGTGCCCTTCCTGGTACTGTGGGCATGGTGCTGTGGCTCCAGGACATGGGGCGCTTTCACGGGGCTCTTGGAGTTCTGTGGCTGGAACACGAGAGAGGTGCAGGCAGCAGTGGCGACCTTGTCGGTGCTTTGACTCCGGGGACTCAGAGAAGGCTTTCAGGAGAAAGTGGTGTTGGCTTCAAGAGGACAGGCAGTGCGTCATCCACAGAAGTGGCCCTTCTGAAGGCAGGGCTGGTCGTGTGAGCAGAGGGTCGGGGGAAGGGAATGGTGTCCATGGAGAATGGCGAGTTGTTCTATTTGGAACACAAAGGATATTGTGAGAATAGCCTTTTTGAATGGAACACAAGGGATAATTTGAGAGAAATAGTGGTTCCCTGCCTTTAAAAGGTTTTTATTGGGTGGCTAGTGTGTGCTTGGCACTTTGTAATATTGAGGCTAGATTGTATTGGGGTTTGGATGTTGGGCTAAAGACTGTGGGTTTTATTTACCAGGCAGTGAGGAACGCTTAGCGGTCTTAGAGTAGAGAGATGTTCTAAAAAAATTAATGCGCTGCTACATCTGTAGAATTGATTAGAGCAGAAGAGACTAGGGAGAAAATGATTTCTTCTTCTTCCTCCTCCTCTTCTTCCTTCTCTTCCTCTTCTCTCCCCGTCCCCCCTCCTATTCCCCCTCCTCGAGACAGCATCTTGCTGTTGCTCAGGCTGGAGTGCGGTGGTGCAGTCACACCTCACTGCAGCCTCACACTCATAGGCTTAAGCAATCCTCCTGCCTTGGCTTCCAGAGTAGTCGGGATCAGAAAACTGTTTAAATAGTCCAGAAAAGGTCGGGTGCAGTGGCTCAAGCCTGTAATCCCAGCACTTTGGGAGGCCGAGGCAGGTGGATCACGAGGTCAAGAGATCGAGACCATCCTGGTCAACATGGTGAAACCCCGTCTCTACTAAAAATACAAAACATTAGCTGGGCATGGTGGCGTGTGCCTGTAATCCCAGCTACTCAGGAGGCTGAGGCAGGAGAATTGCCTGAACCCAGGAGGCGGAGGTTGCAGTGAGCAGAGATTGCGCTATTGCACTCTAGCCTGGATAACGAGAGGGAAACTCCATCTCAAAAAAAAAAAAAAGAAAAAGAAAAAAATAGTCCAGAAAAGGACAACTTCTGCTTCTGGTAAAAAGATGAGTTATTTTTATACCGCCTCTTAATGAAAAGAACTAAAGTTATTGGATAGGAATTTTTAAAACTTCAAGGAGCTGACAAGAATAAATAATGATCAGGCCCAAATCTGAGGGAGGGAAGAAACTCAGAGAGAGAAACAGGATTTTTGAAGTTATGTTTGCTTTGAAAATAAATTAGCTAGTGGGATGAGGGAACTCAGGTCCAATGCTGGGCCAAGGTGGACAGTCTAAAAAGGAAGCTATTGATACATCGAGGTAGGGCCTCCAGGTGGCTAAACCCTTAGGCCAAGGGTGAACCAGAAGCAGATCCATCTGCCCTTGGCCTTCAGGAGTCAAAAGGCGAGTTGGGGAGCCCCGGGGGGACTGTCCTCGAGAGGCCGAAGCCCTGGCTCAGCTCTGCGGTCAGTTTGCAGCTCAAGTTGATGCTACCTTCAAAGTGTCTCCCAAACTCCCTCACATCAAGTGAGGTAGACCTGGGTGGGCGTGTTCCTGGGCAGCTGACCCCCAGGAGCAAACACGAATTCCGTCTGGAGGATTGTGCTTTCTTGACTTCTGAGAATCTCCACCAGTGGTTTTCTAGCATAATACAGTACAGCACAACACAACTAAACACAGAAGAAAACAAGGCATTGTGAGTAAGAATCAGCAGAACAGTGGATGGGTCTGTAAAGATGTATGGTGTTGGGATTATCAGGTTTAGGTTATAAAAGTTATGCTTTCAGGCCGGGCGTGGTGGCTCACTCCTGTAAACCCAGCGCTTTGGGAGGCCGAGGCGGACAGATCACAGGGTCAGGAGATCGAGACCATCCTGGCTAACACAGTGAAACCTGACCTCTACTAAAAATACAAAAAAAAAAAGCCACGGGTGGTGGCGTGTGTCTGTAGTCCCAGCTGCTCAGGAGGCTGAGAGAGGAGAATTGCTTGAACCCGGGAGGCAAAGGTTGCAGTGACCCGAGATTGCACCACTGCACTCCAGCCTGGGCAACAAAGAGAGACTGTCTCAAAAAGAAAAGAAAACATTATGCTTTTCCCTTCTCCGCCCCCTCGAGCGGGGTGAGGGGTCAGCTGAGAGACTGTCTGCTGGGTGGACAATGGCGGGGTTCTGGGTCCTGACAGCATTGCTGGTCGCTGCCGGACAGCGTGGGCGGTGGCTGCTGCAGCACCTGATGCCGAGCATGGCGCTGGAGACCCTGAATTATTACTGTGTCTTATGGTGATTTGTGATCAGTGATCTTCGATAGTCTTACTATGGGGTTTCGCCGCGTTGCCCAGGCTGGTCTCAAACTCCTGAGCTCAAGTGATCCACCTGCCTCGGCCTCCCAAAGTGCCAGGTTTACAGGCATTGAGCCACCACAGGCAGCCAAGAAAGTGGTTTCTCGATACGGAATCTACTAATGGTGGAAGATGCTGTGAACATTGATGTAATGACAAAAAAGGATTTATAATATTACATCAACTTAGTTGATAAAGCAGTGGCAGGCTTTGGGAGGATTGATTCCAATTTTGAAAGACGTTCTATTGTGGATAAAATACTATCCAAACAGTATCACATGCTACAGAGAATCTTTCATGAGAGGAAATCAATGCAGCAAACTTCACTGTTGTCTTATTTTAAGAAATTGCCACAGCCATCTCAACCTTCAGCAACCACCACCCTTATCAGTCAGCAGCCATCAACATCAAGGCAGGACCCCCCACCAGGAGAATGATTATGATTTGCTGAAGGATCAGACGATTGTTAGCAGTTTTGAGCAAGAGTTAATTGTTTTGACAGTAATTGATTGGAACTGAACCTGCAGCATCTGTAAGACATGTCCGAATAGGGGAGGCCAAGATCCAGTGTGCAAATAGGGAAAGGAAGGAGTCCAGTGACTTTTGAAGGGTGGACATGCAAGGCCACTATTGTGCAGTCTCCAGAATAGACTGATTCATGAAGACAGAAAGTAGGTTAGTGGTTGCCCAGAGCCTACAGGAGAGGGCATGGGAGTGACTGTGCACAGTTAAGGGGGGTCTTTTTGGGGTGATAAAAAATGTCCTATAATCAGTAGCCGTCATGGCTCCATGCCTTGTGAATATACTAAAAACCACTGAGTTGTGTACTTTTTTAAAAGGGTAAATTTTATGATATGTGAATTACATCTTAACTAAAAAATAAAGGAATGGCTTAAATCAAGGGCCGGGCGCGGTGGCTCACGCCTGTAATCCCAGCACTTTGGGAGGCCGAGGCGGGTGGATCACGAGGTCACTCAAGAGATGGAGACCATCCTGGTCAACATGGTGAAACCCCGTCTCTACTAAAAATACAAAAAATTAGCTGGGCGTGGTGGCCCGTGCCTGTAATCCCAGCTACTCAGGAGGATGAGGCAGGAGAATTGCCTGAACCCAGGAGGCGGAGGTTGAGGTGAGCTGAGATCGCGCCATTGCACTCCAGCCCGGGTAACAAGAGCGAAAGCCCATCTCAAAAAAAAAAGAATTATGCTTTCTATTTTAAAGAAATAAAAGAGAAGATAGAGAATATCTGTAGTCAGGAAACTATACGAGAATATAGAGAACTTTTAGAAAAGTCTTATTACCAAAATGGGGGGGAAAAACCCAAGCTTATGAATGGGCTTAACATCACACAATTCAGGAGAAATTACAGAAGTGGAGGTGAAATCCGAAGGCATCCTCCATGCCACATGGGATGACAAGATGAACACATGGAAGGTGTAGTGACAGGTCTAATAGGTGGTTACTGAGTGCCAGAAAATGGAGCAGAGACAATGTTTGAAGATGGAATCATTTTCCAGGGCTTAGTAATAAGACTGATGCATGTATGTGGAAAGTCTCATACCAGTCAAGGATGAGAACAAGGAATCCACACCTGCGTGATGCCAGTGACCAGGAGGCCGTAGGACAAGGCAGATCGCTTTCAGCGGTGCAGCGTGCACTCACCAGCAGCAGCAGTGAGGCCGGGTGTCATCGGGCCGGTGAAAGAAAGTCGCCGCTGGCCTGGGGCTCTGCACCTCTTGGAAATACCTTAAAGAACAGCAGCAAAATAAAGACATTTCCAGCTTTTGACTTTCACTGAATGATAGGCTTTAAGCAGAAGGAAGGTGTGTCCCCAGCTGGAAGTGGTGACAAGATAGACTCGTGGATGAATGCAGGAGCGGGGTTGGTTAGGAAGAGGAAATGAATACCCAGGATAACAACATGCGAGCTGGGGAGAGGCAGAGGGGCTGACCTGTGCGCACAGCTCGTTATTCTCCCGGAGGAGCAGGGACTGTTTAGGCATGGGCGGGTATCTGTGGTCATTCCAGAGGAACCACCAGAAGAGCTAGGGAGAGTGGGTTGCTCCCAACCGTGGCAGGGTACGTTGGTGAGGAGAGAGTCATCCGAGAGGAGGCAAGAAAGGAGATGAACAGAAACATACAGTAGCTGGGGCGACTGGAAAACGTGGAGCATCGTGCTTGATTCATGCAGAAGCAGCGAGGCATAAAAGGATCGAGGCAGACTGAAGTACACTGCACGTCGGAACCAAGGGAGCGGGCAGAGGTCAGCCGAAGGGACACTGCAGAGGTGGCACTGTTGCGTTTGTCTTCCAGCTCATGGCGGGACGAGGAAGGGCGGTGGGGCGAGGTGGGATAGGGAGAGTGGGCCACTCTGGGTGCCACTTCTGCCTGCGGGCCAGAGGGGACTGCAGGAGACGGTGCAAATGCTCTCAGTTCCAGGCGGCGTGAAGGTAAGATGCCACAAGACCCCACGCACGTGGCGAGAGACTCAGAGCTGTAGTTTCGGCACAGATGGGGACAGCCCCAGAGAGCTAGGGCTGCGGGCTGTGTGTTTATGGGTAGCATGGGTGCTGCAAGGACAGTCGTTACTTCCTGGGGTCTGAGAGGTCTTTGTGCAGAGAGGGAGGGACAAGACAGCCTTTTCATAGGTGCACGGGAGTGTCGTCATCTGAAATGTGTTTCTGTGGGTGATGTGATCCGCTGTCAGAAAACGCTGCTCTGTAACTCCAGGCACTTACTTTTGAATTTGCACATGAAATCAGTCGTCCTCAAAAGACTGAGCTGGAACGTGTGTTTCCCTTGCTTCGCCTCTGGAGTTGGGTGCTGTGTCTTCCTTGCTCTGAGTGTGAACAGCCCTGCGTGCCACGTGAAATGTTTGATGAGGTCCTCTGTTTGCCTTTTCTAGACACCGGGAGGCTCTGCTCCCGCCCAGGTGGTGCACACCCAGCCCCCGCCACGGGCAGTCGGCTCCCCAGCCACGGCGACCCCTGACCTGGTGTCCATGGCAACGACTCAGGGTGTTCGAGCGGTCACTTCTGTGACAGCCTCAGCTGTGGTCACTACCAACCTGACCCCAGTGCAGACCCAGGCGCGATCTTTGGTGCCTCAGGTGTCCCAAGGTAAAGCCAGGCTGGGAGCTCCCTCTGCCACGTGTCCGCTCTGGAGCGTGTGAGGGCTCAGCTGCTGCTTGCTGAGAATGAGGATCTGAAGGTGGGCGAGTATCCCTGTCGAGACCTAACAGGCAAACCTCTTCATAGCCACAGGAGTTCAACTCCCTGGAAAAACCATCACACCTGCACATTTCCAGCTTCTCAGGCATCAGCAGCAGCAGCAGCAGCAACAGCAGCAGCAGCAGCAGCAACAGCAGCAGCAACAGCAGCAGCAGCAGCAGCAGCAGCAGCAGCAGCAGACGACGACCTCTCAGGTGCAAGTTCCACAGATCCAGGGCCAGGCTCAGTCCCCAGCACAGATCAAGGCTGTGGGCAAGCTGACGCCGGTGAGCATTTCCCAGAGGATTGCTAACATGGGTGCCTTGTGGTCAGCCCCGCATCTGTGAGATGGTGCCTGCTTGCATGGTGCAGTCCAGAGTGTATTTTGCAAAAGTCCAGTACTGCCTTTTTGTAGGACGTGTGCTTCGTTTTATTGACCTAAGACTGCCCGTGTCATAACGCTTTCATCATGCCTTAGAGGAGCATCTTACAGCACATTCAGAGCACGTTGGAGGCGTTAATGCCCAGCATGCAAATGCGTCTTCCTGCGTAGGCGTCTGGTGCCTGGTGTTCAGCATCGGTCTCTAGGGAGGACTAGGGGGCCCACTTGGTTTGGTTCTCGACCAGAGAAAATGCTGGTGAGAAGGTATTGCTCAGCAGTTTTGGGAGAGCAGGCGAGGGACGGCTGGGTTTGTGTCGGTGTGGTTCACGTGCAGGATCGTTTCTCAAAGGTGGTCATTGGAGTACTGATGAACCTGATTTTTGCCAACCTCTGTACCAGCTTTGCTGTTCTTTACGTAAATATATTCATTTTACAAGGAAATGCTGGGCCAGGTGCAGTGGCTCACACCTATAATCCCACCACTTTGGGAGGCCAAGGCAGGCAAATCACTTAAGGTCAGGAGTTTGAGACTAGCCTGCCCAACATGGGAACCCTGTCTCTACTAAAAATAGAAAAATTGGTCAGGCGTGGTGGCAGGTGCCTGTAATCCCAGCTGAGGCCCGAGAATTGCTTGAACCTGGAAGGCAGAGGTTTCAGTGAACTGAGATCATGCCACTGCGTTCCAGCCTGGGCAACAGAATGAGACTGTGTCTCAAAGGGAGGGGGAAAAAAAAGGAAATGTTATATCCCTACCATAAATGGAAGATCATTAATACTTGTCATAAAAAGTAACCAGAAAAACCTATGGAATAAAAACAAGACTATTTTGAAGTCTCAGCTCACTGTGGGCCTGCCGGAGTGCCTGAGCCTAGGCCTCTCTGTGGTCTGGAAGGGAGAAGGTGGACTGCTGGAGACGCAGACTGAGCTCAGGGCCCGTCCTGCCGTCCTGGGGCTGTTGGGAGGGCTGCCAGTGGAACTTAGATATTGAGCTCATCCTGTTCCTGTCACACCAGCCATCTCTCGAGGGCTCTGTGGCCATATGTGGCTGTGGCTGCAGCTGCCGCCTTGGGCAGTCGCCATCCAGCCCACTTGTGTCCTGCAGGAAGTGCCACTGGACAGTGCTAAATTAGAACACTGTGCCCAAGAATTGCGGGGCCCAGCAGAGGCAACTGTCAAGGAGCCAGAACTGGGCTTTGACCCCCTGGCTCACAGCCACACAGTCACCTGCCCCGGTTCAGCCACTGAGACACCAGGGCCTTCACCGTCATTCCTACCCCCTTGACTGCCGGGAGCCCTGCGTGCCAGCTGTTTGCCTGGCTCCTTCGTTCCTCACTCTGCTGTCTCCCAAATCCATTTCAAAGCTAGTTTCACGTCCGGCATTTCAAAAGAGACTTGATAGTCATGATCAACTCAGTGTAAGTTTTCTAAAAAGATTTTTTGGACTTATGTTGTAACCTAATAAGTTTGGTTGGTGCTACAGATTTAAATTGATTTGTTTGTGAGAGATAATAGAAATTTTGCTATAGACTCATCAGTCAAATCCCTGTTTGTAGCTTTCACTGATGAAATGCTCATTTTTAATAAATGAACACCTAAAAAATATGGGGCAGATCCTGCAAGGTGGTCTGGACGCTGCACAGTAGCAAGTGTCTGCTTTGGTATTTAATGGGCAGAGGAGGGGTAGCTTAGAATCAGGATGTGACCTAGAAAGAATAGGGCATAGCCAGTGTTGAAGAGAAGGTACTTTGATTGTCTTTTAGGAACACCTCATCAAAATGCAGAAGCAGAAGCTGCAGATGCCCCCACAGCCGCCGCCGCCACAGGCCCAGTCTGCGCCCCCGCAGCCCGCAGCCCCGGTGCAGGTGCAGGCTTCACAGCCCCCACAGCAGCAGAGCCCCCAGCTCACGACGGTCACGGCCCCAAGGCCCGGAGCCCTGCTGACGGGCACCACCGTGGCCAACCTCCAGGTGGCCCGGCTCGTAAGTGTCAATTTCGGTTTGTTTTCCAAAAGCAGCCTCTTTCTGTTTTCACAGAGCTGTTGCCCTTGCTCAGGTGCGTGTCACGTGTTACAGGAGTGAGTGTGAGATGGGATCTTTTCCCTGAGAACTTATTGCCCCTTGGACAGAGGGCGGGCCCCACTGCCTGTGGAGCGTGAACACAGCAGCAGCTCCCAGAGCCCATCCAGGCATCAGCAAGCTTCTCAGGGCCTGGACCGTGGGTGGGGGAGGAGAGTGGGGGAGTGAGGTGCAGCCGGCGTGGTGTCCTGTGCTGCTGAGGGAGCGGGCAGGGAGCAGGGCCCGTGCAGCTGGAGCAGAAGGCGCCACGCGTGTGAGCCGTAGGCACGGGCCGGCGGCCATCTCCAGAGCCGCTCTCAGGTGACCACTGTAGGCGGGGAGAGCATTTGGAGGTTTCAGAAGGGACTAGCATCAGGTGCAAATGCTGTCTGGGAAGATAGGCACTGAGCAGTCGCCAGCGTCCCGGGGCAGGCAGCGTGACTGCAGGGTGACCAGAGCTCAGCTAGGGGTGCTGGTGACAGCTGTCCTGACAGAGCCTCCCCCCGAGTCAGACTTTTCCCTTCGTTCTCTTGTGTCTTTCAGGAGACACAATGCCCAGTGCTCATGGGCTGTCCTGAAGCAGGGGTAAGGTTCTTACTGTTAGCCCCAGTTTGCAGTTAAGAAACTGAGGCATATAGGCTAAGTTCCCACCCGAATTCCACAACCAGTCAGCTGCACTTGAGCTAGGATTTGGAGACCCAGCTGCCCAGGCTCAGCCACGTGAGTGCTGGACCCCCACTTGGGGTCTTCCCAGGGAGAGGCTAGCCCTGCACAGCAGGGTGAGTAGAAGTAGATGAAAAACTGGTTGAGCCGTGTTCACAGAAATGCAGACTCACTGAAAGGAGTGCTAATACCTAGTGCTGGCCAGCGCACGAGGGGCTTGATGGGCGGGAATCAGTGGTCTCTTTTTGGGAGGGGATTTTGGTAATGAAACTATAAAAATGTACAAGCTTATTTAACTAAACACTCCTCTTATGTCTTAGAGAAGTAACAGAACGTTTACGAAGTGATGAATAATCAAGTTAGTTTGTTTCATGAATGTCAGAGAAAATTAAATGTCCATTACTAAGAATTTCATTGAGTAAATTATATAGCATCCAAACAATGGAATATTAGGCAACTTTGAAAGTGATTTTTGTAAAGAAGAGAAACGTTTCAAAATACTTATAATTCATGTCATTTTTGCATTCGTGGTGAGCCGCACAGATATGAACAGTGGCTAAAGGCTAAATACCAGTTTGAACATTCACGTGGGTAGTTAGAGGAATGTGGGTAATTTTTACTTTGTATTTTCTTAGGTAATCTTAGTCTTTTTTTTTTTTTTTTTTTTTTTGAGATGGAGTTTCATTCTGCTGCCCAAGCTGGAGTGCAGTGGCGCAGTCTTGGCTCACCACAACCTCACCCTCCCAGGCTCAAGTGATTCTTCTGCCTTAGCCTCCCAAGTAGCTGGGATTACAGGCATGCACCACCACACCCAGCTAATTTTGTATTTTTGGTTGAGACGGGGTTTCTCCGTGTTGGTCAGGCTGGTCTCAAGCTCCTGACCTCAAGTGATCCAACCTCTTCAGTCTCCCAGAGTGCTGGGATCACAGGTGTGAGTCACTGCACCCTGCAGTAATCTTAGGCTCTATACATGTAAAAATAGAATTATTTCCATTTACCATTTTTAAAATGGTAATTTAAGAGAAAATGTGCTTGGTGGCAGTGTCGTTGATAGTGGGAAGGCAGCATCCCTGGTGCGCTTCAGACAGGAGGTGGTGGCCGTAATTTTGAAGTGAGGGATGGGGCTGATGTTTAGTGGCCACTGAAGGAACAGGAAGTGAAGGCTTCTGTGGGAACTGTGGCAGGATGCGGTCACGGTTGAGGTGCAGGAGATGGAGGGGAGGGAAGGGGATGTCCTGCGACGTCACCGACATCTGGGCGCAGCAGCACGTGTGATGAGCCTGCAGGTCTCGCGGGAGCTTCAGAAGCACGGGCTGACCTGCAACTCCACATTTCCCTGCGGCGTGTACATCACTTGGTTTTCCTTTAATGTCGCGGTTACTTTCAACTTTGTTAATCTTTGTAAATTTTCTCATGGCATGACCTTTTGTGGAGAAGTATTTGGAAAGACATACCATGTCCTGAATTTCTCTGGACTCTCCCATTATTTCTACTGTTTAGACCCGGGTTCCCACTTCTCAGCTGCAGGCGCAAGGGCAGATGCAGACCCAGACACCCCAGCCGGCTCAGGTGGCCCTGGCGAAGCCTCCGGTGGTGTCCGTCCCAGCAGCCGTGGTCTCCTCCCCGGGAGTCACCACCCTGCCCATGAACGTCGCGGGGATCAGCGTGGCCATTGGGCAGCCACAGAAGGCCGCAGGTGCCAGCCCCAGCACACCCTCCCCTCCTGGGCTCAGGCCCTGTTTACCAAGCCTTTCTGGTGGCAGTGGTTGCCAGCAAGCTGTGTCCTTTCCTCACACCCACCCACTTGAGCGTGCCACCACATGTTCTGGCACAAATGTGCCTTGACGCTTTCCAGGCACAAGGCTTGCTCCTCAGTTGAACTGTTAAAATTCTAAAATTTCTGTCTTTATTTAAATGTAATCCGTGAACCCGGAAACATTTTAATGTAGTGAAGGGATGGCTTACTTGTCTCCATAGAGTTTCATAGTTCATTATTTTCTGTAGAGCTGAATCAGCTAGAACAGAGCTTGGCATGCGCCTCCAGCTTTTCTCCCAGTGTGCTAAGCGGCTTGCTTGCTGCCTGCAGGACAGACAGTGGTGGCCCAGCCCGTGCACGTGCAGCAGCTGCTGAAGCTGAAGCAGCAGGCTGTCCAGCAGCAGAAGGCCATCCAGCCCCAGGCCGCCCAGGGCCCAGCAGCCGTCCAGCAGAAGGTACCAGGGCTGGGGCATTCTCACCTCTGGGTCTGCGCCCAGCCAGGGCTGGTTGCCGGAGGGGAGGGTCCTGAGCAGACAAGGCCCATGTTGCGGTCCGGTCTTCTCAGAGGGTGGCTTCGAGGGGGGAGGTGCTAGTGTGGTCGTCCCTGTTGGTTTTTCCTTCCTTTGAAAAGTGGACGCAGTGTGCGGTGTGCCAAGTGAGGCTGAGGTCTGGGTAGGGAGTGGAGGGGTGGGGTCTGCGAGGATGGCTGGGTGCTAGGTAAGAAGCCTGCGTGGCATTGGGATGGACACGGGGTGCAGTTGCATGATGGGGGCCAGAGGGCTCAGGGAAGCAGGTGCAGCTCACACCACAGGACCCACCTGCACTCCTAATGGAGGACAGGGCCACCACACAGTCTGGATCCCAGACAGAGGCTGCAGCCCTGTGCACGTTGGTGGGGAAGGGGGAGAATACACGCCAGGGCCCGACATGGATGGGAGTGCAGCAAGGCACCAGGCTCCAAGGGCATCTGTGGGCTCAGCCAGCTCTCTGAGATGACACCTGTGCCTCTCGGCAGCCAGTGCTGTGCTTAACGACAGGAGGGACACGCAGTGGGGAGACAGCTCTGCCTCCAGGGACTCCTGCTCATGGTGGCTCATCGCCAGTACCCAGCCCAAGTCCCAGGCTCCAGATGGCCGATGTGGGCCCTCAGACCCCACGTTCTGTTGGCATTGCTCTCTGGCTGGAGCTAGAAGGCGAGCTCTGATGGGAAGTCACGTGGCCGTGCAGGGAGCCGCCGAGCCTTTCCTCCCTGTCCCCTGTGCTGTGCTGGTCCTCTGCAGGCAGCTGGTGCTTATCCTCAGGACAGAGAATGTTGTTTTGAGGAAACAGGCTCAGAGAAAAGGACTTGCCCAGATCACAGGGCCAGTAAAAGGTGGCTGGCTGACTCCAGTGGGCCCAGGGTCCTGTGTGCCACCCCACCTGGGCAGTGGCTGTGCTCTGAGCCACTGCCACCTCCTACAGAAGATCAGTGCGTGGGGACCCTGGGAGTGAAGCCCTGCTGGTTGCATGCAGTGGCGTGCTTTGCGGGGAGCTGGAAGCAGAGCTGTCCTTTGGAACTCAGCAGGACAGGGACTGAGCACTGAGGGGACACAAGGCCGGGAGGCGCAGGGCGTCTGAGTAATGCCACCAGCTCCGCCGTGGCCGGGTCCTGAAGACCAGCCTGCATCCCCACTCAGCATGGCTGCTGCAGGGAGGTGTGTGTCCTTCGGGTCAGGATGGTCGTCTGAGTTTACCTCTAGGAGGAGGCGGTACGGGGACTCAGCTCCCAGGTCTGCTCAGCAGCCCCTGGGCACGTCACGGTGGGCCGTGGGCAGACGTGGCCATGCTGATGTGCAGGCGAGTATGGTCCCTCAGGCTTGATCTGTACTTGAGGGAGCAGTGGAGGAATGCAGCTGAAGTGCCGGGCTGTGTGTTCCTACGATTGGACAGAAACGTCCTTAGATGTTAAAAACCCCTGCCTGTGGTGGCTCACACCTGTAATCCCAGCACTTCGGGAGGCCGGGGCGGGTGGATCACAAGGTCAGAAGATTGAGACCATTCTGGCCAACATGGTGAAACCCCATCTCTACTAAGATACAAAAAAATTAGCTGGGCGTGGTGGCGTGCTCCTGTAGTCCCACCTACTTGGGAGACTGAGGCAGGGGAATAGCTTGAAGTCGGGAGGTGGAGGTTGCAGTGAGCTGAGATTGTACCACTGCACTCTAGCCTGGCAACAGAGCAAGACTCTGTCTCAAAATAAAAACAAACAAACCACCCTACTTCTTCACAGCATGGCTGATAAAGCAGATACATAAACTTGAGATGTGCACAGGAAGTTGATTTAATTTGCACAAATTGTGCATACTGATTTGTTACCCCTTATACTAAATATGTTCTCGATGTCTGCCAAGTTCTTAAATCGGATTTGAGAGGTCGTGATCTCTTTCAGTCACCTAAGTAGCAGCCCCACACAGGTATGCCAAGGGTGTCAGGGCTCCGACCAGCCCAGCTCTGCAGGGAGCAGCACCCTGGGTGGGTTAGGGTGCAGGGAATGGCCGGGCCTCCTGGAGGAGAAGCTGGCGGCCAGGCCGCGTGGGCAGATGTCAGCCTGGAGGCAGCGGCAGGGATGGGACAGAGGGCAGGGTTTGTGAGTACACACAGGGTTGGTCTGGGAGGCGGGCTGGAAAGGGTCTGGGTTCTGCCATGGGGCCCAGAGGGGGCAGGAGTCCCAGGAGTCTTGAGCATGGCCTGGTCTCTGTGGCCCTAATTTCCAATGTCTCCCTAGATCACCGCTCAGCAGATCACTGCCTCTGGCACACAGCAGAAGGTGGCCTACGCCGCGCAGCCGGCCCTTAAGACCCAGTTTCTTACCACACCCATCTCCCAGGCCCAGAAACTGGCCGGGGCCCCGCAAGTGCCCACCCAGATCCAGGTGAGTGGGGAACAGAGTGAAGGCCCCGTGGGGGCACCGAGCCTGGCACGGGCGGAGCCATGGAGTGCCCGAGCACTGCTTCCCGTCGGGCGGCTGTGTTCCTGCCGCCGCCCCAGGGCTCTGCTGCTGCGTGCCGGCCTCCTGGCCACTGGCTCCTGGGGAGGCTCCTCTCTGCCGGTGCCTGTTCCGGCTGTCGCCAGCTTTGCCTTCGTGTCCTGGATGTCGGTCTCCAGCTCTTTGGGTACAGCTGCCTTCACCAGTTCTAGGCTCCTCTTCTCCCTTCCTGGTGTCTTTTTTAAAATTAGATTTTGGCCGGGCGCGGTGGCTCATGCCTGTAATCCCAGCACTTTGGGAGGCTGAGGCGGGCGGATCAGGAACTCAAGAGATTGAAACCATCTTGACCAACGTGGTGAAACCCCATCTCTACTAAAAATACCAAAAGTTAGCCAGGCATAGTGTCAGGCACCTGTAATCCCAGCTACTCAAGAGGCTGAGACAGGAGAATTCGCTTGAACCCGGGAGGCAGAGGTTGTGCCTCTGCACTCCAGCCTGGGTGACAAGAGTGAAACTCCATCTCGAAAAAGCAAAAAAACAAAAAACAAAAAACATGTTTTTCTTTTTTTTTTTTTGATACTTCTTGTTGGTGAATTTCCACCTGGTGTCTTTTGGAGAACAGGAGTTCCTGGTTTCACGTGCGCGGCGTGCCCTCCTGCCTTCCTCTGTGCCCAGAGCTGATGGAGTCATCTCCCTGCGTCTTCCTCCAAGAGCGGGAGTTTTACCTTCCAGCTGCGCTCACACCCTCCTGGAGTTGGTTTTTGGGTCTGAGATAGAAACAGGAATTCAATTCGATGTGCCCTAAGTATACCCTATTTTCAGTGCCATTTATTGAAAAGCCCATTCTGTCATCCATCGATTACAGTTCCGCCTCCACTGAGACCCTGTGGGGATGCTCAGGGCTTCCTGTCTCAGAGGTTGTGCTGGTCCCACTTGGTGTCTGGAGGGTGGGTCCCTTTACCACACCATTCCTTGGGTGTAGTGTGGCTATTCTTAGCTCTTTCCACTTCTATATTAATTTTAGTTAGCTTAGTTCATACACTACAATCGAAACTGCTGGAAGTTTATATTAGCATTGCATTGAATCTGTAGCTGTGTTTGGGGGAGAGTTGACATCTTTTCCAGTCTTGGCTTCGATTCACCAGTATGATACATCTTTTGTTACTTAAGTCTTTTTAATAAAGTTTTCTGATTTTTTTGTGAATAGTTTTATTCTTAAGTGATCAGTGTTTTTTGATGCTTTTGTAAATAGTTTGCTTCCCAGTTTCTATTTTCTGTCTCTGGCTGTTGTACATTTTTGTACGTTAGTTTTTGATTCTGGCTGCCTTGCTAGATTCTGGTTGTTGGAATAATTTGCCTTAGGGTTTGGTTTGGTTTGGTTTCGTTTTGTTGCATTTTCTCTGTATGCGGTTTTATCACCTGTAAATGGTGCCGGCCTACTTCTCCCATCTTAAACCCTTGCCTTCTCCTGCCTTACTGTGCTGGCTGGGACCTGCAGCCCAGGGGTGAATGTCGGAGTCCAGGTGTCACCGTGAAGTAGGGTGTTTGCTGTGTTTTTCTCAGAGTAAGAAAATTCTCTTCTTTTCTACTGGGCTAGAAATGTTTGTTCCTCTTTGTAAACGGGGCTGTCTTGTTTCAAGCCCATGTGTATGGACACCCTCCCTTAGACATCTCCTTTAGCCTCAAGCTTTTTTTTTTTTTGAGACAGAGTCTTGCTCTTTCACCAGGCGCCAGGCTGGAGTACAGTGGCACGGTCTTGGTTCACTGCAACCGCCTCCCGGCTTCAAGCAGTTCTCCTGACTCAGCATCCCTAGTAGCTGGGACTACAGGCACAAACCACCACGCCCAGCTAATTTTTGTATTTTAGTAGAGACAAGGTTTCACTGTGTTGGCCAGGATGGTCTCCATCTCTTGACCTCGTGATCTGCCTCGGCCTCCCAAAGTGCTGGGATTACAGGCGTGAGCCACCGCACCTGGCCAGCCTCAAGCTTTAAATCCTGTCTTGGTGCGAATGATGCGTGGATTCTTTTCTGCAGCCACTTACTGTCCTGAATTCCAGATTCTT
Organism: Saimiri boliviensis; assembly: GCF_048565385.1. Classification (NCBI taxonomy): domain Eukaryota; kingdom Metazoa; phylum Chordata; class Mammalia; order Primates; family Cebidae; genus Saimiri; species Saimiri boliviensis. The sequence goes on along the minus strand of NC_133455.1, from coordinate 1,175,921 downwards.
CATCCTTCCTGCCTTTGAGAGGTCTCCGGAGATGTCTGATCCCTCAGGCGCCTCGGGTGTTTGTGCCTGACCTGCTCCTGCCAAAGGCTACTGGCTCAGGAAGGGCAGCTGTCTCTCTAGACCTTTGGCCTTACTTGAGAAACCCCTGCAGTCATCTGCACAGGTCCAGCCTGTTGGCAGGCAGTTCTGTGTGCTTGGCTTCCAGAAGATTCCTGGCCCAGCCACTTCCCGTTTCTACTGTCTGTTCCTCCTCCGCACCCCTGCCCTGGTTGCTGTCATCTCTGCTGCTTCCTCTTTGCCGTCTGTCCCCCAGGAGACTCTGTGGGTGTGGGGGGCTGGGGGCGGGAGGTGTGGCTGTTGGGGGGTGTGCGTCTCCTGCAGAGCCCTGCTGCCCGCGGCTCCTGACCTGTGCACCCCTCTGCACCTGCACCCTTACCAGCCCCGCTCACAGCCCCCATTCCTGTTCACCTTTTCTGCTGTCTGTTTGTGTAGTATCACCTTCAACAAATACCGTCATCATTTTGTTTAGGTGACTTTGTGTGAAGTAAGCCAGTAAGGCAGGCCCGTGAGCACAGGCGTGCCGAGGGCTGTTGGTACAGCGGACAGTTGGACTGCTGGAGCGAGTGTAGTCATTAAACGTTGTCATGTTAATCTTCGTGTTCTGGGTGGCTCGCTGGGCCTGCTGGTATCTGTCATTTTGTGTGGACGAGCTCAGTCACTGCTCTCGTGGGTGCTGCCTCACTGCGTCGGGCGGCTCGGCCCGTGGGTGCACTGCTTACTTTGTCTGGTCTGTTTCTGAGCTGGGCTCCCAGGCTGGCCTCGAGCTCCTGCGCTCGGCCTCTGGAGTATCTGGGACTGCAGGTGTGTGCCACGACACCTGGCTTTTGTCAGGGGTTTTACGTCCTTCCTTTTATTTCTTTTATTTTGCTATTCATTTTCTAACTTGTTAAGATGGAGTACCACTTGAGCTTGTTTCACAAATTATTTGGTTTTCCTTTGGACCTAAATATTTTTGAATGTCCATTTCGATTTCTTCTTTAGTGCTTGGGTTCTTTTTGGAAGTGTTTCTTAATTTCCAGTGTTCCAGTTACTTTTTATTATTGATTTTTAAAAAATCTTCATATCAGAGAGTGAGATCTGAATGATTTCAGTCTTTGAAGATTGCTCTCTAGTCTGAAATACAGTCAGTTTTAAAAACGGCCTGCGTCCAAAGCAAGCTGTCTTCAGGGCAGGTGCAGTTGTGAGGTGATTTTGCTGTGACTGGGTCAAGTTCATTGTTTGTGTGGTTTCGGCCTTCTGTGTCCTCGCAGTCACTTGTGTCACTGCTTAGATGTCCCGTTCTGAGTCTGCATTTACCTGCTTCTCCTTACGGTTCCCTCTGGATTTTCATTAGCTACATTTAAGTTTAAAGCTTTAAATGTTGTTATTTTGAATTGACTCTTACTGTCTTCGGTAGTGTCTCTGGTCTTGAAGCCTGTTTCCCTCATGTGAGTAAAGCACCACCCTCCTGTTCGAATGTTTCCCTCCTTGTTTCAGCCGTTCTGTGAGCTCCTCCCCACCTGAGAGCAGCTCACAGGCAGGTCCGGGGCTGCTGCTGGCGCGGGTCCTTCCGTCTGTCTCTTACCTGAGATGCGTGTCCACTTGTCTGTTTCAAGGGCAGATAGATTTGAGTTTCTGGCTTCTCTTCCGTTTGGACTCTGTCTGTCCTGCTGGTTCTGTTTTCTCTTACCTCTCTTCCTTGCCTTCTTTTGGAGCTTAACCTTCTTTTTTTTTGGTCAATTTTTGCCCCTCTGCTAGTGAAAAATTACCTGTTTTCTTTCTGTTCTTTACATGGTTACCCTGAAATCTCCATGTGCACACTTCCCTATGAGAGTATGAAGTTAACGCTTGCCTCCACCCTGTTCTCCAGCAGTGATATTCTCACACAGTAGCTGAGTTTATCCACCAAGTGCTGCTGTTAGCGTGTGTTTTAATGCTGTCCCTTTTCATCTTTGACTTTTTATATGGAATGACTTTCCTTCCACTTACCCCATCCTTTGGAATTTCCTTTTGTGCTTGAAAATGCCTGTGTGTCCCTCTTGTTCCTGACAGTTTTGCAGTAATTACTGTAGAATTTCCGATTGGTGGTGGTTTTGTTTTGTTTTTTTTGTTCTTTCTTTGTTTTTTTGAGGTGGGAGTCTCACTCTGTTGCCCAGACTGGAGTGCAGTGCCATGATCTCAGCTCACTGCAACCTCTGCCTCCCAGATCAAGTGATTCTCCTGCTTCAGGCTCCTGAGTAGCTGGGATTACAGGCGTGCACCACCACGCCCTGCTAATTTTTGTATTTTTAGTAGAGATGGGGTTTTCTGTGTTGGCCAGGCTGGTCCGGAACTCCTGATCTCAGGTGATCTGCCTGTCTCAGCCTCCCAAAGAGCTGGGATTACAGGTGTGAGCCCCGTGCCCAGCTAGCACTGTTTTCTGAGTGCATTCACTGTATCATTTTCTCTCTCTGGCTGCTTCTGTTGTTGAAAAGGAGCCAGTGTCTGTCCAGCCTGTCGGTCTTCCGAGGTTACCTCTCTTTTCCCCACTCTCTGCCTGCTGTTGAGACGCTGTCCTTTGTCTTGGTGCTTTGCAGTTTCATTCCGATGCTCCGGCTTCTTGAAGCCGGGGCCGTTTCTCTCATCTCTTTAGGAAGTGAGCAGCCACTGTGTATTCAGATGTTGCCCTGTCCTCTTCCCTCTGCCCTCCAGGTCTCCCGGCAGCCTTTATACTTTCTGCGTCTCTGTCTCCTTGTGCTGCGTCCTGCGTCATGTCTTCCTGCCCATCCCCTCATTCACTCATTTTCCTGTTGGTTAGGTCAAATCTGCTCTCAAGCTTGTCTGTTGAATTTTTATCTTGATTGTTTCTTTTTTTATTTTCAGAAGTTCCCAAATATGCCTGGACTTTGTTTATAGTCTCTTGTTTCCAGGCTTCACAAGTGAGCATAGCGTTTTTCTGGAGCTGGTGATTTCCCTGTCTGAAGAGTGCTGCGTCTGTGGGGACTCCTTGCGGCCTAGAGCAAAGGGGCTTCTGCGAGCACCTTCGGGTGCCATCAGGAACACTTCTCGGGTGTGCGGCCCAGGCTGTCGCGGCCCTCGGGTGCTGTGCATCTGGCTTCTGAATCTGTGTCTCCTCCTCTTTCATACCTGGCACCGAGGTTTAGGGCAGGTGCTTTTCTTACAGATGCCACTGGAGGGAGGAGGGGCCTTCTTTGCAGTTTTTGGGCACCTGTGTAAGGACAGTGTCTCCCTTTGGGATAACAGCTGGCAGTAGCACGGAGCGCTTTTGCAAGCCCCCCACCTGGTGTCTGGTGAGCTGTGTCCTGTGTGACTCTGGAGACCACGGGCGCCTCTCCACATTGCTGACAACCCTGGGAGGAAGTTGTGCAGCTTCTCCGCTCGTGGCTCGTGGTGCCGCCTGTGCTTAGGTTTGGGGACTGGCAGTTCCTGACTCTTTGCAGGTCTGTTGGTACATTTCAGATTTCTTCCTAGTGCTTTATTTAAGACGTCTCAGGATTTTCAGTGCTGTGCCAAATAAGTCCTGGACCGCTGGGGTCTTGAGATGGGCCCGGGAGCACCGGCTGCATCTCTGTTTCCCATCAGTTCTGCTGGGGGTGCTCAGGGGCACTTCTTGTCCTAGTGACTCTTATTTATCATTTATTTTAAGTGACAGTAAACTAGTAAATGCCTTTTGATTGAGTTTAATTTTAATAAGGAGTAACATTTATTTAGATCTTTGTTCATCTATGGCTAATCATCTAATTTCACTTTTTTCCCAGAATTATCTTGGGAAATACTGTTTTCGTCAGTCTTCTATAAGTAACAGGACCCACCAAGGGACCGGGGTCCGTGAGGGCTTTGTGCAGGGAGGGCCCTTGATATCAGCACACCCAGCGGCTGCCCACACTGGAGCCTCTCTGTGCAGTGGGTGCGGGACGCACAGGCGGCTCCAAGCCGCTGCTGCATCCAGACGTCGGAGAGGCGTGCGACAGCAGGCTCACAGAAAGTGAGCACAGGGCGAAAAGTGTTGCTTTATAAGCAGTCAGGTCTCAGTCATGACTAAGAAAAATGTAGGAAAATGATAGAATGACCATCCTCAAAACATTGGGGCATCCCCTGGCTCCCCGCTTCAGCTGGCCGCCTGAGCTGCACTGTACGGCTCATACCTGGAACACCGTCCCGGCCCGTCACACGCAGAGCCCTTGGGACTCACAAGACACTCAAGAGTACCTACCATCTTCAGTCTGATTCTTTCCTGTAAACTTGCAGTCGTTTTTGTGAAAAGAAAAAATGTGTCTGAAATATGAGACCAAACATAAGCTGAAATGATGGTTGATGGCACACTGGGGAGGCGGGCAGTCCTCACCGTGAGGTGGAGGGGCTTCTCTCTCGGCGCCCCAGGTGAGCACACTGCGAAAATTGCTCTTTTGTGTCACCTGGCCGTTGTGTTTTGTATTAACTGAGGAGGACAGAAAGGGAGGAAAAATCTCTTTTTGTGCACATACTCCTTTGAATTCTATGTTTGGTTTTTTTGTTTTGTCAAAGGTTGCAAAACTTCCTCAAGTTGTTCAACAGCAAACACCTGTGGCCAGCATCCAGCAAGTTGCCTCTGCTTCCCAGCAGGTAGGACTTGTAGACACAGTGTGACCCTCACATTTCCCATGTCAGAGAAAGGGTTGTTTCCATCCTGAGGTCGTAATTAAGAATCACTTTTGATTTTTGTGATAACACACAAAAACATTAACTTCAGGGGAAAAACTAGATGCGCTTAATAATGAGAAGAGTTTCTGGGTGTCGTGTCAGCCACAGTGAGGGAGCCTCACCTTGGGCTCACTCCCAGGACCCTTCATTCATGGATCGTCGCAGGTGTGGCCTGTGAGTTGCAGATGCTGCCCTGTGGTCTTAGGGAAGCACAGGCCTCAGGCAAGCAGGCTCCGCTTGGGGTGGCCTACCCTTGAGCGGCAGCACCTCGGGCACAGTGGCCCTGCCTCCACAGAAGCCCTTCAGGTGCTTTTGCTGTTGTTGCGGATGCCCCACGGTGTGACTGGTTAGCACAGTGCTTTCATTGTAAAGCAGCGCTTTAAAATTCGTAAATTTTGTTCAAAGTCACACTAGCATATAGATTCGAGAAACCAAATTGTATTAAAAGGTTTACTACAACAACAACAAGAACAAAATCAGTCCCTGACCCAGGCTAACACTTTTCCCCAGAGGCACCTGTTTTAGTCTAAAAGCAACCATATTTTAATTTTCTACTTGTGTTTAGTTAGAAACCTGAGGTCATATTGTTGTATGACTGGTCATTCTTCCATGTCATAAAAGCGTAGTCAGTGGAGTTTCTCAAGCCCTTCCCCATCCCAAAGAACACCCACTGGCCTGGCCCTGGACTGAGTTTCCTGGGTGATATGTGTCTTCTGACTCTCTTGGCTCAGGCTTCTCCACAGACTGTGGCGCTCACACAGGCGACGGCGGCAGGGCAGCAGGTGCAGATGATCCCTGCAGTGACCGCAACCGCCCAGGTGGTTCAGCAGAAACTCATTCAGCAGCAAGTGGTGACCACGGCGTCGGCCCCGCTCCAGACACCAGGCGCTCCGAACCCAGCCCAGGTCTCCGCCAGCTCTGACAGCCCCAGCCAGCAGCCTAAGTTACAGATGAGGGTCCCTGCTGTCAGGCTAAAGACGCCCACGAAGCCTCCGTGCCAGTAGTCAGGGCAGCAGGGCCGCCTCTCACCTAAGGCAAAACTACCTTTCTCACAGAAAATTGTTCGTTTATTTGTGAACCTCGGGACAGTGTCATGCAAGGTACTCAGCACTGGGAAAGGTAGAATTGAAACGTAGTGTAATCATTTATGAAAATGTGTCCTGCACTGCCGGATGAGTGGTCCTTACGAAGCGCCCTCTTCTCTGCACTGTGTGACTCATGGAGAAAGTGACAGCGCAGTTTCCTCTAAATCATTTCACCTTTCAGTCCCTTCCCCTGCTCCCTCTGTCCCCCAGAGCTGTAGTACTGTGTTCTGAAAGCCATTTAGAATTTCTTTTTGAGCCTGTGGTGCTTTGCGCGCCACAGAATCTGTCTGCAGTGTGTGAAGAGCATACAGTGGACTCTCTGAAGATAAGACGTGGGCTTCAACAGTGTCTGCCAGAGTTCAGTTCTGTATACCTTGCTGAAAAACGCCTCGTGGGCTTTATCAAGGAGAAGGCCTGTCTGAAGTAAATCATCCAAGATTGGTTTTCCATTCCAAAGAAAGGCAATATGGTTCTTTCCTTCCCTCCTAAATGTGACTTGCCTGTTAACAGAAATGTCCTGACACCCACCTGAACGCACGAGGCACGTTCCTGGCTCCTGTTCAAGGGAAATGATCAGTCATTGCACTGTTATTCCAAAGAGCAGCCACAGCGGCCTCCCCAGGCCCTACCCTGCTGTGGGATCAGCTTTCACTTAATGGATCTTCTGGGACTGTTGCCCGGCTCAGTGCACTCGTAACGCATTCCCAGCTTTTGGAGGAAGCTGGTGTTTGACATAGTGTGCTAAGCAGCTCCTGAGAACCTTTGGGACGCTCTGCCGTGACTGGCGTGAGGCCTGGAGGACCACGCTGAGGCAGTGGTAGTACGATGTCACGGCTGAGGGTCCGATGAGGCAAGGGCTCAGTGAGCCAGGATAAATGCCACAGACACTCCTTGCTGCCACTGCCAGCCCTTTGAGTAAGGCTGGTACGTGATTCTAGAAGTATCGGCCATAGCACGGGCCTCGTCAGCTCTTCCTTGTGAACTTGTGACATGAGATTGTCTCTCAGATAAGCGTGTGTGGTTCTGCCAGTGAAACAGAGAATCACCCATGCTGTTTGTGGAAGGCATGCCATTGAGGGGGAAAGGAAGCCCAATATTTGTTACTGTTTCTCCTTTTTTACTATGACAAGAAAATAAATGCAATTTTAGTGGAATTGACTGGTTGACAATGTCTCCTTACTTTGAAGTTTCACCAAAGCAAAAAGGTACGTATCCAATAATATCCTTTGTGCTATGGCTTGATTTTGGCCTATTTCACATTATTTGGTCTAGGAAATTAGGTTATATTAGGTTTTTTTTTTTTTTTGTATACTAAAAATAAGTTATGGCATAATGAAGATTTTCCATTTTTAAATTGTATTTCCTCTGCTTCCCCCCCATTCTCTCTCTCTGAGTGGACATTAAGGAAAGTGTCTGTCTCACAGGTTTCTGTGGACAGTGACTCGGCAAGATTAAGTGAAATCAACTGGGGAGCTCACTTTAGAGTTCTTGATAAGAAATGTGGGGAAAGAAAATCAAGTTTTGAAAAAAACAGAAGAAACGAATGTTTAGTTTGTTGAGCATATCAAAGCAGAGGACTGGAATCTGTTTCTGACCAAACCCATTCGCCCTTGCTTGGCGTGTGCCGTGAGAGCCCAGCTTGCAGGAGAGAGGGCTGCCTCTTCGCTTCGCATCTGGCTCCCAGCGGAGGCTCTCACTCCTCCTCATCCGCACATGTGCAGAAATGGAGTGTCCAGGAACTCTGCTCTTGTCACTTGTTTTAATTTGTGTGCCCTGTTGGTTTTCCTGTCCTTCCCAAATCTTGGTAGTCTCCTTATAGGTGATGATAACATGCTGAGTACTCTTATTTTAGAATATCCTGGACATACCTGTCTAAGTAAAAGCCCTCTGTTAATCTAAAACATGAGAAGAGAATTGACCAGCATCTGTCAAAAGCTACTTTGGAGAGCCTGACAGGGATTCTGAGTATTTGCAATGTGGCACTCCCGTCCTGCTCGTATGTCACTGAGGGTCTCCTGTCTCTGAAATGTGTTTCCTTTGGCTGTTCCCTAATACAGAGTATGGACCTATTTTTACACGTAGCACTCAATTTAGTAATTTCTAGATGCTACCGTTGACCTAATTTCATTTAGTCATTTAAGTAAAAATTGTCCTTTCAGTATGTTGTTTTCTTGGCCTTCCATTTTAAAGGTTGAAGTTTCTAACAAGAATTAAGTGGCCGGGTGCAGTGGCTCACGCCTGTAATCCTCACGCTTTGGGAGGCTGAGGCAGGCAGATTGCCTGAGCCCAGGAGTTCAAAACCAGCCTGGGCAACACGGTAAAACCTCATCTCTACAAAAAAATTAGCCGGGCATGGCGATGTGTGCCTGTAGTCGCAGCTACCTGGGAGGCTGAGGCAGGAGAATCGCTTGAACCTGGGAGGCAGAGGTTGCAGTGAGCCGAGATTGCACCACTGCACCCCAGCCTGGGTAACAGAGCGAGACTCCGTCTCCAAAAAAAAAAAAAAAAAAAAAGTTAAGTACCTGTTCAGGAAGCTGTAGTCGGGGCCTTCCCCTTGTGAATCAGGGTTCATTTCAGTACCGCAAGTAACAGTCAGAAACAGAACGTGGAGTGCTAAGGCAGCAGCCCAAACACCGTCAGACTGTAATTGGTGGCGCTGGGAAACAGCTGCCCTGTTAATTTTTTAAAGACAGACGTTTGTTCTAATGAAAGCCAGACTGTTTTTAAAGCATCTGGCGGGAAGTGGAAGGCTGGATCCAAGCCCTTGTTCAGATTTGGTGCCTGCTAAGACGGGGGTTTCTCTTTTTGCGACCTTTGTTACTGTTTTGTTAACTGTTGTAACCAGATAGCTGTTGTGTTTTAAGATAGAAAGGAACAAGACAAACTGTAAATACTTTGTAAACAGAAGCATTTGTACTTGATAGTAGGATTTTAAAGGGCATTGACAGCCTACCAAACAAAAGGCAAAATAAAATGACCTTTTAATACATTTTTTTCATTTTGTCTTTCATAGAAAACTAGTATTTAAGTTCAAGTAAGGTACCAATTGGGGTTTTTATTTGTGTGACAAAAAAACAAAACCGAGCAAATAATGTTGAAGTCAGAGGTGTTCCCCTCACCCACTCTTCCGGCCACAGAAGGACCCAGAAGGAGCAGGCATGCCCGAGGTTTCCCGGGAAATCACATCCACCGAGACCACCTGGCAGCTGTGGAGGACGGAGCTGGTGCCGCCCTGCCCCGTGTGGCCAGCCAGCCTCACAGCGCCCATCACTGCCCCACACTCCATCAGTGCTCCTGAGAAGGGTGGGGCTACCTCCTGCTCACACGTGCTCGACACTGAAAACGCCCCTGAGCAGCTGGCCTGGGAGTTGTTGCTTCTCTTTTTCTTCTGCTTGTGAACTTCTTTTTTGTTTTTTCACTTTTTGTTCTTAATCTGATTATAAAAATCAATGCATACTTTTAATTGGAAATGCATACCTTGTGCAAAGCAAAGAAGCATCCCAGAAGCCCCCGGTTGCTTTCGGTATCTTTTCTCCTACCACAAGAATTGGGGTGCCCGAGGCACGTGGCCCTGCAGGTTTGGGCTTCCACCTCACGTTTTCCGGATTGAAAGCTCCCAGGCTCTGGTTGCACACTTGGAATCTGCAGGTGATCGTGCAGATACCAGGGTGGGCAGAAAAGCCAGCTGTGGAGCCTGGCTAGTGCTCCCTGGCCCCTGGGGGTCTGCACTGCAGTGCCCAGTGCACCTGCGCTCCGTGCCTACCAGCTGCATCACTGAGGCAGGTGGCCACCACCCCCTCTCCTAAGGTGGCTTGAGGACCCAGTCCCATGTTGGGTGCCACACTCAGTGTCTTGTCTCTTTTACGCTCAGTGGAGAATGCGGGTTTTGCAAAGCCTACTGTTTCTGTCATCCTCATCCCACCCTCATGTCTTTGCCAGGTGTGCCTGTGGCAACAGGCCCCAGGGTGGGCTTATCTGGCCTTGAGGCTGCATTTTTGTTTGCTGTCCGGTGGAGACCAGGAGCTGGTGGGTGAAGTGATTGTGCCTACCCACAGCTGTCGACCCTAAGGGAGCCTCTGAGCCCAGAGTGTGTCATGCCACCTACTTAGATGTCAGATCCTGTGACAGCTGCCACCAACACCCTGGAGTTGGGCATTGTGATCCAGGGCAACGAGAGGGGAGATTCCTTTGCCATAGGGTGCCCTGCCATGCTGTTGCTGCAGCATCTATTCCCCCATGCCAAATTCTTCTAAAGGTCCCATTTTACTGGGCAGATTATGCAATATACATTCGGAGGAATGCAGTGCAGCCACAACAAACGAGTAAGTACAGCCGTGTGTTCTGCTCGGGGATATGATTGTGAAGTAGGCCACCAGGATGGAGCTGGTGGTTTACCTGGATGTTCGCTGAATACCCTGAAAGTATTTGGCCCTGCATTTGGTGGATTCTACGTCCATGAGTTCAACCAACCAAGGATCGAAAATACTCAGAAACAAAAATGTGTCTCTGCTAGTCGAGATGGCTCCTGCCTGTAATCCCAGCACTTTGGGAGGCTGAGGTGGGTGGATCATGAGGTCAGCAGATCGAGACCATCCTGGCTAACACAGTACTAAAAATACAAAAAATTAGCCAGGGCCGGTCGTGGTGGCTCAGGCCTGTAATCCCAGCACTTTGGGAGGCCAAGGTGGGTGGATTACCTGAGGTCAGGAGTTCGAGACCAGCCTGGCCAACATGGAGAAATCCCATCTCTATAAAAACAAAAACAAAAAGACAAAAAAAAAATTAGCCAGGCGTGGTGGCATGCACCTGTAGTCCCAGCTACTTGGGAGGCTGAGGAAGGAGAATGGCTTGAACCTGGGAGGTGGAGGTTGCAGTGAGCTGAGATGGCACCGCTGCACTCCAGCCTGATTGACAGAGCGAGACTCCATCTCAAAAAAAGAAAAAAGTGTCTCTACTGAACAGACTTTTTTGGTGGGGGTGGGGCATCATTATTTCCTAAGCAGTGGTATGTAACAACTATTGATATGGCATTTACATTGCATTTAGTATTATAAGTAACCCAGAGATGATTTAAACTATACGGGAAGATGTTTGTGAGTTATATGCATTTTGCATCAGGTGCTTGAGCCTCTCTGATTTTGGTATCCATGGGAGGTACTGAGGGAGGATTGTATGTTGTGTTAGCACTGCCTCTGTGGAAGTAGAGACGGGGGGCAAGGATCAAGGCCTGCTTACTCTACACCGTTTTGCACACTCTTTAATTTGTTTAGGTAGTTTGCCAAGTGCATGAACGTTTTTTTGTGCAGTAGGGGTATGGGGATGGAGTTTCTGTTGCCAGGCTGGAGTGCAATGGCACAACTCGGCTCACTGCAACCTCCACCTCCCAGGTTCAAGTGATTCTCCTGCCTCATCCCCCCGAGCAGCTGGGACTACAGGCACATATCACCACACCTGGCTACTTTTCGTATTCTTGGTAGAGACGGGGTTTCGCCATGTTGGCCAGGCTGGGCCCGAACTGCTGAGCTAAAGTGATCCGTCCACCTCATCCTCCCAAAATGCTGGAGTTATAGGTGTGAGCCACCGTGCCTGACCATGAATTAATTTTTAAAACAAGGCCCTATCAGCTTTTTTGTCACGTGGCCCCCTCCTTGGGAACCTTTATTCAGACGTCCTGCCTGATCCTGTGTGGCCGCCTGCACTCTGACGGCCCCGAGCAGCATCGCTCTGCCCCTGCTCAGCCTTTCCTGTCTCCCTGGCTTTGTGCTCTCTTCTCCTTTGTTGCGAAGTATTTCTCCTCCTTCGAAGACCACCCTGCAGAGCTAAGCGCGCGTTCAGTCGTTTCTCCCCAGTGTCCTGCTTCTCCAGTAGTACCTTGGGCTGAACGATAGTAGTTGTGTCTTATTTCTCCAGCTGCAGTTGCTTCTGTTTTATCCCTATTCAATGAATTATTTTTTATTTATTTATTTATTTTTTAGACGGAGTTTCGCTCTTGTTACCCAGGCTGGAGTGCAATGGCGCGATCTCGGCTCACCGCAACCTCCGCCTCCTGGGTTCAGGCAATTCTCCTGCCTCAGCCTCCTGAGTAGCTGGGATTACAGGCACACGCCACCATGCCCAGCTCATTTTTTGTATTTTTAGTAGAGACGGGGTTTCACCATGTTGACCAGGATGGTCTCGATCTGTTGACCTCGTGATCCACCCACCTCGGCCTCCCAAAGTGCTGGGATTACAGCTTGAGCCACCGCGCCCGGCCTCAGTGAGTATTTAATGTAGCATATTTCATGACAACTTTATCACTAGTGCTGGAATGGGGGAAGATCAACACTTGTCTGTTCAAGAAAATCAAAGCTGATCAGAGAGTGAGTTGGATGAATTACTGGTTTATTCAGCTTTTTATAAAGGGCATAGTATGTGGCAGTTTAGACAAGTAGGCTATAGCTGTGAGCAAAATAAAAAAGCGGTTTGCATCCTAGCAGGTCAGATGAAATAACTCGGGGATACATACTATGAAGAAACAGGCAGCGGCAATAAGTGCTACGGGGTTCACTGTAAGTGGATGGGCGGTTATGCAGGGGAAGGCTGCCTGGTGGTCCAAAGCTCACCTGTCTAAAGGGACATGTCCCACCATTTCAGTGGTCACAGGCAAGAGAAAGGGCTCTTCTTGTGGATCTTCGGATCCCAGGTCACATCGCACTTTCCTAGGCACCCCGACTCCCCTGCCCAATTTAAAACTGGCCGCAGCCCGCCCCACCCAAGCCGCTCTGCCTGGTGCTCTTCTAACTGCATGTTTATCTACCCTCCCCGCCTAGACTGTAGAGCCCACGAGGGGAGCGGCCAGCTGTGCTTGTCAGTGTGGCCGGCGCTCAGCACGTGTCCAGCGGACCGGCAGGCGGGCAAATACAACTCACTGTCCACGTGCGAATGAATGAACGCACTAGATCCGGGCGGACGGGGCCCTGCGTCCAGCTTCGCGCCCTGCCCAGCCCTCCCCCCGGGGCCTCGGCGCCGATTGGTCCGGGCCGCGCCTGCGCAGTGCCGGCCGGCTGCCCGCGTGCGCACTGGCTCCGCGCGGTTCGGCCGGCTGGGGCGGGTGCGGTGGCCTCGCCGCCGGGTCCGCCGTCGCAGCGCTCGTCCGCGCCGGGAGCCCTTGGCCGCGTCACCCGGCAGCCGCGGTGAGTGACGACCCGCGTATCCGCTGCCGGGACGGGGCGGGCGTGAGAGGCCTGGCCTGCCTTCGGCCCCCGGCAGCCCGCACCCGCCGGTTGCCCTCAAGACTCCCCCACCGGACGCGCGCTCCCCTCTCTCGGTCCCATCCTTCGGTGACTCCTGGCTGGGCGAACGCCCACCCCTCCCTCAGGCACCTCCATCCGTGACGACCCCCCGTTAACGCCCACCTCTCCCTCAGTGACCCCTCCCCCCCGGGCACGACCCCCTCCATGAACCGCCACCTCTCAGTGACGCCTCCCCCCGGCACGTCCCCCCCATGAACCGCCACCTCTCAGTGACGCCTCCCCCCGGCACGTCCCCCCCATGAACCGCCACCTCTCAGTGACCCCTCCCCCCCGGGCACGTCCCCCCCATGAACCGCCACCTCTCAGTGACCCCTCCCCCCCGGGCACGTCCCCCCCATGAACCGCCACCTCTCAGTGACCCCTCCCCCCCGGGCACGACCCCCCCATGAACCGCCACCTCTCAGTGACCCCTCCCCCCCGGGCACGTCCCCCCCATGAACCGCCACCTCTCAGTGACCCCTCCCCCCCGGGCACGACCCCCTCCATGAACCGCCACCTCTCAGTGACGCCTCCCCCCGGCACGTACCCCCCATGAACCGCCACCTCTCAGTGACCCCTCCCCCCGGCACGTCCCCCCCATGAACCGCCACCTCTCAGTGACCCCTCCCCCCGGCACGTCCCCCCCATGAACCGCCACCTCTCAGTGACCCCTCCCCCCCGGGCACGTCCCCCCCATGAACCGCCACCTCTCAGTGACGCCTCCCCCCGGCACGTACCCCCATGAACCGCCACCTCTCAGTGACGCCTCCCCCCGGCACGTACCCCCATGAACCGCCACCTCTCAGTGACCCCTCCCCCCCGGGCACGTCCCCCCCATGAACCGCCACCTCTCAGTGACGCCTCCCCCCGGCACGTACCCCCATGAACCGCCACCTCTCAGTGACGCCTCCCCCCGGCACGTACCCCCATGAACCGCCACCTCTCAGTGACCCCTCCCCCCGGCACGTCCCCCCCATGAACCGCCACCTCTCAGTGACCCCTCCCCCCCGGGCACGACCCCCCCATGAACCGCCACCTCTCAGTGACCCCTCCCCCCCGGGCACGTCCCCCCCATGAACCGCCACCTCTCAGTGACCCCTCCCCCCCGGGCACGACCCCCTCCATGAACCGCCACCTCTCAGTGACGCCTCCCCCCGGCACGTACCCCCCATGAACCGCCACCTCTCAGTGACCCCTCCCCCCGGCACGTCCCCCCCATGAACCGCCACCTCTCAGTGACCCCTCCCCCCGGCACGTCCCCCATGAACCGCCACCTCTCAGTGACCCCTTCCGCCCAGGCAGGACCCACCCCATGAGCCGCCACCTCTCCCTCAGTGACCCCTCTCCCCGGCACGACCCCCCCATGAACCTCAATCTCTCCCTCAGTGACCCCTCCCACGCGGCACGACCCCCCCCCATGAATCGCCATCTCTTACTCAGTGACTCCCCCTCCCCCGGCACGACCCCCCCCGAACAGCCACCTGTCCGTCAGTGACCCCTCCCCCGACATGTCCCCCTCCGGTGAATGCCTACCTCTCCCTCAGGGAAAACCTCCCACCCAGCACAACGCGCCCCCCATGAACCGCCATCTCTCCCTCAGTGACCCCTCCCCCCGGCCACGACCCCCCCAATGGACCGCCGCCTCTCCGTCAGTGACCCCTCCCCCTGGCACGTTCCCCTCCCGTGAATGCCCACTTCTCCCTCAGTGACCCTAACCTCCTGACATACCCCCTCCTCCCGTGAACGGCCACCCCTCCCTCAGGGCCCCCACCTCATGAGGCACGAGGACCCCGTGAATGCCCACCCCTCCCCTGCGACACGACCTCCCACCCCCTCCTCCCCGTGAACACCCCCCCTCAGGGACCCCTACCCCATGACGACCCCCCGTGAATGCCAGCCCCTCCCCCCGTGACCCATCCCCCTTTGACCCGGTAACTGTCCCTTCCTCCTCCTCCCCCCTCCCCGCCCCCGCTCCCCTGTCATCCCATTTTCTGGTGACCGCTCCCCTCCTCCACCCCCATGACACAAACCCCCCTGACCTCCCACCCGTTCCCTGGTGATAATCACGGTGACTACTCAGCTGGCAACCGTTCCTCCCCCGCCCCCGCGACCCTTCGCGCTGTCCCCTGGTGCCCACCCAGTCCCCGCCGCCAGCCTGGTTCCAGCCTCACGGGCCTGCTGCTGCCTCCCTCCGGGCCCCTGGTCCGGGTGTCCTGCTGCCTGAGGTCGGGCCGGTCTGCACTTAGGGTGTGTGAGCACGAGCAATCGAGTTCATTCCACAGCCTGCCCCTCCCTGCTCGGCAGCCCCCCGGACCCCGAACCGACGGCCGCTCCCGGGCCTGCTCCTGACAGGCCTGTGGGGACTGGGAGTGCTCTGTTAGCGGAAAGGAAGAAGCTAATAATACCAGCGCCTTTACAGTAAAGACTGCGCATTGGCACCTTGTATAATAAAGACATTGATCTTGCCCAAGAGCTGGGTGAGTATCTCCTCCTTACCAGAAAGTCGGTTTCCCTGCAGGTGGACCGGCTGAAAGTTTGCACGGCTGCGGGCGGGCTGCTTGGCTTTGGTTCCCTCGTCGCATGGATCGCCGTGCCACCGGCTGTTCCGTGCTCACCACCTTAGTCTTGTCTGGGAACCACAAGCGCGTGTTGTTAGCACAGCTCTGCAGCTCCAAGGGTACGTGGCAGTCCACGTGCCGTTGCCTCCCCTGCCCCAGGGGATAGGGTCCAACCCCCGCAGTGGACGCCTGAAATCTAGGACGGTAGTGAACTCCATATATACTGTTTTTTCTTACACATCCATCCATACCTATGGTAAAGTTTAATTCATTAACTAGGCACAGGACGAGATTAATTGTAGGGTCAAGCCCTACAGGGTCGTGGGGTGTCCCCTATCGCTGTGCTGAGGCCCTGGATCTGAGAAGCAAAGAGACAGGACAGGGACTAGAAAAGACAGCTGGGCTCCTCGGGGAGCCACACCACCTGTGAGTGGAGACAGGCGAGGCCCCGAATGTCCAGAAGCATCTATATTTATTGGATATAGGTTAGGGGCAGGGTAGTGAGTGAGGTCATCTTAAGGATAGTGATAGGGTCAAGACAATCACGTGAGCAGTAAACAAGGGGTCCACCCCCATTAGGTTACCTAGGCTAGGAGGTGGGCCGTGCGCAGTGAAGAGGGTGCAGCGTGCAATATCTCTTACCTAGGGGCAGGCTACTTCTAAGGGATTCTATAGGAGGATGCTTTGAGCAGCGACAGAGCTGACCAGGGCAGGCGGCTTCCAGTGATTTCTACAGGAGGACGCTCTGAGCAGCACAGTAGCTAGAGAGCTGACAAGTTACACAGTCACCAAGGCCGGTTATACCGCAGGGGTTTTCAGCCCTCGGACATTCGCAGGATTGCCGTTCAGAGGGCAGCCTTCCGCAAGAACTGGAGCAAGGTCCTACAACTCCTTTATCAGGAGGAGTGGCTCTCACCCCAAGCCTGCCATACAGCGGCTTTCTTTACCATACTGAACGCTGCCGCCTGGGCCATAATTCTTGTCCTGTATAACTGTTTTCCCTTAAACCATGCTCTGCACCGTGTCTGCTCTAGGCATTCCTCCGACCGTGAACTAAGATATAATTATGTGTATATATTGGGAAATAATTGAGTAGTAAGACATTCTTCAGGCACTATTTCTATAAACTAATGTATGATGATATATAATATATAATCCTAACAAAGGATTATATAAAGGGAATGACTAGTAACACTGTAAACTAAGACATTCTTCAGGCACTACTTGTATAAACTAATATATGATTATATAAACAATTATATAAAGGAAAGAACTGAGTAGTAACACTAAACTAAGACATTCTTCAGGCACTAATTGTGCCAGGAATCCGCTTAGTTCTCCTCCCTTGGTGCCCAGATGGGGGATTCCCCACATTAATAATAGCTAGTAATAAAATAGAGCAATCGTAACAATATACTGTAATGAAAGTCATGTGAAAGTGATGTCTCCTAATGTATCTTTGAACTGCAGCTCACTGAGGGTTACTGAAACCATGGATAAGCAGAGACTCACAGTAGTTTCTTTTTCAACTGTGGTACTGAGACTTCAAAACTCACTAAATGGTTAGTTGAATGGAGTTGTCCCGGGTGTACGAGGTGACAGCTGCAGCACAAGGTATTTCACTGACGTGTCTGTCATGTTTTTGCTAAACTAATACACTTTTAAAAATTACTATTTATGCTGTGTGCAGTGGCTCATGCCTATAATTCCAGAACTTTGGGAGGCCAAGGCAGGCAGTTCGAGACCAGCCTGACCAACATGGAGAAACCTCTTCTCTACTAAAAATACAAAAAAAATCTACTTAGGAGGCTGAGGCAGGAGAATTGTTTGAACCCGGGAGGTGGAGGTTGCAGTCAGCCGAGATCATGCCAGTGCACTCCAGCCTGGGCAACAAGAATGAAACTCCATCTCAAAAAAAAAAATATATATATATATATAATTTATAAAAGTGTGTACTGCATGTTGAGTCACAGCACAGACAAGTAGAATCCCTAACGCTCAGGGAGAGATGGCCTTGCAGAGTCTTTGTGCACTGCTGAGCTTTCCTGGCCATGATTTTAGTTACTCCTGGCTCCACCTCTTCCCACTTGGCCATGGATATGCTGTCATCTGATAGCTGTTATGACAATAGCTGTCACAACTGCTACACAATGGTTACGTTTTAGGACTTGAATGTTGGTGATAATGGAATAAAGGGCCTGGAGAATAATGGGGTGCTGACGCATTTGCTGGGCGGTATTTGTGTATTTGAAAGAGCACTGAAATGCATGGTTTTGGGTGTTGACTCTGAGAAATATGGGGCATGACCCATTTTGAATAGGAGAACAGAACGTTTTAAAGTGATTCTTGGTCCCCTAAGAGTTCAGTGACGCCCCCCATGTAGACGGAAAACGGCAGAGGAATGGGTTCTCTGCAAAGTCAGGTGCTGAGGCCATTCTCAGGAGGAAAAGCGAGCACTCTTTCTCTGTGATTTGCCAAAGTAATTTTTTGTACCTTGGAATGAGCCATATTTTTAATTTGTTTTTTAATGTTACAAAATGTACCCTCATAACAATTCAAACAATACAGAAAAATAAGAATTCTTTTCAGCTCTTTTGTGCCATAATTACACCCTCCACCTTTTTTTTCTTTTTCAGTTAGTAATATGTCTTCAGCATCTGCTCATGTCAGGAGATACATGTTTATTCATTTTATGTTTGCATAACAGTCCATACTGAGGATACAACATCTTTAGTCAACCATTCCAAATCCACTGATGGATTTCATTTTGTGTCTGTTACTTGCACAGTTTGTACTGAGAGGCGCATTCCCATGCATGGCTCCTGGTACCTTCTTTGGTTTCTATAGGCTAGATTCCCCCTAAATGGGACCTCAGTGCTGTTTGTGGGTCACAGGATATGCATATGTAACAGTTAACTTTCAATAGTTACTGACAGATCAATTCCCAGAAAGTTACAGCAATTGACATTCCTGAAGCCACCAAGGGAAGGATCCTTTGCTCCCGTCTGCCACACTGACCGCTGAGTGGGGGGTGCCGTGTCCAGCTGGCACTGCGTGCCGCCCTTCGTGGACTGTGGACCATTGACGCTGCCTCTTCTGGAAGTTTTCCATTGTGTTCCCCATTTTCTGGAGAGGTTTTCTTTTATTTTCTCTTATTTTTTGTGATGGAGTCTCACTGTGTCACCCAGGCTGGAGTGCAGTGGTACAATCTCAGCTCACTGCAACCTGCCCTTCCTGGGTTCAGGTGATTCTCCCACCTCATCCTCCCAAGTAGCTGGCATTACAGGCACACGTCACCACGCCCAGCTAATTTTTGTATTTTTAGTAGAGACGGTTTTGCCATGTTGGCCAGGCTGGTCTCGAACTCCTGACCTCAAGTGATCCACTTACCTTGGCCTCCCAAAGTGCTGGGATCAGAGGCCTGAGCCACCACGCCCGGCCAGTGATACACACTTTTAAATGACTAGATCTCGTGAGAACTCACTGTTGTGACCAAGGGGGTGATGTAACACCGTGAGAAACTGCCCCATGATCCAGCCACCTCCCAGCAGCCCCTTTTCCTCCCACACAGGACTACAGTTCAACGTGAGATTCGGTGGGGACACAGACCCAATCCATGTTACATCGCTTCCTTATTCTGTCCTAGAGGGAAGGCTTTCAGTCTTCTACCACTGAGTATCATGTTAGCTGTCGGTTAGCCACTGATAACTCTTTTTTTATTTTTTGTTTTTGAGATGGAGTCCTGCTCTATTGCCCAGGCTGGAGTGCAGTGGCGCAATCTCAGCTCACTGCAGCCTCTGCCTCCCTGCAGCCTCCCAGGTTCAAGCAATTCTCCTGCCTCAGCCTCTCAAGTAGCTGGGATTATAGGTGCCTGCCACCACACCCAGCTAATTTTTGTATTTTTAGTAGAGATGGGGTTTCACCATATTGTTCAGGTTGGTCTCAAACTCCTGACCTGAGGTGATCCGCCTGCCTCGGCCTCCCTAAATGCTGGATTGCAGGCGTGAGCCACCGCGCCTGGCTGCCCCAATACACTGTCAGGTTGAGGAAGTTTTCTTCCCAAGTTTTCGTATAGAACCAGACTTTCACCTTGGGTCTGCTTCCTTATTCCTAGAGTATGTCCTTTAACATTTCTTGTACTGCATATCTGCTGGTGGTGAATTCTTTCAGTTTTGTACCTTTGGAAAAAAATTATTTTGTCTTTTATCCTTTTTTTTTTTGTTTGAGATGGAGTCTCACTCAGGCTGGAGTACAGAGGCCTGATCTCAGCTCACTGCAACCTCTACCTCCCAGCAGTTTGAGCAATTCTCCTGCCTCAACCTCCCGAGTAGCTGGGATTACAGCGTGTGCCACCACGCTCGGCTAATTTTTGAATTTTCAGTAGAGAAAATACTGCCATGTTGGCCAGGGTGGTCTTGAACTCCTGACCTCAAGTGATCCGCCTGCTTCGGCCTTGCAAATGCTGGAAATACAGGCATGAGCCACCATATGACGTTTTTCGTCTTTTGTCTTTGTTTTTGAAAGTTATCTTAGCTGCGTATAGATTTATTGATTGATAGTTGTTTTTTGGCTTAGTGGCCCCCAGGCCTCTACCCACTGGATGCCAGCCATGCTCCTACCCTTCTCAGTGTAACAACCAAAAATGCCTCCAGACATTGCCTGGTGTCTGCTGGGGGCACAGTCTTCCCAAGTAGAGAGCCACTGATCTGTCTTAGAAAGAAACTAGCGTCATTGCGTTTCCGTAGGAAAAGGTGTTCTGAGTTAGAAATAAGGTACAAATAAATTGTTGCCTCGTGTCTTCTGTGCATCTTCTAATTATTATTTTACCAGAGTACAGTCCCTCATGTAGGGCTGTTGGCCCCACAGGGTCGTGGGGTGTCCCTTATGCTGTGCCGAGGTGAGGATCTGAGAAGTAAAGAGACAGGACACTGAAGAACTGGAGAAAAGCAGCTGGACTCGGTGTGGGGGGGGTGCCACGCCACTTAGGGGCAGGGACAGGTGAGGCCCCAAATGTACGGAAGCGTCTGCATTTATTAGGTACAAGAAGGAGGGAGGGTCGTAAGTGAGGTCATCATCTATAGGCTTAGTGATAGGGCACAATAATCCCATGAATAACAAGCCAGGGGGCCACCCCATTATGTCACCTGGGCAGAGAGGTGGGCCATGCACAGTAGGGGGCCATGCCGTGCACAGTAATAGAGGGTCGTGTACAGAAAAGGGGTCCACCCCCATTAGGTCACTGAGGCAAGGAGGTGGGCTGTGTGCAGCAGGTGTCATGGGCAACACTTCTTATCTGGGGGCTGGAGACTTCAAGGGTTTCTAATAGAAGGATATGTAAGCCAACACAGTGGGAACTGACAGACGTGTGCTCTTCTCTTAAGATATTTATGGGAGGATGATTCGAGCTGGCACAGAAGCGAGAAAAGACTGACAGGGTGTCCAGCCGCTGTGACTGGTCACACTGGAGGGTTCTTCTCCCTCGGTTACTTCCAGGATCTCAGGCCTGAGGCCGACTTTCCACAGGAACTGGATGTAAGGTCCTACGACTCCTTTATCAGGAGGAGAGGCTCCTGCTCCAAGCCTGCCATACAGCGTGTGCCCTTTCAGGCAGGGCCGCCGCCGCCTGGGTCTTGGGTTCTCGTCCTGGTCCGGCTGTTCTCCCATGTGCTGCTTCTGTTCTGTGACTGCTCTAGGCCTTCCTCCTACTACAGACGACTATGTGGTTCTATGGAAGGATTCTATAAATCAGCACTAAATGTGTCGGTACAGCTCCACCTACATCCGTTACATGATTATATAGAAAGATTATATGGGACTAAGTATGATTGTATATATAAGCCAGATCTAAGGAAGCAGTGAGTTACATGATTATATAGAAAGATTATATGGGACTAAGCATGATTGTATCTATAAGCCAGATCTAAGGAAGCAGTGAGTTATACTTCAGGCACTGATTGTGCATGGGGTCTGCACGGTTCTCCCTCCGTGCCCATGGTGGGTGTTACCTCCACCTCATGTGCAAACTTTGCCTGCCTGGAAGAAGAGTTTACTAGTAGGGAAAATCACTTTTTAAAAAGATGGCTTTTTTTCCCCCTGTGGATATAAAAATACCACATAGTAATTATAGAACATTTAGAAAGTACAAAAAAGTATAAAAAGGGAGAAAACCATTATCATCCACTTAACCCAGAGACCACCACCTGTGGACACATTTTGAGTCTTTTTATCAAATCTTTAAAATTATATAATTTTGTATCTTGAATTTTTCTGTTTAAAATCAAACATAAACAGTGTATTTATCAAGCATTTTTTTTTTTGGAGACGGAGACTTACTCTGTTGCCAGGCTGGAGCGCAGTGACGTGATCTCTGCTCACTGCAACCCTCACCTCCCAGTTCAAGTGATTCTCCTGCCTCAGTCTCCTGAAAAGCTGGGATTTCAGGTGTGTGCTACCACGCCCGGCTAACGTTTTTGTATATTTAGTAGAGACAGGGTTTCACCATGTTGGTCAGGTTGGTCTGGAATTCCTGACCTCATGATCCGCCTGCCTTGGCCTCTCAGAGTGCTGGGATTACAGGTGTGAGCCAGGGTGTCTGGCCTTATCAAGTACTCTTGATAATGGTTTTGCCGGCGGGCGTGGCCCCATGCATGCCGGGCTCGCCACACTTGTGCTTGGCGTGAGCTTGCACCGTTGTTCACGTGGGCTCTGTTTTCGGTGTACCTCAGCATCAGGCGTTAGGAGAGGCGGCCTCTGTAGTAGCTGGTATCTTTGCAGCTTTTTGAATGTTTCCCTTGAATTTCTATGGTGGTTATGATGGAAAAGACATCGGGTCTGAGCCATGCATAAAATACATTTGTTTATAATACATGTAACACGTGGCAGGTGGGAGCTGGACTCCCCTCCCCCCGCCCCGGGTCAAGTCCACTCTGCACCTGCATTTCCAGCCTGTCTCTGGAATGGCTACTTCTCAAACGGATTCCCTTTGCCTTTTTTTTAACCAGGCAGTATGCACTGAGTCTTTCAGGACAGATTAAGTCCTGAAAACCATGAAATAAACGGTTCAATCTTCACACAGGATCAGATCCCTGGCACTGATGAGGTTTTAGCACTGGGGTGGATAGTGCCCAAGTCTCAGATTCAGGGGCAGGCTCAGGACCTGTCCGGAATGTTGGCCTGTAGTGATGTCCATGGGCCTCAGAGCCCGTGTGCCTGGAGCTGGACAATGGCGCCACCACTTGGTAGCGTGAGGCAGGCAGCTCCTTGCTCGTTGCCTCAGTTTCTCTGTGTGAATGAACTGTCAGAGTGATTCGACAGCATTGCTGTGAAAACTAAATGAGATCACGTAGGGGCGTAGATAACTGGCCTTGGTGACCCTGAGCCACCGTCTGCCTCCGTCTGTGATCCTGCTGTGCTGCGCTGCTCCCTGCCCATCCCGTGCTCTCCACTGTCAGCATGGTCAGCCGCTCGAAGTAGGGCTGGATTAGGCAGGTGTTAGTACTTCAGTTCATGACAAGTGATGACGAGCATCCCCCAGCATCTCTCACTAAGCAGATACTCTGATCTGAGCCTTTTCTGCCCTGGGTAGCAGTTTGGTGCCTGGGTTTGCTGGGCCTGCATTTCCAGACACGTGTGCAGGCTCTGAAAGGCGCCCAGGCATGGAGCTCGCCTCACTCAACTCTAAATTTCTGCATTTGTTTAGGGAGCGCTTCCTGAAGACGTGGCCATGCAGCATGTCAGCAGCTCCCAGAGCAGCCATCACCACGTCCAGTGGCCCAGGGCCTGCCCCGGTGTGGGCGAGGAGCCACCAGCTTGTTCCCAGCTGCCCCCACCCCTCACGCTGCCATCCCCCGGCTACCATCTGCAGCCACTGATGGTGAGGGGGGCCCTGTGGGTGGGCAGAACATGAATGTTACCCTGCAGGGCGTGGGCCCTGGGCTTGAGGGAAGCCCACAGGTCACACTGGCCCCACTCCGCTCCCCAGCCCCACCTCTCCAGGCTTCCAGTTCAGCACTCAGCCTCGGTGGTTTGAGCACGGGTCTCTGTCATATATTCAGGTCACATCCCCCCATCCCAGCAGGTCCAGACCCAGAGCCCTACGCAGCCCAGCCCTGGGCCGGGGCAGGCCCTGCAGAATGTGCGTGCAGGTGCCCCTGGCCCTGGGCTGGGTCTCTGCAGCAGCAGCCCCACCGGGGGCTTCGTGGATGCCAGCGTACTGGTGAGGCAGATCAGCTTGAGCCCATCCAGTGGCGGACACTTTGTGTTTCAGGATGGGTCAGGACTCACCCAGATCGCCCAGGGGGCCCAAGTTCAGCTCCAGCACGCGGGCACACCCATCACGGTCCGAGAGCGGAGACTCTCCCAGCCCCACACACAGTCAGGGGGCACCATCCACCACCTGGGACCCCAGAGCCCTGCGGCTGCGGGTGGGGCCGGCCTGCAGCCCCTGGCCAGCCCAAGCCACATCACCACGGCCAACCTGCCACCTCAGATCAGCAGCATCATCCAGGGCCAGCTGGTCCAGCAGCAGCAGGTGCTGCAGGGGCCGCCGCTGCCCCGATCCTTGGGCTTCGAGAGGACGCCCAGCGTGCTGCTGCCTGGGGCTGGGGGCGCAGCGGGGTTTGGGATGACCTCCCCACCCCCGCCCACCAGCCCTTCCAGGACTGCCGTGCCCCCAGGCCTTTCCAGCCTCCCACTCACGTCTGCGGGGAACATGGGAGTGAAGAAGGCGCCCAGGAAGTTAGAGGAGATTCCCCCAGCTTCTCCGGAGATGGCGCAGATGAGGAAGCAGTGCCTGGACTATCATTACCAGGAGATGCAGGCGCTGAAGGAGGTCTTCAAGGAGTACTTGATTGAACTGTTTTTCTTGCAACATTTTCAAGGGAATATGATGGATTTCTTAGCTTTCAAGAAGGAACATTATGCCCCATTACAAGCATATCTTAGGCAGAATGATTTGGACATTGAAGAGGAGGAGGACGAGCAGGAGCACTCTGAAGTCACTGATGGCGAGGTAACAGTGCTGTGTCTTGGTGCTTGTCATGGGAAGCTGAGCTCAGGGCTTCTGCTGCGTGCAAGTTCAGTGCAGGCTTTACCATCTTAGAGCATGCGTTCTAGGCACTTCACTGTTAAAACACACTGTGGCCATGACCTTGATAGTGATTTAAAGATGCTCAGAGGCCCCCACATTTACAGATGGTGGTGCTGGGGTTCCCAGCGCACAGCTGAACCCCCAGCAGCTCCCCTCTCTCTAGTGCTGTTTTAGTCAGGCACCTCTGGCAGGTGCTCACGGGAGCGGCGGCCTGGCATCTTCCTTGTAATGCCACCACATTTGCCTGCTCCCAAATGGTTGTGCTGGGCAAGGTGAGAACACCCACAGTCCACAGTTGCCAGCCACCTGCGACCACGGCCGGCTGGGCCCAAAGCCAGGGTTCTGAGGTTCCTAAACACACATCTCGATGTCAGAATTTCTCAGCAAGTTGTAGCTCTGACTTAGACTCAGACTATAGAGAGCAAAAATTTATAGAACTTCATTTTGTGTGTGTGTGTGTGTGACAAAATCTCGCTCTGTCACCCAGGCTAGAGGGCAGCGGTTCCATCTTGGCTCACTACAGCCTCCGCCTCCGGGCTTCAGGCAGATCTCCTCGGCCTCTCTAGCAGGTGGGGCTACAGGCAAGTGCCACCAGGCCCGGCTAATGTTTTTGTATTTTTAGTAAAGATGGGGTTTCACCATGTTGGCCAGGTTTGTCTCTACTCTAATTCCTGGCCTCAAGTGATCCACCCTCCTTGGCCTCCCAAAGTGCTGGGATTACAGGCATGAGTTGCCATGTGTGGCCTATTTATAGAATTTCAAGGGAGCAGTTCTTTTTTCTTTTTTTCTTCGAGATGGAGTCTTGCACTGTCGCGCGGGCTGGAGTGCAGTGGTGTGATCTTGGCTCACTGCAACCTCTGCCTCCCAGGTTCAAGCGATTCTCCTGCCTCAGCCTCCTGAATACCTGGGATTAAAGGTTCCTACCACCACACTTGGCTACTTTTTTGTATTTTTAGTAGAGATGGGGTTTCACTATGTCGGCCAGGCTGGTCTCGAATGCCTGACCTCGTGATCCACCCAGTTTGGCCTCCCAGGGAGCAGTTCTTAAATCCACAATCACATGAGGAGATAATCGCTTTTTTCTCAGAAAACGATAAGTAAATAAATAAATTGTAAGTATGTAGAACATGTGAACTACTCAAATTAACAATATAAATTAGCCTGTTTAACTGTATAACATACCTGTATGCATATATGTGTGTAAAAACTTTCAACAGAGATAATTTTTTTTTAGAGTATACATGGAGACTTTTTTTTTTTTTTGAGACGGAGTTTCGCTCTTGTTACCCAGGCTGGAGTGCAATGGCGCGATCTCGGCTCACCGCAACCTCTGCCTCCTGGGCTCAGGCAATTCTCCTGCCTCAGCCTCCTGAGTAGCTGGGATTACAGGCATGTACCACCATGCCCAGCTAATTTTTTGTATTTTTAGTAGAGACAGGGTTTTACCATGTTGACCAGGATGGTCTCGATCTCTTGACCTTGTGATCCATCCGCCTCGGCCTCCCAGAGCGCTGGGATTACAGGCCTGAGCCACTGCACCCGGCCACATGGAGGCTATTTATAAAGGGAAACCTCAATAAAATTTCAAAAATCAATTTTATGGTCAGGTGTGGTGGCTCATGCCTGTAATCCCAGCACTTTGGGAGGCCGAGGTGGGCGGATCACCTGAGGTCAGGAGTTGGAGAGCAGCCTGACCAACATGGTGAAACCCTGTCTCTACTAAAAATACAAAAAAATTAGCTGGGTGTGGTGGCAGGCACCTGTAATCTCAGCTACTTCAAGAGGCCGAGGCAGGAAAATTGCTTGAACCTAGGAGGCAGAGGTTGTAGTGAGTCGAGATCACACCATTGCACTCCGGCCTGGGTGACAAGAGTGAAACTCTGTCTTAAAAAAAAAAAATCAATTTCATATGAACTGTCCTCTCCCTATAATGCAATAAAATTAGAAACCAATGAAACATGTACTATATTTGGAAACCGGGAGGCCTGCCCGTAAGGTACCCGTAGGTTGAGGAGAGTATTTTCATGGAGGCATCCTGAGCCATGCCGCAGCCTGCCAGTCTCGGGGCCCCGCTGAAGCTCGGCTTAGAAAGCGCATCATGGTACTCAGTTAAACGAGAAATACTGAAGATACGCAGCCTAATGAAGAGTATGTTAATTGTTGTGTTAAAGTTTATTTCTAAAGGATAGAAATAAGTCTTTGTAGAATGTGACTAGCGTCTTAGGAATTTGTTTGATCATTATTTTATAGGAAAATACTGGCAGTTTCCTAGCATTGTGATTTTCCATGAATGCTTTCCTCTGTGTAATGCCGTTCACATTCCAGCTGCTTGTGTATTTTACTCTACTTTGCTGACATGATCCCGTTATCAAACTTCATGAGAGCCATGAACTCTCTGGGGCCTAGTCAGTATTGAATTCATCCAAATTACTTCAGCTAATTAGGTAAATTTGCCTATGGGTTTTTTACTTGAGGAATTGGTGCAAGTGAAAAACACACTTTTTAAGCCTTTGAACAAATTGTGTTTATATACGTTATAAACCTTAATAATAATTACATCAAATTTTCAGGATATTTTCAGAAATATTTAGAAGTCAGTGTAAACTGACATTGATGTGTTGATGCCTTGTTTTCATATTTTAGTATCTTTAAAATTTTGCTTCTCAGTATACTAGAATCTTCCTGTTGACACCTTTGTGTATTTGTAGTTAATATATCAGAAATTGTGAGTATTGGGCCGGGCACAGTGGCTCAAGCCTGTAATCCCAGCACTTTGGGAGGCCGAGGCAGGTGGATCACGAGGTCGAGAGATCGAGACCATCCTGGTCAACATGGTGAAACCCCATCTCTACTAAAAATACAAAAATTAGCTGGGCATGGTGGCGCATGCCTGTAATCCCAGCTACTCAGGAGGCTGAGACAGGAGAATTGCCTGAACCCAGGAGGCGGAGGTTGCGGTGAGCCGAGATCGCGCCATTGCACTCCAGCCTGGGCAACAAGAGCGAAACTCCGTCTCAAAAAAAAAAAAAAAAAAAAAGAAAGAAAGAAATTGTGAGTATCAAGAGAATGGTGCCTCCATATCCCTTTATTTTTTATTTATTTATTTTTTATTTTTTTGAGATGGAACTTCACTATTGTCAAACCAGGCTGGAGTGCAATGGTGTGATCTTGGCTCACTGCAACCTCCACCTCCCGGGTTCAAGCAATTCTCCTGCTTCAGCCTCCCGAGTAGCTGGAATTATAGGTACCTGCCACGCCTGGCTAATTTTTGTATTTTTTAGTAGAGACAGGGTTTCACCTGGTTGATCAGGCTGGTCTCAAGCTCCTGACCTCGTGATCCGCCAGCCTCGGCCTCCCAAAGTGCTGGGATTACAGGCATGAGCCACCTTGCCTGGCTGGTATTTGATTTCTTCAAAAAATTTAGTTGTGGTAACATATACAGAACATAAGATTTACTGTGTATCTTATTTAATTGTTTTTAAATTGTTTATTCCAGGGTACTGATATATTAAGGTTTGGTGTTGACTATTTATGATGCTGTGTGCTTGTATATAATTAGCCTTCTGGACATGTTTAGCCGGAAGAACCTGTTTCTTTCTTTCTTTCTTTCTTTCAGACTTGTCAGCCGGAAGTAAGAGCCAGTTTCTTTTTTCTTGCATTTCTCTCTGTGATTTCAAGCTGTGAAGTGCCGTTTGACTTTTGAGTTCATTTAATTCCAAGGGTATTCCCATTTGAATGCCCTGGACGCGAAGCAGTTCGTGTCTCCGGAAAGCTTACTCTGCAAGGTTGTCATTACAGAGATGCAGCTTAACTGGTCTTTCTGTTTCATCAGATCAAAGTGTGTTTTTAAGAAATGCTGCATTTTCAGTGGGAGTGGTTTTTATTCTTCCCCTCTTCCACCATAGCCTCCCCCGGCATCTGCAGACTCTGCCCGAAGGGCCGGCCTCCCTCTGACAGCTGCCACTGGGTTCCCGCACGTAGCTGTGTGGACACAGCCCCTGCAGCCCAACCTCGGCTACCTGCCGGCCACAGATTGAGGTTTAAAGTGCACTTAAAACAAAGCTTTAGTGCCCAGGGCCAAATGTGTTCTTTCCAGCCCTGTGAGGACTTCAATTGCATCAGCGAGCCAAGCGTCCCGTGACTGTCTGTTAGTGGCCGAGGCTGCCAGCTGTGTGGGACGTGCAGGTGGTGATCAACTTTGCGAAATGTAAACGTTATTTTCCTTCTTCCTCCCTTCCCTTTGAATATCCTTCTCAGGTAAAGGTTGTGGCCAGAATTCACAGGCAGCCTGGCTCTCCTGTGGCGATGGCGACCCAGCTTCAGCCAAGGGCTCCTGCGGCCTTTTCACCCCAGCAGCTGCCGCTCGACGTGCTTCCCAGTGGCCCCGCAGTGCAGATCCCCAGACTTTCCTCACTCGTATTTGGGGACTCACTGTTACGTGGCAGAACCCAGAGGTCTCCCAAGAGCCTGTCCTCTGTTGTTAAAAATACATCTTGAGACGTCTGTGTGAAGGCTCTTACTTTTAATGCATGAATGCTGTTATTTTTCTTATCGTTACTGAAATTAAAAAGCATTTGTCTCTGATCATTGGTTCTGTTAACTTTTCTGCTGGGACGTTTTCATTTGCGTTTGTCATTGCCTCATTGCTTCTGTGTGATTGTGGCCTCTTTGTCATAAATGTTTCTCCCCCCCCCACCTTTGTCTGCTTTTTTCTTTTTTTTTTTTGAGACGGAGTTTCGCTCTTGTGGCCCAGGCTGGAGTGCAATGGCGCGATCTCGGCTCACCGCAACCTCCGCCTCCTGGGTTCAGGCAATTCTCCTGCCTCAGCCTCCTGAGTAGCTGGGATTACAGGCACGCGCCACCATGCCCAGCTAATTTTTTTGTATTTTTAGTAGAGACGGGGTTTCACCATGTT
Organism: Saimiri boliviensis; assembly: GCF_048565385.1. Taxonomy (NCBI): domain Eukaryota; kingdom Metazoa; phylum Chordata; class Mammalia; order Primates; family Cebidae; genus Saimiri; species Saimiri boliviensis. Next base: position 1,146,285 of record NC_133455.1, on the reverse strand, counting down.
GACCAGGATGGTCTCGATCTCTCGACCTCGTGATCCACCCGCCTCGGCCTCCCAAAGTGCTGGGATTACAGGCTTGAGCCACCGCGCCCGGCTGTCTGCTTTTAAACAAGTACATTTTCTAATTATTTTCTGGTGACAGGGATTTGATTTTGTTCTTTAAACATAGTTTAGGGGATGAGTAGCAAAAAACAATAATAATAAATTTCATAATACAAGGAAGTTACTGGTAACTGCAACTCTGTTACGACATGTCTTTTTCTTTTTCTCTTTTTGAAATGGACCCTCACTCTTGCTGCCCAGACAGGAGCACAGTGGTGCAATCTCCGCTCACTGCCACCTCCGCCTCCTGGGTTCAAGCGATTCTCCTGCTTCAGCCTCCTCAGTAGCTGGGACTACAGGTTCCTGCCACCACACCTGGCTAATTTTTTTTTTGTATTTTTAGTAGAAACGGGGTTTCACCATGTTAACCAGGCTGGTGTTGAAGTTCTGACCTCAGATGATCTGTCCACCTTGGCCTCCCAAAGTGCTAGGATTGCAGGCGCCCGCCACTGTGCCTGGCCTAATTTTTGTACTTTTAGTACAGATGGTTTTCACCATGTTGGCCAGGCTAGTCTCAAACTCCTGACCTCAGGTGGTCCCCCTGTCTTAGCCTCCCAAAATGTTGGGATTACAGGTGTGAGCCACCGTGTGACATTTCTATACACTTAAAAATATGTTTTAAGGCCGGGCGCGGTGGCTCAAGCCTGTAATCCCAGCACTTTGGGAGGCCGAGGCGGGTGGATCACGAGGTCAACAGATCGAGACCATCCTGGTCAACATGGTGAAACCCCGTCTCTACTAAAAATGCTAAAAATCAGCTGGGCATGGTGGCACGTGCCTGTAGTCCCAGCTACTCAGGAGGCTGAGGCAGGAGAATTGCTTGAACCCAGGAGGCGGAGGTTGCGGTGAGCCGAGATCGCACCATTGCACTCCAGCCTGGGTAACAAGAGTGAAACTCCGTCTCAAAAAAAAAAAAAAAATATATATATATATATGTTTTAAAAATTATGTTAAAATATGCGTAACATTTGCCATTGTAACCATTTTTAAGTGTCCAGTTCAGTGACCATGAAGCACATTCGCATGGTGTGCAGCCGTCACCAGCATCCACGTCCAGAGCATTTTCGTCTTCTCAAACTGAAACTCTGCCCTATGAAATGCTAACTCCCCACTCCCCTCTCCCAGCCCCTGGCAGCTGCCTCTGTACGATCTGTCTCTGTGGACTGGAACCACTACTCGAGGGCCGCAGGTAACTGGAATCATGGAGTATTCGTCCCTCTGTGTCGTTGTACTCAGCATGGTGTCTTCTGAGTTCATCCACGCTGGCCCCTGCAGCAGAATCGCCCTCCTTTGTAAGGCTGAAGGTGTTCCATGCTGTGGGCAGACGGCATGTGTCCCATCTGTGGACGGGCACGTGGGTTCCGCGCTGTGGGCAGACGGCATGTGTCCCATCTGTGGACGGGCACGTGGGTTCCGCGCTGTGGGCAGGCGGCATGTGTCCCATCTGTGGACGGGCACGTGGGTTCCGCGCTGTGGGCAGACGGCATGTGTCCCATCTGTGGACGGGCACGTGGGTTCCGCGCTGTGGGCAGACGGCATGTGTCCCATCTGTGGACGGGCACGTGGGTTCCGCGCTGTGGGCAGACGGCATGTGTCCCATCTGTGGACGGGCACGTGGGTTCCGCGCTGTGGGCAGATGGCATGTGTCCCATCTGTGGACGGGCACGTGGGTTCCGTGCTGTGGGCAAACGGCATGTGTCCCATCTGTGGACGGGCACATGGGTTGCTTCCATGTCAGCTGTTGTGAACCGTGCTGCCGTGAAGGCGGGCGTACAGATCTCTCCGGGTTCCTGCTTTCAGTTCTCTGGGGCTTATACCCAGAGTGGAGTTGCTGGATTACAAACTAACTCTGTGTTTAACTTGTTTAGGGAAGTCCACACCGTTTTCATAGGAGCTGCGCCATTTTACATCCCACCAGCAAGAATGAGGGTTTTCTTTCTTCACATCCTTGCCAACGTGTGTACATTTGTTTTATAGTGGCCACCCTTAAAGGTGTGCTGTATGCTTTATGATGTAATAGAAAAATATTACTGAATATGCATGTACATATGGCTGAAGACATTCAGAGTTTCAGTCGGTTAGTCAGCACTGTTGATGGTTCAAAATTGACTAGTGAGGGAGGAGGCATTTGGTTTTTTTTTTTTTTTTTTGAGACGGAGTTTCGCTCTTGTTACCCAGCCTGGAGTGCAATGGCACGATCTCGGCTCACCGCAACCTCCGCCTCCTGGGTTCAGGCAATTCTCCTGCCTCAGCCTCCTGAGTAGCTGGGATTACAGGCACGCGCCACCATGCCCAGCTAACTTTTTGTATTTTTAGTAGAGACGGGGTTTCACCATGTTGACCAGGATGGTCTCGATCTCTCGACCTTGTGATCCACCCACCTCGGCCTCCCAAAGTGCTGGGATTACAGGCTTGAGCCACCGCGCCCGGCCGGGAGGAGGCATTTGAAAAACACCTTTAACTCACAGCAACAGATGCATTGGTGACGTATACGGAATCCCACAGGAAGAGTGTGGAGGGACGGACGGGCTGCTGGGAGCAGGAGGCAGGTGTGGTGGTACAGGGTGCTGCCCCTGTGGCCGGCAGCAGACGCAAGGACCCGCACAGAAGGCAGACCGCTCTGCCCACGCTTCCCACGTCATGGTCTTAATGGTGAGAGCACGGGTTGAGTTCAGTGTGATTGTCCAACAAACTGGCTGTGGGCAGTGTGGGTTGTTTTCTCCAATATTTTTATATATTCTTGTGAGACGCCCAGGCTGGAGTGCAGTGGCACTATGTCGGCTCACTGCAACCTCCACGTCCTGGGCTTCGGCAGTTCTCACGTCTCCACCTCCCAAGTAGCTGGGACGACAGGCATGCACCACCACACCCGGCTAATTTTTGTATTTTTAGTAGAGACGGGGCTTCACCATGTCGGTCAGGGTGGTCTCAAACTCCTGACCTCAAGTGATCCGCCTGCTCAGCCTCCCAAGTGGCTGGGATTACAGGCGTGAGCCACCATGCCTGGCTCTTTTCTACAGTTTCTTACTGTGAAAAATTTCAATGATTGACAATTTTGAAAGAGCAGTCGGTGAACGGTGCACTCAGCGGGCCGTTCATGTTCTCCACATGTACGTGTTCTGCCTGTGTGTCCACACGTCGTGAAGCTGTCGCAGTCGTGACTGTTGGTTTCCTGCCGGATGCTTTGTCGTGTGCCTCCCAACAGGAACAGGTCCCGCGGGACCACAGTCCTGGTGTCACACCGCCGACATCCACACCCCCAAGCCCTGGCTTTCCTGCCTGGGTTTGCTTTTCCTTGTCTCACGACACTGAGGTTTCGAAGCGCCCAGGCCGGTCGCTCTGCGGAGGCTGCCACAGCCTGGGCGTCCCGTTTCTCACTGCTCGTCTGAGGCTGAGCATTTCTGCCAAGAATGCCGTGGAGGCGGAGCTGTGCACGCCTCTACTTCTCACCCGGGCCGTGCAGGCCGGTTAGGGAGATGCAGACGCAGGCGGGGTGTGCGCTTCCTCTGGGAGGGTGTCCTCCGGGGACACTGGACCGAAGCACTCTCTGTCGCGGGCTCGGCTTGGCCCCAGACTGAGGCTTAGCAGCCTCCAGTTCATCATATGAAGGGCAGGAGAGGCTGGCAGTAGGGCGTGGACACCCAAACCGCAGCTTCCACGCAAGGCCACACATGCAGCGCCACGGCCACGCTGGGCTGAACCCCGTGCCGACGCCCCTGGAGAGCGGCCCCGGGGCTAGGCCTGTTCACTAAGAGGATGAACATGGCCGTCTGCCTGACTCAGCCTCGTATCTCCATGATATGTTAACATACTGGCTCAAAACAACAAATTCCCTTAACATTTTAAATGAGGTAAAGAAACAAAAGTGGGCCAGGTGCAGTGGCTCGTGCCTGTAATCCCTTTGTAAGCACTTTGGGAGGCCAACGTGGGTGGATTGCTTGAGGTCAAGAGTTCACGACCAGCCTGACCAACATGGAGAAACCCCATCTCTACTAAAAATACAAAAATGGCGGGGACCTGTAATCCCAGCTACTCAGGAGGCTGAGGCAGGAGAATGGCTTGAACCCAGAAGGCGGAGGTTGCAATGAGCCGAGATCGCGCCACCGCATTCCAGCCTGGGTGACAGAATGAGATTCCATCTAAAAAAAAGGACAGAAAAGAAACAAAAGCAGTTGTTTTTTTTTTTTTTTTTTTTTTTTTTTTTACAATAGGGTCTTGCTCTGTCACCCAGCCTGGAGTGCAGTAGTGTGATCTTGGCTCATTGCAACCTCTGCCTCCTGGGCTCAAGCAGTCCCCCTGCCTCAGCCTCTCTGGTACTGTGACTATAGGCGCCACCATGCTCAGCTAATTTTTAAAAAAATTTTTTGTAGAGATGGGGGTCTCACTGTGTTACTCAGGCAGGTCTAGAACTCCTGGACTCAAACGATTCTAGATATCTCTAGAACTCCTGGGCTCAAGCGATTCTGTTTCCCAACTAGCTGGGGTTACAGGTGTGAGCCACCATGCCAGCTAAATTTTCAGTTTTTTATTTAAAAAAAATTAATGTTGGCCTGATATGGTGGCTCACATCTGTAATCCCAGCACTTTGGGAGGTCGAGGTAGGTGGACTACTTGAGCTCAGGAGTTCAAGACCAGCCTGGCCAACATGGTGAGACCCTGTCTCTATCTACTAAAGATATAAAAATTAGCTGGTGGTGGGGGTGTGCACCTGTAATCTAAGCTACTCGGGAGGCTGAGGCAGGAGAATCGCTTAAAAACCCAGGAGGCAGAAGTTACAGTGAGCAGAGATCACGCCACTGCACTCCAGCATGGGCAACAGAGTGAGACTCCGTCTCAAATAAAAAAAAAAAGTAATTATCTCCAGCCTGGGCGACAGTGAGACTCCGTCTCAAAAAAAAAAAAAAAAAAAGTAATATTCACCAGCCTGGTTTTTTGTTTATTTTTTCCCTCCTCTTTAGGTATTTCTGAAGCTCAGCCTGCTGCAGTATCCTGACGGTCTTTGAAATAATTGTGCACACCGGTTTTAATTGTGAAGCTGTCTGACTCTCCATTCTTTTTTTTAATATATATAATTTTTTTTGAGACAGGGTCTTGCTCTGTCTCCCAAGCTGGAGTGCAGTGGCACGATCTCGGCTCACTGCAACCTTGCTCTTCCGGGCTCAAGCGATTCTTCTACCTCAGCCTCCTGAACAGCTGGTACTACAGGCATGCACCACCATACCCAGCTAATTTTTGTGTTTTTAGTAGAGACGGGGGTTCACCATGTTGGCCAGGCTGGTCTCAAACTCCTGACCTCAGTGATCCGCCCACCTCGGCCTCCCAAAGTGCTGGGATTACAGGCCTGAGTCACCACACCACACCATTCTAGTTTTTCTCTGAAACTTAACATTCTGCTTGAAGAAGGGCTCATATATAAGAACATTGAAACAAATGTTGTTGGATATGGTTAATAGTGCTCGAGTATTAGTACATACACACTTCGTATCCCAATTTCCCAAAAATAGCAATCAGTGTATCTACAGGTGCTGCAGATCACTCTGCTGGAGTGATTCTGAGGCTGTCTTTGAGGACCCATGCCAGGAGACGTGCTCTGTGACTGTCACAGACGCAGGACGCAGTCCCCCAGATGAGGCAAGGCCTGAGGGTCTGCACTTGGGGAAGGTTTATTACCCCTTCTCCCAAGTAAACAGACAAAAAGCAATCCCTAGAGCAGCTCTGGTGCGTGTGCTGGACCCCTCTGCAGGGGTCTGTGTGGCTCTGTCCCCATTTCAGTTAGAGTTGAGAATACAACACGTTTTCATGTATGAGCTTTATAAAACCTAAGTCTGCTTTCTAGTCAGTAAACATTTAGACGTTTTTCTTTTCACATGACTCTCCAGTTACTAAGATTTTGTTTGCTGTCAAATCTACACAAGCCTTCTGTTTTTTGGTGAAGATGTATTCTGGACTTAGAGCTTTCTTTCCTTCCACAAATATTTTGACATTGTCATTTTTGCCTTAGTTTATACAACTGTTTTTGTAAGTCCTGGATTTAGTTTTCACATGGATACCTCTGGTGACTTAATTCTACTTCCATTTTTGGTTAGCAGTGGTGACTGACATTTCCTATCAACATATGACTTCTGAAGCCTGGTTCCGTGTGTTGCCTGTAGCAAGTGGTACACAGAAAAGCACTAACGATGAGAAAAGTTTTTTTGTTCCTTTCTGTCAAATTCAAAGGCTGATATGGAGGGGGTTTTATGAGTTTATTTATGATCACTGGCCCAACAGCCCTACGCTGTGATACCATGTTCTTTGTTACAGAAGTTGAAGAGACAGTAGAGAGATCCTTATTTTAAAATCAGTGTGATGTATGTCAATGCACATTTACACTTCCTGTAATTTTTGTCTTCTAATAGGAAATACATATGGGGACTCCTGTACCTGGAGATGTGAATTTCATAGAAATGGAAGCATTTAGGAGGCAGTGAACACTGGCTCCCACAGGTAGGTAGCAGTCACCCAGCATGAAGCCAGCTTGCAAACAAAAAGGAAACTGTGCAAGCCTTCTACAGTGTATTTCCCAATGTTTTTCATTTTAACTAAGCCGACGAATGCGTGCCAAATGCCTTCTGTGGGCTCACGGGTCGCCGCTGCGCCTCCTCTCACCTCTGGCTTTGAGGGAAGTGATTTTACACTCAGCTGTCGTCTTGCCCAGTTAGTGCCTTGAGCGGGAGGCATGGGAGGTGGGCCTGGGGAGGCCACGGCCCTCACGGGCTGGGGCTCAGCTCTCTGCCCAGGAGCTTCCCAGGCTGGTCAGACTCTGGCATGGGAGTGTCCCCACACTCACTGTCCAGCCACACCCCTCCGCCCCCCATGGCAGGATCCCTGGGAGTAGGCCTCTCGGCGGTGGGCAGGGACTCAGAGCAAAGCAGGATGGGTGTCTCCAGAGCTTGGTCTCGCCCAGGCCTGAGGGGAGACCTTCCCGGTGACGATCAGAGACAGGCTGCTCTGCCTGCAGTGCCTTTTGTGCTATTTCCGCGTCCTGCACCAGGGACAATGTGGCACGGACTCTGAAGGTGGGCCCTGGACACTGTGCTGTGACTGGATTTGATGTCACAGACTCTCCTTGGATGTCAGAGGCCTCACCTTGCAGTGGGCCATCCTGGGATGGGTGTGCGGCACCTGGACGCGGGATCAGGTGTCCTCTCCAGCAGCGAATGCCGACAGCACCAGGCATCTGTGTGCCGAAGCACCTGGAAGGTCCCAGTCCAGGAGTGGGCTGTGGGAGCCAGGAGCAAACTGAGGCTCGGGCTGCTACACACCGTGTCATCGGCTGGCTGTTCCTGGGCGGAGTGGGCCTTTGCACCTGTTTGTTGACCCCGCCCAGGGCACCGGCTGCCGCTGTCTGTGAGGGCTCACAGTTTATCCTCCAGGTGATTGAAAACCAGACTCTCAAGTGTCGATGTATTTTCCTGACTTTTCTCAGGTAGCAGCATTCTCATTTTCTCTGTGATGACCTCACATTGTCTTCACACACACTGTGGTCTGCCCTGTGGGGCCTGTGCTGTGACGCTCGGAATGCGGGCGGCCGTGTGACAGGTGGTCGGCCCTGCCCTCGCTGGCTCTGGAAGTGGCCATGTGGCGTCACCTCACCCGTCTGTTGTCTCATCTGTAAAATGGGAGCAACTGTGATAATCACACTTCTCAAGTCTGTTCTGAGGACTAATGCTGTTATATCTGAAAGGTGCTTAGCCCAGCGCCACGCTGTAAGCGCGCAACGTCAGTTAACAGCATACTAAAATATTAACATTCTATAAATGTAATGGCAAACCTCAATTTTTTAAACATACCCACCTTTTTGCTGTAAACTTAGGGGGCGCAGGCGCAGCTCTGTTGCACAGACACACTGCGTGGTGGTGACGCCTTGGCTTTCAGCGCCTCCGTCACCGGAATAACATAACCATTCCCACTAAGAAGTCTCCCAGCATCCGCCTTTCCCTCTCCCCGCACCTTCCGCGTCTCCAGGGTCTCTCATTCCACAGTCCACGTCTGTGCGGACATGGAGTTACGGGTGAGAATGTGCGCCGTCTGTCTTCCTGTGTCTGAGTTGTTTCACTTAGGACAATGGCCTCTGTTTCCATGCACGTTGCTGCAAAGGACACAGTTTCATTCTTTTTTGTGGCTGCATGGTATTCCATCGTGTACACGCACCGCATCTTTATCCAGCTGTCTGTGGATGGGTGCTTAGGTTGATTCTGTGTCTGCTGTTGTGAATTGTGTCACAGGAAACAGGAGATCACTTCAACAGACTGACTCCTTCCCCTTTGGATGCACACCTAGGAGTGGGACTGCTGGATTGGATGGTAGTTCTGTTTTTAGTTTTTTGGGGAACCTCCATTCTATTTTCCAGAGAGGCTATGCTAATTTACATTTCTGCCAACACGTCCTTGCCAGCGTCTGTGGTTTTTTGCCTTTAATTTTTGGAAGTTCGCATTGCTAATAGAATATACTGTCGTTTTAAATTTTTTTGAAACAAAGCCTTGCTCTGTTGCCAAGACGGAGTGCAGTGGCGCAATCTCGGCTCACTGCAACCTCCCTCCCCCGGGTTCAGGCGATTCTCCTGCCTGGGCCTCCTGCGTAGCTTGGACTACAGGCGCCTGCCACCACACCCCGTTTATATTATATGGTATTTTAGTAGAGGCAGCTTCACCATGTTGGCCAGGATGGTCTCGATATCTTGACCTTGTGATCCGCCCGCCTCCGCCTCCCAAAGTGCTGGGATTACAGGCGTGAGCCACCGCGCCAGGCCTAGAATGTGCCGTCGTTTTAGGGAAAGCACGTCGGGAAACACCGGTATCCGCGTATGTACACCTGCGCATCCGTCTGTGCCTAGAGCGCGGGGACTGGGTCCACGGTGACGAGTCAGCGACGCGCTCCTTCAGCAGTGACCGAGGCGCGCGCGTGGCGAGGCCGAGCCGCAGAGATGCGTGGCCGCCACCCCCTGCCTTGCGCGGGCCGGCTCCCGACCGGTCCCTTCTCTTTACTCAGCTCTCGGCTCCACGCCCGCCTCGGAGGGGCCTTTGCCCCGGCGCCCACCCCGCGCCGTCCGCAGAGAGGCCGCCCGCGTCTGTGGCTCCCCGGGCAGGCAGGGCCTGGCGCGCCCCGCGCTCCGCTCCGCCCTCGGGACAGAGGAGGTCAGGGAAGGCGGCCCGTGTCCTCCAGGCGGAGGCGCTGAGGCGGAGGAGCCGCCGCGGCTGGAACTGACCGCGCCGCTGCAGGACGGCCGGTGGCAGAGGCTGCGCCAGGTCTACGCCCCGAGCAGATGGTCGTCCAGGCCTCCAGGCCGCGGCTGCGGCGCCGGGTGTGAGTCCGGAGCATTGCAGCGGCGCGGTGGGCAGGTGGGCGGAGGAAGATCAGCCGCCCGGAGGCGGGGCTTTCCAGCCGCCGGTCAGGGCAGAGGCGGGTGCCTACCAATCACAGTCATCGCAGAGGCGGGCGCCCTCCAATCACAGTCATCGCAGAGGCGGGCGCCCTCCAATCACAGGCATCCCAGAGGCTGGCGCCCTCCAATCACAGTCATCCCGGAAGCGGGCGCCCTCCAATCACAGGCATCCCGGAGACGGGCGCCCTCCAATCACAGTCATCGCGGAGGCGGGCACCCTCCAATCACAGTCATCCCGGAGATGGGCGCCCTCCAATCACAGGCTTCCAAGAAGCAGGCACCCTCCAATCACAGGCATCCCAGAGGCGGGCGCCCTCCAATCAAAGTCATCCCAGAGGTAGGTGCCCTCCAATCACAGGCATCCCGGAGGCGGGCACCCTCCAATCACAGCCGCCTAGAGGCGGGGCTTTCCAGTCGCCGGTCAGGGCAGAGGCGCGTGTCCACCAATCACAGTCATCGCAGTGGCGAGCGCCCTCCAATCACAGGCATCCCAGAGGCGGCCGCAGTCCAATCACAGGCTTCCCAGAGGTGGGCACCCTCCAATCACAGGCATCCCAGGGGCGGGAGCCCTCCAATCACAGTCATCCCAGAGGGAGGATCCTCCAATCACAGTCATCGCAGAGGCAGGCGCCCTCCAATCACAGTCATCGCAGAGGCGGGCACCCTCCAATCACAGTCATCTCGGAGGCGGGCGCCCTCCAGTCACAGTCGTCCCGGAGGCGGGCGCCCTCCAGTCACGGGCATCCCGGAGGCGGGCGCCCTCCAGTCACGGACTTCCCAGAGGTGGGCGCCCTCCAGTCACGGGCTTCCCGGAGGCCGGTGCCCTCCAATCACAGTCACCCCAGAGGGAGGATCCTCCAATCACAGTCACCGCAGAGGGAGGATCCTCCAATCACAGTCACCCCAGAGGGAGGATCCTCCAATCACAGTCACCCCAGAGGGAGGATCCTCCAATCACAGTCACCGCAGAGGTGGGCGCCCTCCAATCACAGTCACCCCAGAGGGAGGATCCTCCAATCACAGTCACCGCAGAGGGAGGATCCTCCAATCACAGTCACCGCAGAGGGAGGATCCTCCAATCACAGTCACCCCAGAGGGAGGATCCTCCAATCACAGTCACCGCAGAGGTGGGCGCCCTCCAATCACAGTCACCCCAGAGGGAGGATCCTCCAATCACAGTCACCCCAGAGGGAGGATCCTCCAATCACAGTCACCCCAGAGGGAGGATCCTCCAATCACAGTCACCGCAGAGGTGGGCGCCCTCCAATCACAGTCACCCCAGAGGGAGGATCCTCCAATCACAGTCACCCCAGAGGGAGGATCCTCCAATCACAGTCACCGCAGAGGGAGGATCCTCCAATCACAGTCACCCCAGAGGGAGGATCCTCCAATCACAGTCACCCCAGAGGGAGGATCCTCCAATCATAGTCACCGCAGAGGTGGGCGCCCTCCAATCACAGTCACCCCAGAGGGAGGATCCTCCAATCACAGTCACCGCAGAGGCGGGCGCCCTCCAGTCGCGGGCGTCCCGGAGGCGGGGCACCCAGAAAGGGTCAGTTTCAAAATAGAATTTTCTCAGGATGGCGTCAAAGCAGAACCGAAGCGTGCGGTCCTGCCCTCGGTTTCCCGCCGGACCTGCCTTCCGGCTTTGGCGTGCGGGAGCGGCCGCCCCCCCGGCCTCGGGGTCCCGTGACGTGCAGGCTCCGTCGTGTCCGGTCGGTGGCTCGCGTCCCTCGGGGTCACGCCCTCTTTCTGCGGCTCTCAAACTCCGGAGGCCGGGACGGCAGGAGGGTTTGGGTTTTGCTCACTCGGCGGCGCAGACTCGTCTTGCGGCAAAGCCGGCCCGCGCCGAGGCAGGTGAGCCCCGCGGCCCGGGCAGGGGGTGGGCGCGCCTGGGCGCTGCTGCCGTGCGGGCGCCGGCGTGTTTGGTGGCGGGTGCCAGGCTGCCCCCAGGCTGCCCCCGGCGCTTTCTCCGCGCCTACCCGACGTGTGTTTTTACCTCACTCCTCTGAAATAGTCCGAGTTCCAAGCCCCGTGTGGCCCCGAGGGTTTGGGATCAGGGGTTATGTACCTCGGGTATGAATCAGCCGTATTAGTTACAATGCTGCGTTTCTAAATCTTCCTTTTTAAAAATCTTTTTATTTTTGAGACGGAGCCTCACTGTCAGCCAGCCTGACGTCAACGGTGCGGTCTCGGCTCACTGCGACCTCGGGCTCCTGGATTCCATCGATTCTCCTGCCTCAGCCTTCTGAGTGGCTGGGATTATAGGCACGCGCCGCCATGCCTGGCACGTTTTTAGGTTTTGAGTAGACATGGGGTTTCACCGTGTTGGCCAGGCTCATGTTGAACTCCTGACCTCAGGTGACGTGCCTGCCTCAGCCTCCCAAAGGACTGGGATTACAGGCGTCAGCCACCGCACCCAGCCAGAATATTCACTTTTTTGTTTTTTTTTTTTTTGAGACGGAGTTTCGCTCCTTACCCAGGCTGGAGTGCAATGGCACGATCTCGGCTCACCGCAACCTCCGCCTCCTGGGTTCAGGCAATTCTCCTGCCTCAGCCTCCTGAGTAGCTGGGATTACAGGCACGCGCCACCACGCCCAGCTGATTTTTTGTATTTTTAGTAGAGACGGGGTTTCACCATGTTGACCAGGATGGTCTCGATCTCTTGACCTCGTGATCCACCCGCCTCGGCCTCCCAAAGTGCTGGGATGACAGGCATGAGCCACCGCGCCCGGCCTAAAATATTATTTTAAAAATAAAATGTGAGATTTATTCCTTTGTCGCACAGTTTATCCTGTTGAGAGTTATATTGGCTTTGGCCGATCAGATTTTGACACACAGGCATCCAGCTGAAATGCGGCTTGGGGCACCCCTAAGATGTGAGTTTGTGCTGTATAAGGAAAACATTTTAAACACCTGCTTTATATCCTTTATCTTTCACATTTAATGGCTAAATTTAAAATATGTATATTGGGTGCAGTGGCTCATTCCTATAGTCCCAGCACTTTGGGAGGCTGAGGTGGGAGGATTGCTTGTGGCCATCTATCCATCCACTCACCCAACCACCCACTCATCCATCCATCTACCTACCTGTCTGTCCATCCAGCCATCCACTCACCCACCTACCCGTCCGCTGTCATCTTCCCTCTGTTCATCTAATCACCCACCCATCTACCTATCTACCTACCATGTGTCCATCTACCCACCCATCCATCCATCCCCCCATCACCCCACCCATCCCCCCACCCATCTACCCACCCATCCGCCCCCCATCCACCCATCCACCCACTCACCCATCTACCCACCCATCCGCCCACCCACCCATCTACCCACCCATCCGCCCATCCACCCATCCATCCACCCACCCATCTACCCATCTACTCACCCATCCACCCATCCCCCCACCCATCCACCCACCCACCCATCCACCCATCCATCTACCCACCCACCCATCTACCCACCCATCCACCCACCCACCCATCCACCCACCCACCCATCCACCCACCCACCCATCCACCCACCCATCTACCCATCCATCTACCCACCCATCCACCCACCCACCCATCTACCCACCCATCCACCCACCCACCCATCCACCCACCCATCTACCCATCCATCCACCCACCCACGCACCCACCCACCCATCTACACATCCATCCATCCACCCACCCACCCACCCACCCACCCACCCATCTACCCACCCACCCACCTACCCATCTACCCATCCATATACCCATCCATCCACCCACCCACCCATCTACACACCCATCCATCCATGCACCCATCTACCCATCCACCCACCCATCCACCCACCCATCTACCCACCCATCTACCCACCCATCCACCCACCCATCCATCCACCCACCCACCCATCTACACACCCATCCATCCATTCACCCATCTACCCACCCATCCCCCACCCATCCATCCATCCACCCACCCATCCCCCCATGCATCTACCCACCCACCCATCCACCCACCCATCCACCCACCCATCCACCCACCCATCCTCCCACCCATCCACCCATCCATCCACCCACCCATCCACCCACCCACCCATCTACCCATCCATCCACCCATCCACCCACCCAACCACCCAACCACCCACCCATCTACCCATCTACCCATCCATCTATCCATCCACCCATCCACCCACCCCTCTACCCATCCATCTACCCATCCATCCATCTATCCACCCATCTACCCATTCATCTACCCAGCCATCCACCCATCCATCTACCCATCCATCTATCCACTCATTTACCCATCCACTTTTCCATCCACCCACCCACCCATCCACCCACCCATCTACCCATCCACTTTTCCATCCATCCACCCCCCCACCCATCCACCCACCCATCTACCCATCCATCTGTCCATCCACTCATCTACCCACCCATCCATCCACCTATCTATCCATCTACCCATCCATCCACCCATCTACTCACCCATCCACCCACCCATCTACCCATCTATCTACCCATCCATTCACCCACCCACCCATCTACCCATCCATCTATCCATTCACCCATCCATCCACCCATCCATCCACTCATCTACCCACCCATCCACCCACCCATCTACCCATCCATCTACCCATCCATTCGCCCACCCACCCATCTACCCATCCATCTATCCATCCACCCATCCATCCACCCATCCACCCACCCATCTACCCATCCATCTACCCATCCATTCACCCACCCACCCATCTACCCATCCATCTATCCATCCACCCATCCATCCACCCATCCACCCACCCATCTACCCATCCATCTACCCATCCATTCACCCACCCACCCATCTACCCATCCATCTATCCATCCACCCATCCATCCACCCATCCACCCACCCATCTATCCATCCATCTACCTATCCATTCACCCACCCACCCGTCTACCCATCCATCTATCCATCCACCCATCCATCCACCCATCCACCCATCCACCCACCCATCTACCCATCCATCTACCCACCTATCCACCCACCCACCCATCTACCCATCCATCTATCCATCCACCCATCCATTCACCCATCCACCCACCCATCCACCCACCCATCTACCCACCCATCTACCCATCCATCTACCCATCCATCCATCTATCCACCCATCTACCTATTCATCTATCCATCCACCCATCCATCCACCCATCCACCGACCCATCTACCCAGCCATCTACCCATCCATCTACCCACCTATCCACCCACCCACCCATCTACCCATCCATCTACCCATCCATTCACCCACCCACCCATCTGCCCATCCATCTATCCATCTGTCCATCCACTCATCTACCCACCCATCCATCCACCCATCTATCCATCCACCCATCCATCCACCCATCTACTCACCCATCCACCCACCCATCTACCCATCTATCTACCCATCCATTCACCCACCCACCCATCTACCCATCCATCTATCCATCCACCCATCCATCCACCCATCCATCCACTCATCTACCCACCCATCCACCCACCCATCTACCCATCCATCTACCCATCCATTCACCCACCCACCCATCTACCCATCCATCTATCCATCCACCTATCCATCCACCCATCCACCCATCCACCCACCCATCTATCCATCCATCTACCCATCCATTCACCCACCCACCCATCTACCCATCCATCTATCCATCCACCCATCCATCCACCCATCCACCCACCCACCTATCCATCCATCTACCCATCCATTCACCCATCCACCCATCTACCCATCCATCTATCCATCCACCCATCCATTCACCCATCCACCCACCCATCCACCCACCCATCTACCCATCCATCTACCCATCCATTCACCCACCCACCCACCTACCCATCCATCTATCCATCCACCCATCCATCCACCCATCCACCGACCCATCTACCCACCCATCTACCCATCCATCTACCCACCTATCCACCCACCCACCCATCTACCCATCCATCTACCCATCCATTCACCCACCCACCCATCTGCCCATCCATCTATCCATCCACCCATCCATTCACCCATCCACCCACCCATCCACCCACCCATCTACCCACCCATCTACCCATCCATCCATCTATCCACCCATCTACTTGTCCATCTGTCATCTTCCCTCTATTCATCTAATCACCCACCCATCCACCTATCCACCTACCATTTGTCCACCCACCCACCTGCCCACCCATCTGTCCATCTATCTACCCATCCGTTCATACACTGACCCACCCATCCATATATTCATCCATCTATCCACCCACCTACCCATCTATATAACCATCCATTCATCTACCCACTCACCCATCCATATATTCATCCATTCATCAACCCACCCACCCACCCATATAACCATCCAATTATCCACCCACCCACACACTCACATAACAATCCGTTCATCCAATCATCCATCCATCCACCCACCCACCTACCCCACCCATCAATATAGTCACCCATCCATCAATCTACCTATCCACCCACCTACTCACCCACCCAGCCATCCCGTCCATCCATTCATCCATCCATACATCTATCCGGCCACCCATCAACTTACTCATCTGTTTATCCATTTACCCATTCATCCACCCATCCACTTATCTATCCATCCATCCAGCCATATATTTTTAATCACCTACTATAAATGGAAAACCAACACATGCCCCTAGGAACTCATAGTCCTGGTGGTGAGTATCAGAAAGCATAGAGAGAGTGCCTGACCCTGGGAGAATGGAGGTCATGTTTTGGCTGAGTCTTCAGAGCAAATAAGAAGTTCCTAGATGGTGACAGGGGAAGGAAAGATGGGGCAGCAGGAGTAGTACACACATCACACATGCACGGTGACAGGGAGCAGTTCAGCGCATTTGGGAAGCTCGGAGCTGTGCGGTGAGGACTTGGTGTATTCGGGGAGCTCAGGGCTGTGCAGTGAGGACTCGGTGTATTCGGGGAGCTCAGGGTTGTTGGGTGAGGACTCGGTGTATTCGGGGAGCTCAGGGCTGTGCGGTGAGGACTCGGTGTATTCGGGGAGCTCAGGGCTGTTGGGTGAGGACTCGGTGTATTCGGGGAGCTCAGGGCTGTTGGGTGAGGACTCGGTGTATTCGGGGAGCTCAGGGCTGTGCGGTGAGGACTCGGTGTATTCGGGGAGCTCAGGGCTGTAGGGTGAGGACTCGGTGTATTCGGGGAGCTCAGGGCTGTAGGGTGAGGACTCGGTGTATTCGGGGAGCTCAGGGCTGTAGGGTGAGGACTCGGCGTATTCGGGGAGCTCAGGGCTGTGTGGTGAGGACTCAGAAGCCAGGGAGAAGGTGGCACAGGTCCAGAGCATGAGGGACTGTGGTCAGAGAATGTTGGCCACTCCCCAAATCTGAAGTTCCCAGAGGCAAGCGGAGGGCCAGCCTTGCATGCAGTGTTTCTGAGGATGTGGCGTCTCTGCGTTGGCCTGTGTGTCACGTGCAAGAGCGCGTGTTGTGTCCTGTGAGTGACAGGGAGCTGCCGGCGGCTCATTCGTAGGGGCCGAGGGCCAATCAGGACGTGTCATTAGAACTACCTGGCTCCTGACAGCAAGCCAGTGGTTCCAGGGACACCTGGTGGCAGCATCTGTATGTGAGTAGATGTCCATGTTTTGACAGTCTTTTTAAAAGGATGAGTGAAGAAAGAGAAACTTTTAGATTTGCATAAGTGACCTTGCCTTTAAAAGGATGAGTGAAGAAAGAGAAACTTTTAGATTTGCATAAGTGACCTTGCCAACTAGGGAAACACGTGGGTGTTATCTGTATCTTCATGAGCACTTGATTAGACTCCAGAAGCAGAAACCGCAGCTGCGCCCACACCCCCACCACCGCAGACCCTGCCTGGGGCCCCGCAGCCAACCACACAAGGACAAGTGCAGCCGCCAACCCCACCCCCCGCCGCAGCACAGCCCCTGCTCCCCGTCACAGCCCCGAGGCCCGGAGCCCTGCAGGCAGCCGGCTGGGAAGCATTCTGCTTCATCGTTTCTAACATCTGAGGCGAGCTGGCGATCCTGACATCCGAGGCGGGGTAACGCAGGGTAACGCAGGGCGACAGGGCAGGGCACATGTGATCCTTGGTTCTTGTTATTGAGACTCGAGTTTCCACCTCCCACCTCGAAGACCCGGGACTGCTGTCAGCGCCGATGCCCCAGGCTGTCCAGGGTGCTGTGGCCCCTCCTCCTGTGGGGTCTATCCCGGCAGCTGTGGCGTCGTCACCTGGGGACACAGGGCTTCCAACACTGCGACGGGATCCGTGTCGCGACAGGGCAGCTGCAGGACGCGGCAGGCGGCAGCCACCTTCGCCTCACTTACGTGCGTTGCGTCAAGCCTTTCTCGATTTCTCATTCGAGACGTGGCTGAGTTGTTTTGCCCGGTGTGGATTTTTTAAGAAGCCTAATTAGAGCCTCTTTCCTGGCACCTCTCCCCTCCCAACACATGGAGCAGAGATGGCTGCAGCCCTGCGGAGAGATCGTGCTTCTCTGTAGGGAAGAGGCAGCACGGGCGTTCCTCCTCCTTCTGAAGGCAGCAGGCGCTTCCTTTGCGGTCATTCCCCTGCGGTGCACACCTCTCAGTGGGTCGGTGGCAGTGAAGAGTGAGATGCAGCCCCTTGTCCACGCTGGCGCCGCGTGTCCCACGTTCTGTCTCTCTTGTCACCACAAGGGGCCAGACCGTGGTCATGCAGCCTCTGTACGTGCAGCAGCTCCTAACAATCAAACGCCACCAGCAGCAAAAAGCTCTGCAGCCCTCGGCCACCCTGGGCCTGCGGCCGCACAGCACAAGGAGGTGGCCGCCCGGCTTTGTGGGAGCTGCCCCTCACGCTGAGGCCAGAGTGCGGCCAGCCTCCGCTCCTTCCTACGGAGCAGCCTGGCGAGCAGGGCTGAGGAGGCTCCCTGCTCCCTGCACGGGGGATGGGAGCGTGTTTAACGTGTGTGACCTGCAGAGTCTCGGTGTTAGGACGGGGTATGGGAGCGTGTTTGACGCGTGTGACCTGCAGAGACTCGGTGTTAGGACGGGGGATGGGAGTTTTTTGATGTGTGTGACCTGCAGAGACTCGGTGTTAGGACGGGGGATGGGAGTGTGTTTAACGTGTGTGAAGAAATGAGTGAGAAGCAGATGATCAGAGACAAGCAGATAGGAAGTGAACCAAATGGAACATCTGCAAATGAATAATGTAATAACTGATATTCAAACACTTGATGGAGGCCAGGTGCGGTGGCTCACACCTTAATCCCAGCAATTTGGGAGGCCGAGGAGGGCAGATCACGAGGTCAGGAGAGCAAGACCAGACTGAGCTGAGACTGTGGCATGTCACTAAGCCTGGACAGCAAGAGCGAGAGTCCCATCTCAAAAACAAACGTAAAATTCAAAACTATGAAGCATAGGAAAAAAGTTTTGTGATCATAGGTTAAGTAAACATTTCTTAGATATGACACCCAAAAGTAGAGTCCATAAAAGGGAAAAATTGGCAAGTCGTACTTTAATAAAATTAAACCTTCTTGGTATGTGAAAACCATTGTTAAGAGAGTGAAAAGACAAGTTACTGGGAGGAAACCTTTGCATTCATGCAGCTGATTAAGGACGTGTAACCAGAACATACGAGGAAGTGTCAAAGCTTCCTAATACAGAAACAACTTATTTTGTCAAGTGGGGAGGCACTCCGAGGGAGCTCTCTGGGTGGCGCATCAGCACTGTCCTCTGGGATCACAGCGAAGAGCTGCACAGCCATGAGAATGCCTACAGAGAGACAGACCAGGCCGGAACCAAGTCTTACCAGGGTGTGGGGAGACGGAGCCCCTCATGCCTTGGTGGGACCGCAGGATAGCAGGGCCCTCTGGAATCAGCTTGGCCGTGTCTTATAAATAAACAATGATCTCCTCCATGACCCACCGTCGCTCTTTACACCAGAGAAATGAAGACGTGTGTCCACAGGATAACCAAACACTGTAGCCACAATGAAAAATAATGCAAGTGTTCACAGCAGCTCTAGTTATTAACCTAAAACTGGAAGTGGCCAGGCGCGGTGGCTCACGCCTGTAATCCCAGCAATTTGGGAGGCTGAGGTGGGAGGATCACCTGAGGTCAGGAATTAAGAGACCAGCCTGGCCAACATGGGGAAACCCCATCTCTATTAAGAAAAAAAAAAACAAACTGGAAGCACCTCAGACACTCTTGTCTTCAGCCGGCCAATGGGTCAACAAATGTTGCCAAGTCACTTCCACGAAACAGCACTCAGCAGGAGGGATGGCGGGGGGCACACACTGGTGGCAGCGTGGACAGGCTTGAAATGTATCATGCAGATGAAAGAAGCCACACCCGGAAGGCTGCGATTTCCATTCACATGTGACATTCTGGAAAAGGCCACACAGTAGGGACGGGGATGAGATCAGTAGTCATGAGGGCTGGGCCGGGAGGGACTGACTTTCAAAGGGGCAGTGGAAAGAGTCTGTATCTTGATGCTGACGCCGGTGACATGGCTGCATGCCGTCATCAAAACGGAGCCGACATCAGAAACAGCGACTCGTACTGTGTGTACATTGCACTGCAGTTTAAAACACTTAATGGAAGAGTTGAACAAGACATCAGAGAATTTGTGAGCTGCAGAGAGATCTGGAGAAATAATCATATGGTGGCACAAAGAATAGGAGACAAGAGTGACACGTGGCAAGA
Organism: Saimiri boliviensis; assembly: GCF_048565385.1. Classification (NCBI taxonomy): domain Eukaryota; kingdom Metazoa; phylum Chordata; class Mammalia; order Primates; family Cebidae; genus Saimiri; species Saimiri boliviensis. The sequence goes on along the minus strand of NC_133455.1, from coordinate 1,126,118 downwards.
CAGAGCGGCGAGGCCTGTGGTCCCAGCACATGGTCCCAGCACGTGGGAGGCCAGTGTGGCTGGGCTGTTTGAGCCAGCCAGTTCAGGACCCATCTGAGCAACACAGTGAAGCCCCATCTCTGCAAAAAATAAGAACATAAAAGAAGAGGGAGGGGTAAGAACTCTTAAACTGAGTTCTAGAGGAGAATAAAAAAAAATTACTCAAAGAGTCAATGGCTGAGAATTTTGCAGAATGGGTTTAATTTACCAGTCTTAAAGACTGAAGAAAGACAGCAGGTCCCTAGCAGGACACAGACGAAGACCCTGTACCTGACACACCTGGTCAAACTGGAGCACACCATGAAAGAATCCAGCAGGGAAACAGATCACTCGCAAAGGATTCAAAGTCCCATCGACAGCCGCTCCTCAGTGACTGCGGGAACCGGACGTGGCTTCAGAGTGCTGGGAAAAAACTCTTTCAAGCGTGAGAGGGACACAATGACACACTCAGACTAAACTGAAAACACTCACCACAAACAAACTCACCTAAGAAGGCAAATGGCCCTCAGTGCGGGGCTCGGAGGGCAAGCTGGAGAGGAGGCTGCGGTGCCCACCGGAGGGTCCCTGGGCTGCTGCCGCCACACACCCTGGAACAGCTAGGGAGGGGCTGGGAGCCACCGTGGAGACTGGAGCGTCAGCCTGAGGACGGCGAGAGTCAGGCAGCCACCGCGGGCTGCCAGGGTGCAGCCCCAAGCCTGTCTGAACACGCCGAGCTGCCCCTCACGCTCAGCTGCCCAGATGCAAAGTCCCCCCAAACACGGTCCTGCGGCCTTGGGAGCGTCTGCTTCTAGAGCTTCCACTGCCATCCGGGTCCCTGTGCCGGCCGCCGCCTGATGAGGGCTCCGCCGAGGACAGCCCTGAGTGCCGCCGTCAAGGCTGAGGAGGCCACTCCCACGTGCCACCCACGACGCTGCTTGCAGGCCGGGAGGCTTCGGGCCTTCAGCAGCACGTGAAGGACAACGTGCCGGGCTCCAGCTGCCGGAGCGCAGGACGCCTGCCATCTGCTTACTACGGGTGTGGGTTTTCCTTGGTGCAGGAAAAGCCCAAAGTCACCCATCCACGAATACGAAAAGTAAGAACAGCATCGACGCTGACGCTGTGTTGCCCGTGGACGGGTGAACCGATTGAAGAAACCTAATTCGGCCGGGCGCGGCGGCTCACACCTGGAACCCCAGCACTTCGGGCGGCCGAGCGGGCGGATCACGAGGTCCGGAGATGGAGACCGTCCTGGCTGGCACGGTGAAACCCCGTCTCTACTGAAAATACAAAAAATTCGCCAGGCCTCGTGGTGCACGCCTGTAGTCCCAGCTGCTCAGGAGGCTGAGGTGGGAGAATCACTTGAACCCGGGAGGCAGAGGCTGCAGAGAGCCGAGATGGCGCCACTACACTCCAGCCTGGTGGCAAAGCGAGACTCTGTCTCAAAAGAAAAAAAAAAAGAAAAAGAGAAAGGAAAAAAAATCAACTAGCCGCATCCATCTCACTGGGTTAAATTTCACTTTTTGTATTTAATTATTGCCATAGCTTGTCACGTGCCTATGTTATTTTGACTGCTTCTGCTTAACCATAATGCTGCCTCAGTCCAGATGGTCGTTTCTGAGCACCTGGAGCCTTGTGATCGATCGCTGTGCACGTTTCTGTTGCACAGAAGTATGTGGGCGCTGTCAAAGGATTCCAACATGAAATCCGTGAGCGCTGAGTCTGTTGGAGAATGGAGTGGAAATTCGCCATCAGAAGGAGTGTTGTGAGTGATGGAAGGGCCGCTCAGCTGTGTGGAGTCGAGGTGCGGCCATGAGGCCGCCTGCGGAGGGTCCAGCTCCTCAGAGAGGCTCCCCGACCTGCACTCAGTCCCTGCAGGCCTGTTCACGTGTCCCAAGACACAGTTCTGAACAGCACGCACGCGGCGGTTGGAGGCCACTAGCTTGGAATATGAGCAGGGCTTTCGCCCTCTGCCTGCTGGCCCCGAGCGGTGGCCCTGGTGGGTGGTGACTCTCTCCCACCTTATGGGAGGCGCTGTCACCTGCACCAGGAGCCGCAGTCCCCACTGAGAAGAGACCTGCAAGCAGCTGCAGGCGCATTCTAGAAGGTTCTGAGAGTGGGAGCAAGGCCTCCCATTCTGCTCAGTCACAGGACAGTGGTACAGAGGCCTTTTCCCTGCTGTTTTTGCTGATGGTAGAGTCTCCAGGTGCGGTCCAGGGAGGCTGCTCCCCCAGACGCCTCCCGTGAGCCCTGCAGCCCCCAGGCCTCCCTGGACTGGGCACCTGGTGTCACCCCCCTGCCGCCCAGCACAGCCCCTGGGTGCAGGAGCCATGGGGACTGCCGTGAGGACGCCTTACGGGGTGTGCCAAGCCGCTGCGTGGAGCCTGGGCTGACTTCTCAGGGTCTTGGTGCCAATGGCCTCAGAGACGCCAGACCCTGGCCCGCCATGGGGCTGCACGGGGGCGGGGACTCTCGGGGAGCCGAGGGCATGGGCCACCATGCTGCCTGCCCCCACCTGGTGGCCTCTCCACAGGGGAGCTGAGGCTGGGACGCGGGTGGGGGAGCCTGGATGCGCCTCCTTCCTCAGCCATGGGAGGACGCGGTCCGGGAGCGCAGCGGGGCCCACGGGACAGCGCCTTCGGGAGCAATGTGTCCCTGCCACCCACACAGTGGCTTTTGCTTCCCACACTCCCCACGGTGGTGTGGACGCCAGCAGTGTCATTGGCAAGGGAGGCCCCGCGGGTCAGGGGTGTGTTTCTCCAGAAACAGGGCGTGTTGTGCCTCTGAAAGGCCCAAGAGGCCGCCCCTGCCCTTGGCTTCTCTCTGCTTATTCAGTAAGGCTGGGAGGGTCCAGGGAGCCATAGCAGGCAAGCCACACGTGGGGCACACACCCACCCACCGTCTCCCTCCGGGCTGGGCGGCCACTGCTATGCTCTGGTGAGGCCGCGCCCTCCTCGGCTCCCCCCCAGCCGTCCTTACTCCACGGGTGTGGCCAGTTTTGCTGGCTGTGCCGCCACCTGGTCTTGTGCCAACCTCCGGAGACATGGCTGGCACCCTGACCTGGGCGGGAGTGTAGGGGTGGTTCTGCCCTTGAGGCCTTGACCGGGGCAGAGGGAGGCTCCTCCCGCGGAGACCGGGCCCAGCCGAGCCCAGGGCTCCGCCTCTCCACTGCCCTTTTGTGTTACCCAGTGACAGGGATCGTCTCCTTGGAGCCTGGGCTGATGAGGGCCTGTGGCGGGTGGACTCGCTCTGCCTTCCTGAGATGGAGTCTCGCCCTGTCGCCAGGCTGGAGTGCAGTGGCGCGATCTCGGCTTGCCGCAACCTCCGCCTCCTGGGTTCAGGCGATTCTCCTGCCTCAGCCTCCTGAGTAGCTGGGATGACAGGCGGGCGCCACCAGGCCCCGATAATTTTTGTATTTTTAGTAGGGATGGGGTTTCCCCATGTTGGCCAGGCTGGTCTCGAACTCCTGACCTCAGGTGATCCACCTGCCTTAGCCTCGGCCTCCAAGAGTGCTGGAATTACAAACATGAGCCACTGCGCCCGGCCTTGCTCTGCCTTCCTGACAGTGCAGACCTCAATCCCGGACAGTCCGGCTCGCCCCAGAGCCTCTCAACAGCTAGAACACGCAGGGCCTGGCGCACAGGCCATCCGCAACACTCTCGCCTGGAGACATGAAGGAGGCGTGGCCGCCCTCTGTGGCTCTGTGTCTTCCCGCTCCTTCTCTAAGGCCCGTCCTTTCCTAGATGAGTGCCCAGCAAGTCACGGTTCAGGCCCAGCAGCAGACCGGCCAGCGGCCAGGAGCGGCCCACGCCCCGCACCGTTCTCGCCGTCCCCTGTGTCTCAGGCTCCCAAGGCTAGTGCAGGCCACATGCAGGTCGCGGTGGCTCACACTGTGCCCTCACACGTGGCCGTACGGGATCAAGGCCAGTGGCTGATGGGCTCCTTGCTGTCGCTGTCCTACTTTTAAGACCCACCCCTTCCGGAGAGGTAAGGAGACGGGAGTGTGAGGGCGGCTCAGGCCGCGTCTCCATCCGAGTTCCCTCCTGTCTGTTCTCTGCTCCGGGAAGGTCGCGAGGAGCCCTCGAGGGCCAGCTGCAGATGCCCAGCTGGTGAGTGCCCAGCACCCTGCACACCGCTCCGCCTCCTGCCCCCTCCCGCCTGGGGTGTCTGGTCCCCACTGTCACCGACAGCCTTGTCCTCCTGTCCCTCCCACCCCTTCCTTTGTGCGCTCAGTGGCCTCCGTCGGGCGAACTGCTTCCCTCCCCTCACTTACATCTCTTCTCAAAACCCCGGGAAAGGCTCCAGGCCCCCGGGCCACTGTGGAACGCCCAGGACCGGCCGGCCCAATGCGCCCAGCTGCCAACGGAGCCTGCCCTCCCCCTCCCACGTGTGTGGTCAGGTCCACGCTTCGAGTTTGCACACCCTGGCATGGAACCATTCACACCCTCCAGAAAGAGCAATCACGGCGAAGCCGCCTGGTTGTCTGGGTAAGTAACAGGGTTCCCCGTCTCTCGGCCAAGGAGGCTGAGGTCAAAGCAAAGGCAGAGTGAATCCGGAGCAGGCAACTAACAGGAAGAAGGGAAGAACAGCGGTAGTCGGAGGGGGAGCCCCTGTGAGTGGCCAAGGTGCAGTAAAAACGTTTTTGTAAATGGGCTAGTGAGCGGGTGGCCTGTCCTCACGGGGCCTGAGGGTGAGGCAGAGACACGCCTGCCGTCTGTGTAGACGGGGCCTGAGGGTAAGGCGGGGGCAGACATGCCGTCTGTGTAGACGGGGACTGAGGGTGAGGCGGGGACACGCGTGCCGTCTGTGTAGACGGGGACTTAGGGTGAGGCGGGGGCAGGTGTGCCGTCTGTGTAGACGGGGACTGAGGGTGAGGTGGGGGCAGGCGTGCCGTCTGTGTAGACCGGGACTGAGGGTGAGGTTCGGCCACGTGGTGCCCGTGCCCCGCTTCTTTCTCTCCTGGTGTGGATTTCCCGCTTTATGCGTTGATCAGCTGACAGACATGTCGTTAGCTTCCTGTTTCTGGCTATTGTGAGCAGTGCTGCTGTGAGATTTGTGTATATGTTTCTGTGTGTACGCAGATTTCATTGATCCGGGGTGTACATGGTGCCTAGGAGGGGAAGTGCTGGGTCGTAAGTGACTCTGAAGCCCTGAGGCTTTGCCCTGCTATATCTACATGTGACCTTCCCGCCAGCAATACGTGAGATGTCCACTGAACAATCACAAGGTCCACTCATCTAGGGAAGGAGAGCCATGTTTCTTTTTAAACAGCTTCAATGCAGATGGACAGAGCTATTTCTTAGACAGGGTAGCACCTTGCAGGGTGGCTGTCCTGCCAGGCTGGAATGCAGGGCCTCCGGCAGAGACAGCAGCAGGCACATTTGAGGCGAGGAGGCTGTGACAGGGCGGGTGCCAAACAGCCTGGCCAAGTGCACGTGCTCAACAGGCTGCAGGAGAGGCATGAATATTCAGAAGAGGAACACACATGTGCACGAGCAAACACACATTACATGGCTCCCGTCTGCACCAGGAGAGTCATGAGTATTCAAAAGAGAAACAGATGTACACGAGCAAACACACGTTACATGGCTCCCGTCTGCACCAGGAGAGGCATGAGTATTCAGAAGAGGAACACGCATGTGCACGAGCAAACATGCTGCATAGCTCCCATCTGCACCCTGGGGTGAAACGTCACATTTGAAGTCATTACGAGTAATTAGGCTGTGCGTGCCAAACACTGACGCAGGGATAGGAAGGCGCTCTGCACAGCCTTGCTCGGCAAACCAGCCAGAGCCGTGCACGCGGGGTGGTCTCTGCCATCAGCCTCAGGTCCGGTTGGGGCTGCAGTCATCGCTGGGGAGCGGGGGTCCGTGAGGTGCTGGCTGCGTGCTGGGTAAGCTGCAGCTGCCTCCCTGCTGCCCATCCAAGGCCAGAGCTTGCTGAGCGGCTAAACACTGCGTGGCCTTAGAACACGGCCTGTTCTCTGAGCGTAGGGTGTGCAGCTAATCCCCGCATGGCCCTGTCTTAGCTCCTGTTTGTAATTGGGCATCTAATTGCCACCAAGAGTCTGTCCCGTGAGTCTCAGGGTCTCTGTTTCCAGAGGGTTCTGGTTTCTGCATCTCCACCCATGCCTGTCTTGCTTGGCCATCCCCGTGGGTGTGAGGTGGATCTCACTGTGGCACTGAGCTGCGTTTTCCTGAAGAATGGCATGGAACGTGTTTCTGTGGCCACTGGCCACTGTGCCTGGCTGTGCCCGAGTGGAGCCAGTGGGGCTGAGGCGGCGAGGGTGGGGTGGGCTCTAGCTGAAACGCCATGGCGCGCTCCTGTTGTGTCTGCTCCAAGCCAGCGTCCACGGCCTTCAGAGGCTCAGGCGTTGCCGTCACCAGCCAGGGCTGCCGCGCCGTAGGGTCTGCGAGAATCAGTTCTCATCGACTGTCTTGTTTGATCAAAAATCAGGCTATGTCAGCGTATCGTAGCAGTGTTTTGATAATTCTGGGTATGCTGCTTTCTGCTAAATGAGAGAAAACCGATGTTCTGGGCATTCGCTGACTCCAGGCTCTGCAGAGGCAGCAGCTCTGATTTTGCTAAGGCTGCTTCAAAGGTCCAGGCCACCCTTGGGAAAATGGCAGCAGTGTCAAATTCTTTGTTGAACACAGAACCATCTGTTCACGCCCTTTAGCACACAGGTTTAGTGCAGCTGCTGGAGACGTGTTGGACCACAGTGGCCAGCAGCAAGGGCGTGTGCTTCCTGCAAGCACAGCGGGGGCCCCGGGCAGCCTGGCACAAGTGCATGCAGCAGTGTGTTGCCATGGCTGGCTCGCCACAGATGCCCGCGCTGGGGGCGTGGAACCACGGGCAGGCTCTGGACACCAGCAACCCTGAGAGTTAGCAGCGAAAGCCCAGATGCTGGCCAGGCACGGTGGAACACACCTGTAATCTGAGCTCTTTGGGAGGCTGAGGTGGGTGGATCACCTGAGGTCAGAAGTTCGAGACCATCATGGTCTACATGGTGAAACCGTCTCTACTAAAAATATAAAAATTAGCTGGGCGTGGTGGCAGATGTCTGATCCCAGCTGCTTGGGAGGCTGAGGCAGAATTGCTTGAACCTGGGACACAGAGGTTGCAGCGAGCCGAGATCACACCACTGCACTCCAGCCTGGGCAATGGAGTGAGACTCCGTCTTTAAAAAAAAAAAAAAAGCCCAGCTGCACCCCCCACCGACCCTGCAGGCTCTAGGCCTCCGGCAGGTCCAGCTGAGGCAAAGGCAGGCATGGGGAGGGGTTGGGGGTGGCTGAAGAACTCAGCAGGGCAACGGCCTTGACGTGTGTCCAGCCGGCTCCGGGATTCAGCACACGATCCACAGCGTGGAGGGCGCCCCCGTTCTCATCCCTTTTGCCACCGGACGGAAGTGGGAAGTGTGGGCTGTTGGTCCTTAGTTTGTATACTGGAAGCTGCCAGGACTAGGACTGGCCCAGAAGCCTCCTGGTACCGGGGCCCCAGCGGCTGCAGCAGCTTCCTGGAGAGCACGTGTCGCCGCAACTCGGGTGCCCCAGCGTCAGCATCCGGAGAAGCCTCACTGGACGACCGCAGCCAGCCCCGTTCCAGCACGCACGGGAGTGCCACGCGCAGCCTGCACCGAAGCTTGCCTGGGGTGGACGCTGCGCTTATGTCCCCATGAAGCGTGCGCGTGCTGGCGTGAGGGTTCTTCTCTGAGTGCCCGGAGCGTCCATCCTGCTCACGGACTTCACGTCTCCCGGCCTGCGGCTGCGGGAGAGGCGAGTGTATCTCACAGAGCCTCAGTCTCAAGAATGTTTTCACACCGTCATTCGCTGACACGGGTCAGTATCTCCAGGCGGAAAAAGCACCACAGTTCACTCGTTTTTTTGAAGTTTAATATCATCACATAGAACTTTCAAAACAAAGCCTCCTCACGGACAGTGGTCAGTGCTTCCCAGGCACGTTTCCCACCATGTTCGCAGTGAGAACGTTTCACGCTGCGTTTACACCTGGGTGGGGACTGGGTGTCGACCACACGGCTGACTTCTTCGGTCTGTGACAATGGAAGTGTTTCACGGGCAATGTCCCCTTCTTGGGGTCTGCTTGGCACGGGCCTGGGGAAGCGTTTACCCGAGTTTCTCGGCGTCTGTTCCAAATCAGGATGGCCTGTGGGCTCCCGCACACATGTGAGCGAGGGACCCGAGTGACCTTTCTGAGGGATGATGGTGGATGTGCTCGTGTTGCTTTAAGCACTAAAGTTTTATCGTTAGCTCAGGGTTAATCCCCCCCAACTCTCAGCCGTACGTGGCAGGTGCCACGGCCTCTGTTTCGGAGCGCTTTCCAGTTTTATAAGGCTCCACGCCCAGTGGCCATCCTGACCTGAAGCCAAAACTTCGGTGGCTTCTTGCTGTGAAAGTGACAGCCTCTGACGCCTCCGGTCTGAGCCAGTGCCTGAGCTGATGCCCGGCTGCCTGGCACGGAGGACACTTGGGAGGAAGGCCATGTCCACTGCCTGCCTGGGGAGCCCGGGGGAGTCCTGTCCTCACACAGCAGCCGGTGGTCAGGACTGCTCTGGGAGAGGGTGAGGGCGGTGGGCGTTCGGCCCCTCTGCCTCCAAGACCCAGCCTACGCCGCCTTCTGCTTCCGCTCTTCCTGTGGAGCAAAGGGAGGCTCAGCGTGCACTCCTCGCCTCATGCCTTCGGGGCCCTGAGGACAGGAAGCCCCGTGCACGCAGAAGCCCGGCCCTGGCCCCGTTGGAAGCCCTCTTTGGGCTGCATGTCTCCACCATGTCCTCAGGCCAGAAGCTGGAGGACAACTTGTGTGACCCTGTTCCCTGCTTGCTTTCCTGTTTGATCGTCCTTTCTCAGCCTGTGGTGGTGACGCCCTCTCTGCAAACGCCCTCCCCAGACGGTCTCATGCCGGGCCCTGCGGCCCTTACCTTGACGGACTCCTCCAGCTGGGACAGGGCCTCCTCGTACTTGGGCACCAGCGGCTGCAGCAGCTTGCTGGACAGCTCATGCCGCTGCAACTCCGGCGCCCCAGATTCAGCCAGCATCCGGAGGAATCTCCTCTCCTGGAAGGAAGCAAATGGGTGGAATGGGGGTCTCGGGCCAGCCCCTCGTCACCTGCAGGCAGCGTAACACCCAAGACCCCCGCGGCCTCACCTGCACTCTCAGGAGCAGCGTGAAGGCCTGTCCGGTTTTCCCAGCTCGAGCCGTCCTCCCGACCCTAGAAGCAAACACAGCTGTCTCCAGATGGGCCCAGGCCTTCCAGGGTCTGACCAGCGATGGCCTCTCTCCACGCCAACCCCACCCCAAACCAGGCAGATGGTCCCACGTACGACGCCCAGGAGCTCACAAAGCCCCGGCCCGGTCGCCACGCTCACCGGTGCACGTAGGTCCTCAGGTACTGGGGGGCGTCATAGTTCACCACCAGCTCCACGCCCTGTACGTCGATGCCCCGGGCAGTGGCGTCCGTGCTGATGAGCCTGCCGGGACACCAGCACTGTGGGCCCCTGCGCCTACCCCACAGAGGCCTTTCCCCTGCCCAGGGACTCACAGCTGGATCTTCCCCTGTTCAAACTGCTTCAGGATCGCCTTCCTCTGGCCAGGCCCGTAGCGCGAGGAGAACTCAGCCACATCCACACCTCCAAAAGCTTGTACCAGCAGGAAAAGCCTAGGCAGAGAGAAGGCTGGAGCCTCGTGGTGCCGGGACCAGGCTGCCTCTGCTGCCCCCAGCCCAGCGGGGCCTCACCTGTGGGAGTTCTCTCGGGAGTTAGTGAAGCAGAGAACCCTTGAGAAGCCCATCTCCAGGACCAGGTGCAGGACGACCAGCGGCTTGGAGCTGAGGCTGCAGGGCACGTAGTGGTGCTGCAGGGATGGTGGGGGTGGGGGTTAGGGCTGAGGTGGGGGTTGGGGCTCCAGGCTCCCAGCGCAAACCTCTGCCCTGCATCCTACTCACTGTGAGCCCCGCAGGGAAGGCGTACTTCCCTGATTCCCTGTCCCCGTCTGTCTCTTCTGGGCCCCTGTGTGCCAGCCCTGTGGAGAAAAGCCGGGGCTGGTGGAGGCCCAGCTGCTGCAGCTTTTCGGGGTTCTGGGTCAGAGTAGCTGAGAAAAGCAGCTTCTGCAGGGGCATCTGGGGACAGCAGGTGCTGGAAGAAAAGTGGGTGTTGCTGGCACTCTGCCAGTGGCCGTCCCAAGACCCCTGGAAATGGGATACCTCATGCCATGTGGACCAGGGGCAAAATGGGTCTGGCTCACGTGACAGAATGACATGGTTCAGAGCACTGGAGATCCAGCCAGCCTTGTCTATGGGTGCTGAGAACGGAGAGCTGGGCGCGCAGGCCTCTGCTAGGGGGAGCCAGCACCTGGGCATGCTGCCGGATACCTGGCGGCTGTCACAGCCTGGGCCTGCCTTCGCTGGAGCAGGGCACAGGGCTCTGCAGGGTCCTCGCTCTGGAAGGCGGCCGCCACCACCCGTGGCAGCCAGGACTGATGCATGCTGTCAATCATCCGGTCTGCCTCATCAATGATCTGCAGGGAGGCAGGGAGCCCGGGACTGGGTGGCATGGCCCTGACCTCAAAGCCCAGGCCCAGGGGCAGAGGACCTACCAGGAAGCGGAGCTGCTGGAGGCTGAATCCTGGGGTCTGGTCTATGTGGTCCACCAGGCGGCCAGGAGTTGCCACCACGATGTCAGCCAGGCAGCGGTACCCGTCAGCTCTACAGAACGGAGAGTGGCTTGAGAGAAGGCAGCTTTCTCCAGGGATCCAGACAGCAAGATTCCGCCTCGCCCGCAGCCCCGACTCCACCCCACGGGGGAAGGGGTGGACGGCAGCTCCTCCTCACAGGAGCAGATGGTTAAACGTGGCAGTCCCTCAGGCCACATGCAGAGCTGAGCAAGGCACCCCAGAAAAACCCACATCCCGACACAACCTACGTTTTCTGGACAAGGCTATCCTGCTCCTTGGCCAGAGACTTCTGTCCTGTAATCAGGGAGACTCTCAGAGGTGTGGCGTCGGTGTAGATGTTAAAGACTTTGCTCACCTGCAGGAAGAGTTTGTCACTGGCCTGCAGATGGCTAGTGTCCCCCACTGCAGCCAAAAGGACTCTGGATCTAGTGTGGGTCACCCAGAGGCTGATCCCTGTGCACTCAGCAGGGAAGCTGAGGCTGGTGGTGCCACGCTCCAGGTCTAGGGTCCTTGTACCTGCTGGGCCAGCTCCTTGGTGGGCAGCACAACCAGGGCACGAACATGGCACACCACTCTTGACAGCAGGGCCTACGGGGGAAAGGGGCGCCCACATCAGCAAAGCTGTTCCCTGCCCTCTGCACACCTGCTGCAGAGGAAGGGGACCCCCCACAGACCTGCACCACAGGGATGACGAAAGCCAGTGTCTTCCCACTGCCTGTCGGGGCAGAAACACAGAGGTCGCTAGGCCGGTAGCCGCCTCTGCCCACCAGGAACCCGCAGGCCGCACTCTCCAGGAGAGCGGGAATCACAGCTGCCTGCACTGGACGAGAAAGGTGAGAGAGAAGTTGTGTTTCTGCCTGGGCCTGCTGCCTCCCTGCCTGTGGCCTCTGCGCTGGGCTGCTCTGCTGGAGGCTGGCACCAGGTCCCCGAGCAGCACCAGCCTCAGGAGACCCAAGTGGGAACTGTGAGCTTGCGGGTGCTGAGACCACACTCGGCACCGCTGTGGCCACGTAGCCTCTTGTGTGAGTGCCCAGGGAGGTGCCCCCTCATTTGCCTGCCCGGGGCTGGGTCACCTGGAAAGTAGGACGAGATGCCGTGTGCCCGCAGCTGCTTCTGCAGCTCAGGGTGGACCTCAGGGATGTCCTCAATAGGAACCAGGTCTTCGGTGACATTCTTTCTGACACAGCTGGGCTCAGCCAGCCACTTAGGCAGGAAAGGCTGGACCTGCCACCAAAAGCAGAGACTAGGTGAGTGCTTTGCAGGTTCTCAGGCGAAACCCAGGGCGGAAGAGGCTGTGGGACGGAGGCCAGGGAAGCGTCCTCTCGAGTCTTCAGCTCCTCAGCCCCAAGACGCTTTCTATGAAGCCTTCAGAGAAATTGAACAGCAACAGCAAATGCCACCCCCGGAACACGCTCAGCCAGTAGCCTCCTCTCAACCCACGGTGGCACCCACCTGCCCGCACACAGGAGGCCCTGTGACCTGGCGCTCACTTGCCCCAGCCATGCCACTGTCCCTGCCTCAAGGCCTCTGCCTGGCAGCCCCAAACCCCAACCTTGACCTGGCTTCAAATTTTTGCTTCCAGCTCAGAGAACCTCTTCGACCCTCCCTAAAGTGCCCTAAACCTGTCGCTTTCTTCATCTGTCTCCCAGGTATCTCTACCGAAAACCACCTGCGCTAAGCTAAGCAAAAACAGCTGCCGCGGCGGGAGGGCAGAGCAGCAGCGGAAGCGGGAGCACTGTTCATGCAGGTTCCGGACCCCTAGGGGAAGAAACTGCAGGCTCGCCAGCGAGGCTGTGACCCCGCAACGCTTGCTCAACGAAGCCTCCCTGGGCGACCGCCTCCACTCCCAGGCCGACCACCCTCCTGGCCGCCGGCGCTGCTCACCTTCAGCGCCTTCTTCCTCCCGAACCCACCGAGCACCAGGCCGGGAGCCAGGGGTCCGGCCACCTCCTCGGCGCGCGCACTGCGCTCCCCCGGCGCCTCCTCGCCGCTCCCTGCGCCGCGCTCCCCCGGCGCCTCCTCGCCGCTTTCAGCCCGGCAGACACCTGCTGGACAGCGCGTCAGCACCGGGTCGCCGGCGCCTCGGAGGAAGCCCGCTCGCCCCGCGCGCCGCGGCCCACCTGCGCCCGCGTCCACGCCGTCCGCCTTCCGCCGCTTTCCCCCACGCGCCTCCGGGCTCTCCGGCTCCGCGCCGTTCACCCGCCGCCGCCGCCGGGGCCGCCGTCGCTTCCTGCTTGTCGGCTCGGTCGGTGCAGCCGCCTCGGTCGGCGCGGGCTCCCGCTGCTGCTGCCGCTCGCGGGCCCGGCTCTGCAGCCGCTCGAGCAGCGTGCGGGCCCGACCGTGCGCCCCGACCTCCGCTCCCTCCGACCTTGCATCTGCCGCCGTCTCGGGTCCCGGGTACCGCGCGACATAGAACAGTGCCATGGCCAGCCGCACGCCTGGGACTCGGGATCGGCGCGCGGCGATGACGTCGGCGGCACGCCTGGGACTCGGGCTCGGCGCGCAAAGCTAGGGTTTGGGTGTGGCGCGTAGAGATGACGTCAGACTCTACGCGCGGCAGCGACGCCACGGATCGCCGGCGGCTGGGTATCCACGTGTTTCTGTGTTGGGGGCGTCATGGAGCGGGAACCCGGCGCCGCGGGCGCTCGCCGGGCGCTGGGCCGGCGGCTGGAGGCGGTGCTGGCGAGTCGCAGTGAGGCCAACGCCGTTTTCGACATCCTGGCGGTGCTGCAGGTGGGTCCGGCGACGTCGCAGGGCTGGGGTCTTGGCCCCGGAGCGGGACTTGAATTGGGGGCTGCGGCGGCAGGGCCCTGGGGGGTTGAGACGGCGTTGGAGGGTCAGGGTGGGAGGCGCGTGGGTCACGGGCCCGGGATGACGGGGCTGGCGTCCTGAGGGCAAGGGGAGCAGGATTGGGGGCGGCCTAGGCGGGGGCGAAGGTGACAGTTCCCGGCTGGGCAACCCGCCGCCGCCTTTCCTGCAGTCTGAGAACCAGGAGGAGATCCAGGAAGCAGTCCGCACGTGCAGCCGTCTTTTTGGGGCGTTGCTGGAGCGGGGAGAGCTGTTTGTGGGCCAGCTGCCCCCTGAGGAGATGGTCATGACAGGTAACCACTGGAGGGCCCCAGGGCTGCTCTTCCTCTTTCTGTGGGTCGGAGGGAGGCTTTGTGCAGGCCGATGGGAGGACACACCAAACCCATCGTGGAGGATGGGCAGTGCTGTTGGGGTGGGGTGGCACGGGTGCTCTGCAGCTGGGTTTAGATGAATGCGTGTGTTTTGTACCCCTTTGTAATTTGAGGTTGATTGATGTTGATACTGTCACTTAAAATCGGAGCTTTAGGTTCCCATCCTGGGGACATCAGGTCTTGGAGTAAAGTGGGGAGTGGGGATCCTGACCCTGGCAGCTTCGCTGGGGCAGTCCTGGGGTAGGAGCTGCTCTTCCTGTTTGCAGGGCTCAGGGCGTGTGCTGGTCCCAGCACAGGTCTGGGGTCATAGTGACCTGTGGAGTGTGAGTAGAAGATAGTGGGAGGGTGGGGCCAGGCCTGGGACCTTGGGCTGGTCCCGGGCTGGCATATGTGGGCCTCATGGGGGCTGACCACCTTAACTGTCTGCAGGGTCCAGGGGAGCCATGCGCAAGTACAAGGTGTGGATGAGACACCGCTATCACAGCTGCTGCAACCGCCTGGGGGAGCTCCTGGGGCACCCCTCCTTTCAGGTCAAGGTGGGTCTTTGGGATCATTGGGCTGGCCTCATCCTTATGCATTCCTTACACCCCCCGCCCAGGCTATCCACAGAGGAGAGGTCTGGGGCTCCCACAGTTGTCCGGGAAAGCTGCTTCCTTCCTTTGACCAGTGTTCTGGCGGGCAGCCTCGCTGTGTCTCCCGGTTCAGAAGCAGAGCTGTCGAGTCCCAGGCTGGATATTGAAGGGGGAGAGTCAGAGCCTGTCTTCGCCTCCAGTGGCATCAACGGGGATCTGTGTTTGCGTAGGGCACACACGCCAAGCCTCAGGCCAGTCCAGGCTGCAGACGTGTTTGCTTAGCCCACACTGTGGTATGCAGCTGCGGGAACGAGTTACGAGCTTTCTTAAAAGCTGTACTGAGAAATAACTCACGCACGGTTAGCGTCTGTTATTGTGTTCACAGAGGCGTGCACTGGTCACTGCTGTCCAGAACGTTGTCATCGCCCCAAAGGAAATCCAGTACCAATTATCACTCCCATGTCCCACCCTCCACACCCAGCCCTGGGCAACCGCTAATCTGCTTCTGCATCAGTGGCTGCTTTCTCTAGATGCTCCTCATGAGGGGGATCACAGGATGTGTGGCTCCTTCCGCTCGACACCACGCTGGTGTCACATGCTTGTGTTTTCACAGTGGTTCCTGAGGGTTACGGTGGTATTGCCATGACACAGTTGACCAGAGAGCAGTCCAGTGGCTCATAAAGCAGACCTGGCCTGTGGGACCTTCCCCAGCCAGACTCTGTTTTTCACTCAGGATCTTATCGTCCTACATCATGGGTGGGACGTGGAAGCCTAGAGTGGCATCTGGCGGTGTGTGGAGCAAGAGAAGGCCGGGCCCCCCTTTCCTCAGGGCTGGACCTGGGTGTGAGGGCCTCCCTGACTGGGCTGAGCTCGGGGCCCTTCCGTGGGTGAGGGCATCATAGCCATTCTGTACTGCCCCCTTCCCAGGAGCTGGCCCTGGGCACACTCATGAAGTTGGTGCAGCTGGAAGGAGTGCACCCGCTGGAGAAGCCCAGGTGGGAAGGCAACTACCTGTTCCCCCAAGACCTCCTCAAGGTGAGGGCCTTGCGGGACTCCCAGAGCCCAGGATGGCCCTGCTGTGGGGGCGGGGCCCGCTCTGCTGAGCTGGGACCCTCCTGCAGCTCCTGTGCATGGGGGTGCCTCTCCTGGCCCACCTAGCCAGGAGTCGTCTGGGTGGGGGGCTCGGCGGGGCGAGGCCGCCTGCGTGGCCCATGCTGGGCCGGGCTCTTCACGGCTCCTTACCTCCAGCTGGTGGTGGGAGGCCTGCTGTCTCCTGAGGAGGACCAAAGCCTACTCCTGTCCCAGTTCCGGGAGTACCTGGACCATGATGACGTTTGCTACCACACCATGCGGGCAGCCGTGGACACCGTGGCCCGGGTCACTGGTCAGCACCCCGAGGTGAGCAGCCAGGTCCTGTAGCCAGCGTCATGCTGGTGCCTTGAGAAGGCAGGGACCAGGGTGGCGTCCAGATACTCAGCCCCGGCTCCGCAGGTGCCCCCCGCCTTCTGGAACAACGCCTTCACGCTGCTGTCCGCCGTGAGCCTGCCCCGCCGGGAGCCCACCGTCTCCAGCTTCTATGTGAAGCGCGCGGGTGAGTGTCCCGAAGGCTGGGGCGGACCTGGCTGGGCCTTGGTCTGCCTCCCCTGTGGGTCAGGTGACGCCTGGCTCTGTCTTTCCTTGCAGAGCTGTCGGACACCTGGAAGGTCGCTCACCTGAAGGTAAGTTGCCTCTGGAGGACCAGGTACCCTCTGGGCTTGGGGGTGAATGTGGGGCGTGTGTGAGGCCCCGAGGAGGCCTGCTGCCAACTTCTTCACCTGCGAAAATCCCCAGGGCACAGGCGGCAGCTCGCATAGCCGTCTGCTCACTCACAAGCGTGGGAGGGGCCTGCCTCAGGTCAGAGGCCTGTCACCTCTCAGGGTCTGGAGCCTCTGGTGCCGCTTGTGGCCTCCCTCTCGGCCCTCATCTTCCAAGGCTGCTTTCCTAGCCGTTCTGAGACCCCAGCCTCGGGGGCCAGGCGCTCCTGACTTGCACCCGGAGATGACAGTTTCTGAGCCCGCGACAGGAAGGGGAAGGCGGGGTCAGAAAAGGGGACCGGGCCTGTGCTGGATCTCAGGGCTGGGCTCTGGGGGACCCTGGCAGCTGCTTGGGCCCTGGGTCTGGAGTGGGGGCGGTGAGTGAAGCCTGGACCCCGTTGCAGGAGCACAGGAAGGCTTTTCAGGCCATGTGGCTCAACTTCCTCAAGCACAAGGTAGGACGGGCGGTGGGCGGGGTGGTGCCCGCTCTTCCCAAGGGGGGATCCTCACCCTGACCTGCCTGCCCTCGAGCAGCTGCCCCTCAGCCTCTACAAGAAGGTGCTGGTGATCATGCATGATGCCATCCTGCCGCAGCTGGCACAGCCCACGCTCATGATTGACTTCCTCACTCGCGCCTGCGACCTGGGTGAGTGCAGGCACCTGGCTCACACGTGGGGAACAGCGCCTCCCCCCCCCACCCCCGACTCTCCCGCGGCACCTCCTGCCCACTCTCCCACCCCCTCGTTGCCTCCCCCCCCACTCTCCCACCCCCGCGGTCCCCCTCCCCACTCTCCCACCCTCTCAGCACCTCCCCCCCACTCTCCCACCCCCTCGGCGCCTCCCCCCCACTTTCCCACCCACGCTGCACCTCCTCCCACTCTCCCATCCCGAGTGCCTCTTCCCTGACCCTAACCCTAACCCTAACCCACAGTGCCTCTACCCCCCACTCCTCCACCTGGCACATGGTCTCCAGCTTCGTGTCCATGGGCAGTGGGAGGGGACAGCAGGGGCAGGGGCCACACTCCACAGACTTGTGCTCAGTGTGGGCAGGGGTGGGATGAAAGCGAGGTCCCTGGCTCAGCCTGTGTCTGTCTGCAGGGGGTGCTCTCAGCCTCTTGGCCTTGAACGGGCTGTTCATCCTGATTCACGAGCACAACCTGTGAGTGTCGCAGGGGTTGGAGGGGCGGTGCAGGTCGTCCCAGTCCGCCAGCCCTGCTCCTCTGCCCCCTCCCACCCTGCCCCCGTGGCCCTCACTCTCCTCACTTCCCAATTCGCCAGCCCCGCTCCCCTCTCCCCTTCCCACCCGGCCCCGGCCCCAGCCCCAGCCCCAGCCCCGCTCCCCCGTCCCCTTCCCACCCGGCCCTGGCGGGGTCCCTGCTCTCCCCACAGGCCATGGTGTTGGACCCCTGGACAGGAGGAGGGGGTGCTGAGGGAGACCCTGGCCCCAGAGGCCACAGTTGTGGGCCCGCTCCATCCACTGCTCCTTTCCCCCGGCCTGCAGGGAGTACCCTGACTTCTACCGGAAGCTCTATGGCCTCCTGGACCCCTCCGTCTTTCACGTCAAGTACCGAGCTCGCTTCTTCCGCCTGGCCGACGTCTTCCTGTCGTCCTCGTGAGTCCTGGGGCGCCTGGCTCCGCCTGCCTCTGTGGCTCCAGCTGGGAGGGTGGTGGGGCTCGCAGTCCCGGCCCTGCCTTACCACCGCTGCCCTGCCAGCCACCTCCCCGCCTACCTGGTGGCTGCCTTCGCCAAGCGCCTGGCCCGCCTGGCCCTGACGGCTCCCCCCGAGGCCCTGCTCATGGTCCTGCCCTTCATCTGTAACCTGCTGCGTCGGCACCCCGCCTGCCGCGTCCTGGTGCACCGCCCACACGGGCCTGGTGAGTTGGGGGTCTCGGAGCCTGGGCCGCAGCGGGGCTGGGGGTGCTGGCGTCCTGGAGAGGTGGATGGCAGACGAGCTCCTGAATCTCATTCCTAGAGTTGGACGCTGACCCCTACGATCCCGGAGAGGAGGACCCGGCCCAGAGCCGGGCCCTGGAGAGCTCCCTGTGGGAGCTTCAGGTGAGGGCGCTGCCGCCATGCTCTGGGGCCCTCGGAAAGCCCAGCTCCCCTCCCCATGCCACCTCCCGCATAGCCTGACGCCGTGTCTTCCCCCACGGCCCCCTGGGTTTGGGGGTGCATGGTGCTTGGCCTGCCCCGAGGCTCTGCCCTCTGCCCACTCTGGTTGGTAGCACAGGAGGCCGTGGCTGGGGGCACAGGGCGGGGTCCCGGGGAAGCTGTTCCTTGATGGCCTTGCCGCCCCAGGCCCTCCAACGCCACTACCACCCTGAGGTGTCCAAAGCCGCCAGTGTCATCAACCAGGCCCTGTCTGTGCCCGAGGTCAGCATCTCGCCGCTGCTGGAGCTCACGGCCTATGAGGTGCGGGGCCGGGACCAGGGCCGGGGGGCGGGGGGCTGGGGGCGGGGCCGGGCCGGGCCCGGAGCCGGGGTGGGAGGGGCTGGGGTAGGAGGGGCCGGGTGGGAGGGGCCGGTGAGAGGGGCCGGGTGGGAGGGGCTGGGGTAGGAGGGGCCGCGTGGGAGGGGCCGGTGGGAGGGGCTCGGGTGGGAGGGGCCGGGCCACAGAGCGCCGCCTATACAGAGCCACCGTCTTTTGCAGATCTTTGAGCGGGACCTGAAGAAGAAAGGGCCGGAGCCGGTGCCCCTGGAGTTTCTCCCAGCCCAGGGGCTGCTGGGACGGCCGGGCGATGTCTGTGCCCAGCACTTCACGCTCAGCTGACCCTGCCCACCTGAGAATAAATGGTTTTACAGGAGAGCGGCTCAGAGTGTGGGCCGGGTGGCTCGGTGCCTCTGCGGGGCCGAGGCCCTCACGTCTGCCAGGGCCCACCTGGCACATGGCACGTTGGGGCCCTGCCTCCCCCACGGCCGGGGAGGTGACGGTGGGGAACCTGAGGTGCAGTCTCTCCCAGGGGCTCTGGGCCACCAGTGTCACAGGTCACCGTCTGACCCCCACCCTGGGCCCTAGTGTACCCCGGTGCGGAGCTCGGGGCCGCTGCTGAGGTGACGCTCCGGACACCGGGAGGGAGCTGGGGGTTCTCTCTGCCTGGGTCAGTTACGGTGGCCAGTGTGTGGGGTGACGTATCCGGGTGTGGGGGTTGTGGGAGTGGATGGGGGTGTTGGCGTGACTAGGGGATTGGTGTGAGAGTGGGGTTGGTTAGGGTTGTGAGTGGGGGTGTTGGTGTGAATGGGGGGTGTTGGGGGTAGTTTAGGACTGATGGCCCACAGGGTCGTGGGGTGTCCCTTATGCTGTGCTGAGGCGCAGGATCTGAGAAAGAAAGAGACAGGACACAGAAGTACGAGGAAAACGCAGCTGGGCTCAGGGGCCACGCCACCTATGAGCAGAGTCAGGCGAGGCCCCGAATGTCCAGAAGTGTATTGGTTGTGTATAGGTTGGGGGCAGGGCAGTGAGTGAAGTCATCTTTAAGGATAGTGATAGGGTCGTGAGCAGTAAAACATGGGGTCCACCCCCATGAGGTCACCGAGGCCAGGAGGCGGACAGTGCACAGCAAGGGGCCCGTTCCCACGAAGGCAAGAGCTGTGTGCAGTAAGGGGTCCACCCCCATTAGGTCATCGAGGCTTGAAGGTGGGCCGTGCTCAGTGAAGAGGGTGCCGTGTGCAATACCTCTATCTATGGGCAAACTAGTTCTAAGAAGATTTATAGGAGGATGCTTAAGTCACACAGCAGTAACAGAGCTGTCAGGGTTACCACCACCTGCTAGTTCTATAGGAAGATGCTTTTCGAGCAGCACAGTAGCAAGAGCTGATAAAGTTCACAGTCCCCAAGGTGGATTGCTGTTCTGAGGGCAGCCTTCCACGAGAACTGGAGCAAGGTCCTACAGCTCCTTTATCAGGAGGAGTGGCTCTCGCCCCAAGCCTGCCACACAGCGGGTATCTTTATGATACTGAACGCGGCCTCCTGGGCCATGGATTCTTGCCCTGGTATAACTGTCTTCCCTTAAACCGTGCTCTGCACTGTGTCTGCTCCAGGCATTCCTCTGATTATAAGCTGCTTATTCCTTAATTCATGCTCTGTACTGTGTCCACTCTAGGCATTCCTCTGAATATGAACTAAGATCTAATTATAGGTATATATGCAGGGAAATATTCTTTAGGCACTCATACTATCAACCATTAATGATTATATATGGAGAATTATATAAAGGGAGACTACAAGCCCTATTTCTATAAACTCATATATGATTATATAAAGGATTATATAGAAGGAAATAGCTGAGTAGTAACACTGTAAAGTGAGAGATTCCTCACGCCCTAACTGCAAGGGTTCTGCTTAGCTCTCATTCCTTGGTGCCTATATGGGGGGTTACCCATAAGTAGGGGATTGGTGTGAGGGGGTGTTGGTGTGAGTGGGGATTGGTGAGTGGGGAGTTAATGTAAGTGGAGGTTGATGTGAGTGGGGTGTTGGTGTGAATAGGGTGTGTTGTAAGTAGGGGGATTGGTGTGAGTGGGGGTTGGTGTCAGTGGGGAGTTCGTGTGAGGTGGTGGTGGTGTGAGGGGCTGTTGGAGTGGGTGGGGTTTGGTGTGAGTTAAGGGGCTTCCTGTGTCTGTGCCCCACCTTGGCTATGTCCTGCTGATCCCCTTTGTTCTGGGAGTGTGAGGGCCTGGTGGATGCTGGGTAGGAGCCGGGCAGCATCTGGTCCCCTCTGGAGCCTTCCCCGCTGTGGGAGGCCCTGGTACGGTTGTAGGCACAGCCTTGCTATTGAGGTGCTTACTTTTGGGGGACCCAGTTTATACCGAACAGGTTTTCTGTCTACCTGGGACACCCAGTTTCCTTTGCAGTCTGCTTATTTGAGGACAGAAGTCAGGGCACTGGAACGGAGCTTTGTGCGCGTGGTGTGGCTGGGGAGGGCAGGGAGCTGCAGGGCCCTGCTTGGGGGAGCCGCCCTCCTGGCCCAGCACTGGCCTGGGACCCTGCCTGTGCCCAGCGGGGGTTTTGGGAGCAGTGTTGAGAGGACAGGTGACCCTGCTGCCAGCCTCCCCATGGCTGCTGTCCCCCCACCCAGGGGGCTTCTCAGGTGAAGTGGCCCCTGCCCTGGGGACTTAGTGCCAGCCACAGCCGTGGCCTGTCGCTCTTCCCTGCTTGCCCTGGTTTGAGCGCCGCCAGGGAGGGGAGGGCTTCCCAGGAACCCTGTGTGTGGGCGAGCACAGGCACTCAGGTCCCTCTCCCCGAGTCGCACCCTCCACTGCAAAGCCTGTCCCACCCGTGGCCCCTCGGCTCTTAGACTGCAGCAGGGCAGACAGAGCCCGGCCTTGAGCTGTGCCCTGGGCAGGCCGCCACGCCTGGTACTGGTACCTCCCGAGTGCTGTCCCCCACTCCTGAGTCCTGGGGCAGGGCTGGGCCGAAGGCACTGGCATCCTGAGCTCGTGCGGCCACCAGAGGCCGCTGCAGCCCTGCCCTGAGCCCATGGGAGGTGCTTCCCCGCCAGCTTCACCCCGCCACCATGCCCACTCGGACCCAGCCAGGACCTTCTTGCTGACACCACGGAGGGTTTGTGCTGGTCTCGGGCCGATCACGGGTGACGGCCGGGGCCAGGGGGAGACCTGGCTGCAGACAGACCCTCCGGGCCTCTCCGCTGTGTGCTCAGCTGGACCCCGGCAGATGCTCTGTTGTCCCAGTGCCCAGGCCTGTCGGGGTGCTGTCTTCTGCAGATGGGGTCGTCACAGAGGTCACGGCTCGGATGCAGCTTGGTGGGCTCCACACAGCCAGGGGGCCTGACACAGGCCTAGGAGGGAGAGCCGGGAGGAACCTTCCCCGTCAGCCCTGGGACCCGGGACTTCAGCCTCCAGAGGGGGCACCACGTCCACTTTTGGGGTGCCTGGTCTGCACTCCTTGGTGACTGACGGCAGCGTGAGCTGACGGATGAACCGGCTGAGGCTCCAGGACTGTCACCCCGGCCGTCTGCACCCCAGCAGTGACGTCCCCTACTCCAGGCTCTTGGGCCCTCCCAGGGTGTGTTCTGGCAGGGATGATACGAGTCACATGGCATCAGGGGAAGGGACTCCATTTGGGGGTCACAGGTAACTTCAGGCAGAGCCGGGTCTCTGCCCCTCAGCTCCGATGCCCACCGAGAGTCCTGCTCTTGTGGGTGGTAGTGTCAGCCTGGCTCCTCTGGGCCTCCCTGCTGGGGTGGAGCTCACCCAGGGTGGATGGAAACTGGGAAGCTGGATGCCCGAAGCCCCACCACATCTCTGCAGAAAGGAGTGATGTGGGCTGGCCTGGGGGCACGGAAGCCAGGCCTGCTGAGCCGGGGCGGCTGCATGGGGGCTCCAGGGCACGGGGGGGCTGTGGCACAGGCCTTCTGGCTGCCTTGTGTCCTTGGCCTGCTGGCCTGTGATGGTTCCTGACCTCAGTGCTCGCAGGCACGCCCAAGGGCTGTTGTGAGCTGAGTGGCCTGGAGGAGCCAGGCCGGTGCTCAGGGCAGGAGGCTTTGAGGCCAGGCTGGCTGTGAGGCTCCTGCACTGCTGGTCAGAGCTCAGACTGGCAGCTGAGGGACCCCGCACCTGGCTGGGAACAGCGTGTCCGGCCTGGGGCCCTGCACACCCAGTCCCGGTTGCCGTCACTGCTGCCGAAGGCTGGGCTGTCGTGAGGTTGGTGCGGTGGGTCCTCCCTGCCCATGCCGCCTTGCCCTGTAGTACCCTGTGTCCCCCTCCCCCACTCCGCCCCAGGCCTTCCATTTGCAGCTTTTGTCAAAGAAACTAACAGCACCTCTGCCCAGCACCTCCCCGTCTCCCTGCGCCTTCTCCCTCCGGTCTGGGCTGGGGTCAGGGACTGACCCACCTGGGTTCCAGTAGAGGCCACTGCAGAGGGTCTTGCAGGGTGCCCATGGTGAACGTTAGCAGCGAGTCAGGATTGGACCCCAGAGGCCGGAGGCTCCCATGCGCCCAGCGGGCAGGAGCCCGGAGCTGGGGGCCCAGCCACGTCCAGTCCCATCGCCCTGTGGCAGCACCCTGCCCACCTCCCCCCTGCAGCTCCCTTGGGTGAGGGAGTGAACTAGTGATTTTCCTCTGCGTAAATCAACTGCTTTCCCTAATTAAAACAGGGCTTCTGTTTTATTTATCATTTTTAAGTGACAAAGGCAGCATGAGCCTTAAGGTCAATGTTGAAACCCCGCGCACAGAGAAGCTGTGGAGAGTGCCAGGCTCTCCCACAAGCAGCCCCTTCCCGTTAGGCGTGAGCCTTGGTTCCAAGCTCTGGTGTGTACCTCCTTTTTTCTGTAACATATAAACTGTTAGCTCCTTCCGAGCCCCGGTATTCTCATCGCGACAGTCTGCCAGATGGGTGGCAGGTCCTGCAGTGGCCTCTGGCGTGGCCGGATGGAGCGGGCGGTGGCTTCCTCCTTGGCATCTCCTGCTGCCCTTCCTTCGCTGTGTCCAAGCAGAACCTGGCCCAGCCACTTTGCCTGCCGCTGACAGAGCCTGCCGTCCCCGTCTGCTGGCGCCACGAACGTGCCACGCCACCGGAGACGACACTGTCTCCTGCCTCAAGTTTGAGCTTTTTCAAACCACTCCAGACAATTCTGGATAAATGAAAACATTTTAAATGCAGAGACAAGTGCCCCGTTGGCAGCACCGGGTATGCTGGGTTTAGAAACTTGAGGCAAAGCTCATTATGTTCACCGTTTTTTCTTTTTTGAGACGGAGTCTCGCTCTGGCTCCCAGGATGGAGTGCGGTGGCGCCGTCTCGGCTCACTGCCACCTCCACCTCCCAGGTTACAGCAATTCTCCTGCCTCAGCCTCCTGAGCAGCTGGGACGACAGGCATCTGTCACCACATCTGGTTAATTTTTGCATTTTTAGTAGAGACAGGGTTTCTCCATGTAGCCCAGGCTGGTCTTGAACTCCTGACTTCGTGATTCGCCCACCTTGGCCTCCCAAAGTGCTTGGATTACAGGCATGAGCCACCGTGCCTGGTGTCTTTTTTTCTTTTTTTCGTGCTGGGTGAGGGGCAGCCCAAGTGTTTCCTCCCATTTGCTTTGGGTGGTCCCTGGGGCGATGGAGTCACTCTTCCTTCTGCTCCTGCAGCCGCTGTGGTCAGAGGGGCTCTGTGCCTGGCACCTCCACCTACCCACGTTCGGTCTTGTGCTCCATGTGTGCCCACGTGAGCTGGGTCTGAGCCTCCTTCCCAGCCCGAGGCTCCTCCACCCTGAGAGCACAGGGGTCCCCTCGGCTGTGCAGGAGCTCAGGCCCTTCCAGACCGGCTGCCCACCAGGCGGGGTTAGGGGCGCATCGTCCACGAGGGCACCGTCCTTGGTGATGGGATTCAGGCCTTCATGAAAGCAGCTTCTTCACGTGGCACGGAGCGGCTGCTCTCTGGGGTCTCCTGCCAGGGAGGGCACAGCCTGGAGTCCGCGCCGGAGGCTGGTGCATCCATCCTGGACTTTGCAGCCCGCAGAGCTGGAGAGAGAAATCACCCACTCCCAGGTGTTCCCCCCGTGGTGCTGACGCACCAAGGCACCTTCGGTTCCAGAGTCTCAGAGAAACTCCTGGGGCCTCTTCAGTCACCTGTGAGGCCCGTACCCAGTGGGCACCTGTGTGTGCCCGGAGCCTTCCAGGCCCTCAGCACGAACGAATGAACAGGGAACACGCCGCACAACGGGGCCTCCCCCGTCTTGTCCTTCCGCTGCTCCCTCTACCCCCACCCCCACGCCAGCTCTCCCCCCATCCTTCCCCCCACCTCCCCCACCCCCCACGCCGGCTCTCCCTCCCCCTGTCCTTCCCCCCACCTCCCGCTTCCCCCACGCCGGCTCTCTCTCTGGGAGCTGAATGCCCCGGACACTGAGGACACAGACACGAGGCTGCCTGGGAGCTGTGGGAGCATGTGGGTGCTGAGGGGGCTGGAACAGTTAACTGGCATTTAGGAATCAGCTGCGGAGAATCGACAGCTCGTGTGTCCCCAAGTGTCCCCGCGTGTTCCCGAGCATCAGGTTTGCTGGGAGCTCTGGCGAAGGCTCCAGCCTAAGTGATTCTGTTGACGGTGAAGAGCGTGTCCTTCCTGGGGGTGCCTGGGTCTCCGAACTGGGGCCAGCAGCCCGTGGTGAAGGCCATGCCAGTCCCCAACAACGTGGGCTCCCACCTGGCCGGGAGGGTGGCACAACCCCGTGCTGCAGTTGTCCCATCTACAGAGTGTTCTGCCAGGGGCTGTGGCCGCTCAGAAATGTTCGAGACGCTGGTGTGTGGAGCTGCAGCAGCACCGATGTGGGCTTCACGGAGTGCTCGCCTCTGCTCCAGGTGGCGGGAGCTGGAGTTGGGGGGTCAGGGACTCTGGTTGTTGGAGCTCACCATGCACCACAACACACACACACCTACTGCGTACACGTCACTACACTCACGCCGCTACACACAGCACACACACACCACGCACACCACACGCACATCACTATATACATACCACATACATTGCACACATGCACATCACTACACACAGTTCACATGCGCACACCGCACACCCCCACACCCACACAGAGGCCCCGGCCCCCCCCAGCACCCTCCCTGCAGGTGTGACTCAGTAGCCCCCGAAACACCTTTGCCCCCTTAGGCTGGTCTTTCCAGACGTTCTCCAGCAGCTTTGTTGGTGTCTTCAGGGTGCAGGGTGCCAACGGGGACCCCTCATCCCGCAGCCTCCATGGGGGTGGGTTCACTTTGGCTGACGTGTCCCCCAGAAAGCGATGTGCCTGTCTGACCTGCAGCACCGGTGAGTGCATTGTTTGGCGCCAGGGTGTTTGCAGATGTAATTAGTTAAGGAACCCAGCGGAGATCATCCCGCGTTCAGGGTGGGCCCTCAGCCCGGTGGCCGGAGTCAGAGGCTGAAGAGCGGGCGTCCCCAAACTTTTTACACGGGGCCAGTTCACTGTCCCTCAGACCGTTGGAGGGCCGCCACGTACTGTGCTCCTCTCACTGACCACCAGTGAAAGAGGTGCCCCTTCCTGAAGTGCGGCAGGGGGCCGGATAAATGGCCTCGGGGCCGCCTGTGGCCTGCGGGCCGTAGTTTGGGGACGCCTGCTGAAGAGGCAGCCAGAGGCTGGAACAATCCATCCGCTCCAGGGTGGAGCAGGGGACTTTGGGAGCTGGAAAGTGGGGAGCGGGTCCTCCCTGAGTCTCCTGGGGCCCCGCCTGCCCACAACTGCCCGGGACAGCATCTTGGACTCCTGGCCGCTGGACAGTGGTGAAGCCGCGTGGTTCTCAGCCACTGGTTTACGGTCACTTGCTGTGGCGGCCGCAGGAGCTCATGGTAGCGCCTGTCTTGGGGGTGCTGGGCCGGACACCTTCAGGAGGTCCCTGGGGCCCCACTGCCCTCCCAACGCCTTGGGTCCCGGCATCTCTGTGGGGGACCCATGCTGGGGATGGTGCCTCGTGGAGCCTCTGCCGCTCCTGTGTCCTCCGCGCCACGTCGTTCCACGGTCCCCTTCGAAGAGCTCAGAAGCGCCCCATGCACTGCTGTCCCCTGGGGTCCGTCCCCTGCAGCACCGGCCTCCGGGGGCTTGTGGTCTGAGTCCTGACCCCACGGGGACGGGTCCGCTGACGGTGTCACCTCCAGGCCTGTGCTCCCACGCCGCACTTCGGGAACAGGCTGGGACTCTTCTCAGGCTGCTTCCATCCCGAAGACTCGGAGGCCGCAGGGCCGGGCAGGACGGCGTGTGAGCCTCCGGCGCCGCGTGGCCAAGGTGCAGTCGAGCTCCCAGAGCTGCAGCGTCCTCTGCTCGGGGTCTGGAGGCCGGGGGTCCACACAGCCTCCCTGGGCTGGCATGGAGGTGTGGGTGCCAGGTGCCAGGGGCCTCCGGGAGGACTCTGCCACCTTCTTCGGCCTCTGGAGTCCGCTGCGCTCCTGGGCTCTGGCGCGGCCCTTGACTGTCCCCAACCTCTGCTCCTGTGGCCACCGCTCCCGCTGCCCCTCCTGCCTCCGTCCCGTGAGGAGCCTGTGACTTCCTGGCCCAGGGTCACCCAGGGCGACCCCTGCCACATCCTCAGCCAGTCTCACCTGTGGTGCCTCCTTTGCCCGTGGGGAATGCAGCTGGGGGTTCGGGGGAATGGGACGTGAGCAGGCGGGGCTGGCGGCAGGTGTGGCTGGACCCTCGGCTGGAACAGCGTCGCTCTGCGGCGCCCTCCCTCGGACCCTTCTTCATTTGTTTCCCAGAACTTGGGCAGGGCCCACGTGGGTGTCCAGGCGGCTGCCCAAGTCCACGCGGGGTGAGCCCTCTCCGTCACAGCTGGGAGTGCCTGGCAGGGTCCGACCTGCTCAGCCGGCAGCCGAGTGCTGTCGGGGCCACGCAGGCAGGTGAGGGTGTTGGGGAAGGGGCTGTGAGCCACCACAGACAGCGCCCCCCCTCGCCAGATGGCCTTTGCTGCCTGGAGTGGCTGGCAGATGGCTGGCGGGTGGCTGGCGGGCGGGCGGGAGGCGGTGGTGTGGTGGTGGGTGATCCTGCTGCCATTCGGGTCCAGTGGTTCCCCGCACGAGAGAATGGAGACTGGGCAGATAAGACGGAAAAGTAATTAAGAGATAAGGGAGGCTGGGCGCGGCGGCTCACACCTCTAATTCCAGCCCTTTGGGAGGCCGAGGCGGGTGAATCATGAGGCCAGGAGTTCTAGACCAGCCTGACCAACACGTTGAAACCCCCTCTCTACTAAAAATACAAAAATTAGCCAGGCATGGTGGCAAGGTACTCAGGAGGCTGAGGCAGGAGAATCGCTTGAACCTGGGAGGCGGAGGTTGCAGTGAGCCGAGGTCACACCACTGCACTCCAGCCTGGGCGACAGAGGGAGATTCTGCCTTACAAAAAAAAAAAAAAAAAAGAAAGAGAAAAAGAAAAGATCAGGGTGCGGGTTCCCCGGACAGGTGTCCTCCTCCAGATCAGCAGGTCCCAGGTCCCGTGCCCCGTGGAGCCAGGAGGAAGCAAGGGGGTGCAGGGGTGGAGGGGGCAGGCTCTGGGGCTCTGCTGGGATCTCCTGGGAACCAGGGGACGGGGGGTTCTGCCCAGGGGTGCGGCACCCTCAGGACAGGCTGGGGCTTCTTCACAGAGGCGATGGGGTCCCTGTACCTGGTGGGACAGCCTTGTCCCCTCCCTGTCAGCCCCGAAGGGATTCCTGAGAGGCAGCGCCCACTGTCCCAGTGCGTGTGGGAGGGGGAGGCGTGGGTTTGCAGCCCCAGCGCCCTCCGTCTGTCCTTGCAATACTTTTGCAAGGCGAGATCAAGAAGGAGCCTGGTGCTGGCAGGCTCCCCCGGCTGGTATCGGAGGCCAGCCAGGCTCAGGAGCCCAGCGTGCCCCTCTGGGAAGTGTGTTACAGCACCTGCCCCACAGAGGGCCTGGTGGAAGCCAGGCAGGCTGGACGGTGGCCAGAGCGGCTCCAAGACAGAGAGCCATCTTGGGACCAGCTGCCCCCCCAGAATCCCCAGCTCCGGCCCCTCTGGCGACAGCCCCTGCCCTGTGTCCTCTCCTGCCAGCCGCCTCCCACCAGGCCCGTTGCACCCCGGGCCCTCCCCTGAGAAGCCTCCAGCCTCAGATCCCAGCACAAAGATTCCCTGCCTGGCGACCCCTGCACCCCCCACTGAATGACCCGCCGTGGCCTCCGGCGTCCTGGCTGTGCCCCGGCCCCGGCTCTCCTCGCACACCCTGGGGGCCGGGCCCGGGCTGTGCATGAGTCGGGCACCCATCCTGCTGGCGTCTCCGACTCGAGTAGGGGCTGCTGGGAGACGGGGTCCCTCGGGACTGTGTGGGTCCCTGCATCCGGCTCTCTGTGGAGCTTGGGAAACACGGGGGCACCTCTTTGACCCTTGTGCCCTTGAGAGGTAAGGTCTGTGTCCTCTGCCCGGGGCTGGTTGGGCTCGTGACTGCTTCAGCCAGGCGAGGCTGCGTGGGGTGGTCCCACAGGACTCCCAGGCTGGGTCATCAGAGGCCACCACCTGTCTTCCACTGCATGGAGAGGCCACGCTGTGAGGACGCCCGAGCCACACGGTGGCCCCTGCCAGGCCTGCCCCTGGGGCTTCTCAGCCTGGCCGCCTCGGGACCTTGGCAGCCGCCCACAGAGCCCTGTTCCCGGCGGAACCCCCCTTTGGTGAGGCAGCGTCCAGCTGCCAGCGGCCCCCAGCATCGGGGAGGGAAGAAAACCAGGTTCTGCAGCCCTGCCCTGGGGGACGGGGACCCTGTGCCCTGTGCAGACGCCCCCGCCGCCGCCCAGCCCCTCCCTTCTTTCATTTTGGCCGACATAGGACGTGCTTCTCTCTGTGACTCACAAACCCCCTCGCCACACAGTAGTTTGTTGCCTCAAGCTGCCCGGCTTCCAGAACAGGGCCCAGGCTTGCTCGGAACTTCCAGTGCCCAGACAAGCGGATGTGAACCATCCAGCATCGGGTCCTGAGGCAATATCCCCAGCCACCCACTGGGTCACCAGCCGCCATGCTGCGAGGAGGCTCAGGAGGTCCGGGGAGGCCCGTGGGGAGGCCGTGGGGGGCCCGTGGGGAGGCTGTGGGGAGGCTGTGGGGAGGCCCGTGGGGAGGGCCGTGGGGAGGCCGTGGGGAGGCCGTGGGGAGGCCCGTGGGGAGGCCGTGGGGAGGCTGTGGGGAGGCCGTGGGGAGGCCGTGGGGAGCCGGGGAGCAGCCTCCCGCCGGCCTGTGCTCCGCCCGCTTGCTGAGCCGTGGCCATCCCAGAGCTATTTTTCTTAATGTGGCAACTGCGTTCTGAGGAAAATCACTGTTATGAAATATTCCCACGACCACAGTCAATGTGGTTTCCTTTCACATTCAGAAGTCGTGTTGGCCGCGTCCCTGAGCAGTGGGAACGTGCAGTCCCAGCGCCGCGGCCACAGCAGACGCCTCGTGGAGAGTGAGGTCAGCCACCGAGGTCCTGGGCAGGGCGGGGCGGGGCCCTTCTGAAATCCCTTCCCCAACTCCCACATTTGGGCCGTGAGGGCGGAGGCCGCCTTTTCCGGAAGGTGGGCAGGAACCCCTGGCTGAGCCTCTGTGCCCCCGGCCCCTCTGCCCAGCCTCCCGAGCCCATGCCACAGGCACCATCGGAGGCTCCCTGGACTCTGAGCTCACCCACGGCCACACCTCCTCCCTCTCCATCCCTCCTCCCTCCATCCCTCCTCCCTCTCCGTCCCTCCTCCCTCTGTCCCTCCTCCCTCTGTCCCTCCTCCCTCTCCGTCCCTCCTCCCTCTCCGTCCCTCCTCCCTCTGTCCCTCCTCCCTCTCCGTCCCTCCTCCCTCTGTCCCTCCTCCCTCCGTCCCTCCTCCCTCTCTGTCCCTCCTCCCTCTGTCCCTCCTCCCTCCGTCCCTCCTCCCTCTCCGTCCCTCCTCCCTCTCCGTCCCTCCTCCCTCTGTCCCTCCTCCCTCTCCCTCCCTCCTCCCTCTCTGTCCCTCCTCCCTCTCCATCCCTCCTCCCTCTCCGTCCCCCCTCCCTCTGTCCCTCCTCCCTCTCCGTCCCTCCTCCCTCTCTGTCCCTCCTCCCTCTCCGTCCCTCCTCCCTCTGTCCCTCCTCCCTCTGTCCCTCCTCCCTCTCTGTCCCTCCTCCCTCCATCCCTCCTCCCTCTGTCCCTCCTCCCTCTGTCCCTCCTCCCTCTCCGTCCCTCCTCCCTCTCCGTCCCTCCTCCCTCTGTCCCTCCTCCCTCTCCGTCCCTCCTCCCTCTGTCCCTCCTCCCTCTCCGTCCCTCCTCCCTCTCCGTCCCTCCTCCCTCTGTCCCTCCTCCCTCTCCGTCCCTCCTCCCTCTTTCCCTCCTCCTTCTCCGTCCCTCCTCCCTCTGTCCCTCCTCCCTCTCCGTCCCTCCTCCCTCTCCGTCCCTCCTCCCTCTCTGTCCCTCCTCCCTCTCCATCCCTCCTCCCTCTGTCCCTCCTCCCTCTGTCCCTCCCCCCACCCTGTAGTTCTGGTTCCAGCTGCCTCCGACTCCGCCCTGTGCTGGGCACCCGCAGGTCGCAGCCACTCCTTCCCCAGAGCGTTCTCAGAAGCTGGGTCAGAGCTGCCACGGACTGAGCTGCCCGTGGGAAGGGCAGGTGACCCTCAGGCAGGTGGGGCCCTGCCACTCTGGCAGAATGGAGGCTGCCCAGGCCCGGAGCCGTGGGAACTGCAGGTTGCCCCCCGGGATGGTGCCTGGCCTGCCCCAGAGGGAGCAGCAGCACCCCGAGCCGGCACCCATGCCCTCGCCAGCCTGCGTGGCCACCCCTGCCACGTGAGCTCCTCTCCCCGCTCTACACACATTTTAAAAACCAGGTGAGGAACCAGAAACTGCGAGTGCAGAGCCAGGCTGTGAGGCTGGACTGCTCCTAGGCTGCCCAGGTCGCCCACGGGGTGGGGTCCGCATCAGGACTTGGAGGGAGCCACCCAGCCTCCAGGAAGGGGCCTCATGCGTGGGGCAGCCCCGGTCAGCCCCAAGGCTGACAAAGCCAGGAGTCACCTGCACCGGCAGGTGGTCCAGCAGGCTCAGGGCGTCGGTCCCATTAGAGAATATGTTCACCCCCTCCGGCAGATACGAGGGTCCGGGTTCTCCACATCCCTGCCAGAGCCGGTCCCTTTGTCTGTCTGTCTCTCAGTTGTCTCTCTCCCTATCCTGTCTCTCTATCTCTGTGATCTCTCCGTGTCTCTGCCTACCTCTATTCATCTGTCTCAGTCCGTCACTTACCTGTCTGCCACACCTGGCTGTACTGATGATCTCTATCCTGGGTGTCATCTATATCTGTTCATCTATTGAGTCTGTGTGTCTGCGTTATTCATCTGTCTGTATCTGCCACTTAGCTAACCGATTACCCACCGTCCCACCCACCCACCCATCCATCCATCCGTCCGTTCACCCATTTATCCATCCACCCATCACCCACCCACCTGTCCATCTGTCCATCATCTGTCTGCGCCATCCTTTGGGTGTGAAGCGCCGTCTCCCTGTGGTTGACTGGGTCTCCCTGATGGCTGGCGAGGCCGAGCCTCCTTTCTGCCTGTGCCTGCTGAGGCTGCTGGGCACGGCCATGTGGTGTCTGCAGGTGTGTCTTGGGACTTCCCCCTCTAGATCCCAGGCCACTGAGCAGCACTGGCACCTGAAGCTGCCATGAAGAAAAGGCAATGCAGAGAGACCTCCGGGCCCTGCCCTTTCTGCCCCTGGGCCAGACCCTCTGACCACAGAAACCGAGGGAGGAGATACAGTGATTGGCATGGCTCAGCTGTGGGGTGCTTGTTAGAAGATGGTAGGGGGCTGTGGCCATGAGGCTGAAGGGGCCACTCCTCCACCCAGCGTGGGAATCCAAGTGAGGAGCCTCAGAAAACACCCCGCCCTGGGTCCCCCTCCCTCTCTCCAGCCTCCTCCCTGGCCGGAGCCCTGGGGCTCTCAAGGGCAAGCTGGAAGGAGGGTGGCCGGTGGCAGCAGGCAGAGGGGGCATTGGGGTTTGCTGCAGGCCGTGGGTGTTCACACAGTAGCAGAGGCCGCGTGGGCCAGAATCGAGGTGGGAATTGGTAGGTTTAATGACACATGAGTCGCCAAAACACAGCGTCCCCAAGGGTTGTCCCACAACGGCTTCGTTCCCGCCAGCTGTGCACGCCCAGCTGCTTCTGAGCTGAGTCAGCATTTTTGGAACTCTGGCTGGGATTGAAACTTGGGGGTCCTGAGACCTGACCGTGGACGATCCCAGAACCACAGCTGAGTGGGGGCTTGGGGGAGGTGCTGGGGCGGCTGTGGGGGGATGTGGGGTGGTCACTGTCTGGCCTCTGGGTCCCCAGGAGCCCTGCTGAGCCTTTGGTTGGGGCTGCACTGGGGAAATGAACCAGCTCAGGGAGCAGTTTTGAAGCCAGCCCTCTTGCTCACCACTGAGTCCCTGAACCTCAGTTTCCCCTGAGTGAAACGGATTGGGAACAGCCTTCTCCCTGGGGTTTCTGCGAGTCACAGTGAGCCCCTATGTCCCGGCACAGTGAGCTTGTGGGGAAGGGTGGACACTCAGGCCCTCTGGGGGCTGATGCTGAGATGGGGTCCAGGCGGGGATCATGGGGGCGGGTGCAGGACCGGGGGGCAGCGCAGAGCCAACTGGCAGAGCTCAGCAAAGTCTGCCCTTCCAGGGAGCCTCACCTCGGAGGACCTGTCTGGGCCGTGTGCCCCAACTCCTGTGGTGCTGGGGCTGAGGCTGTCCCTGGTCCTGGGTGTTGGGAGGGAGGTGGGTTATGGGTCAGGGACCCCGAGGAGCTTTGACAGGGCCAGCAGGGAGGGCATCTGCTCCCACGGTGGGCGGTGGGACAGCTCCACGTGGTCACAGGACCGGGGCTGCTACAGAGCTTGCATGGGGCCAAGCCCAGGTGGTCTTCTTAGAAATGCAGAGTCCCAGGCATGCCCTGCCTGCTGAGCTGCTCTTTTTCTGGGTGGCGGGGGTCCTGGCCCTCTGGTGGAGCACACTGAGGGAGCTGGGGTTAGAAGGAGCCCCCAGTGGGGGCCAGCAGCCTGCTCCTCTCGGCCGGCCTTGGCATCTGTGCACGGAGCTGAGGGCAGCTGAGTGCTGGGTGTGAGTCCCCGGGTGCTTTCTGGGGAAGGTGGGCCACGTGGCAGGGGAGACAGTGGGGAGCCAGCCAGAGCCCACCCGTGTTCTCCAGGGAACGCAGCCCCTGACCCAAGGCGGGGACGCTGAGGGTGGCTCCTACCTGCCCCTCCCGGCTGCTGGCCTGAGTCCCTCCCTGAGCACCGCCAGAATCACGTGTCCAGCATGGGCAGTGGCAGGTGAGACTGGCAGGTGGCCCAAACCCCGAGTGTCACCAGGACGTCTTCCACGTGACCTCTGTCCGTGTGACACGGGACCCCTTGGGCTGCTGCCCCCCACCTCCCATGGCTCCTGGTGGGAGGGGTGGAGCCAGCCTGAGTGGCACCTGGGCTTGCGGGGCCTGGGTGGAGGGAAGGACCCTGGACCTTTTAAGAGGGCGCTCTCCCTGCCCTCCCACCATGCCCCAAAAGAAGGGCAAAGGCAGAGGGGCTCCCGAGAGTCCCTGCGGGGTGGGCACGTCCCCTGGTGGGCAGCACAGCTGGGGGTCCGATGCCCCTCGCCTGGACCAAGGGCTGGCAGACTGGCCTGGTGTCCTCTGAGCACGGACAGCTGCAGTTGGTCTTATGCTGCGGAATGGATGACAATTCAGTGCTGTTATCCAACCCGGTCGATACTCGGGAGCAGGCTGTTATCGGGAGCATGGTTTGGGGCTCACGCCCTCCTCCTGGGCTGGGCTCAGCCTGGTTCTTGGCATCTAAGGACCTCCTGACCCAGCCTTGTCCCCGCGCTAGCGAAAGTGCCACGGATTAGCCTTTCTGACGGTTACAGGAATTCTTAATGACGCGATTTGCACAGATTTCTCTGCTCTGGGTAAATTCTTTTCTCCCCCTGCCAGCCACAAACTGCCCGGCAGTCAACGGCAGAATCGCGAGAAACGTGATTCACTTTGCAGAACTCACGAGCAGATGAGCGGAAAACCGCCAGCCCCAGGCTGGGCCCCCCTCCGCCCCCGCCCGGCCGGCCCACTGCTCCTGGGAAGCCGTCCGCGCTGCCTGGTGCTGGGGAGGGAGGGGCGGCCTCATCGTCCTCCAGTTGCATTTTTACAAGCACACTGTAGTCGCGCCATGGCCCCAGCCCCCTTCGTTCCCATCCCCCGATGTCCCCAGGCAGGTCCCTTTAATGCCCAGGCCCTGGCTGGGCCCTCTCTGCCTTGGCAGACCTGACCCCTCCACCCCCAGCTTCTGTCCTGTGCTGGAAGTGAACACGCTGTCGCTGGCCAAGGAGTGGGCTGGAGACGGTTTGCAGGGCAGGGGACCCTGTGGGCGCAGGCGGAGTCCCCTGGGGTGCGGAGCAACAGGACGCTGGCTGCCCTGCAGCCCCGTAAGGATGAGTGGGGCCCGTCCAGCGGAGGCTGCTGGACCCCGGGTTCCGATGACGCTGAGCCAGAGCCTGGCAGCTGGGCCTTGGGGAGGGAACCCCTGCCCCTCCTGGGTGAGCGACGCTGCCTTGGCCGCCTCAGGAGTGTTGGCCCTGCATTTATTTTCTTCCTCATGTGCCACATGTAGAAATGTGTCTGTGTGCACACACGTGCACACTCATGAGACCAGCACACGCGCACGCACACCCTCCCACACCAGCAGAGCACACGTGCAGACAGCGCCCGTGACCTCGGTTTCTGTCCCTGGGAGCCGCGGGGCTGTCTCCTGATCAGGCTGTGCGGTGCCACGTGGGACCCACCAGAGACCTGCCCAGCCTCGTGCGTTGCGGCTCCGACGTGGAGTGCTGACGATCCTCATCTGCCTTGAACTGTGGCGCTGCAGGTCGGGGAGCAGCTCTGGGGGACCAGGCCCGGCCACGTGAGACGGTGTTGGTGGAGATGTGTCCTGTGCATTCCAGCCACAGACGTGGGGACGTGCGATATGCAGGGTGTTGGCGGGCAGGGACAGGGCAGGACTGGCAGGGTGTGCCCGGGACACCAGGGACACTGGGAGCCCTTCCGAAGCATCTGAGAGTCCCCAGAGGGCCGGTTTCCAGCTGTTCTGGGCCTGTGGCCGGGAGGCCCCCACCCTACCCACTGTCATCTCCCCAGGGAGGCCAGGCTAGGAGCTGGGAGCCACCCGGACCCTCCCGGGTGCAGCCCAGGCCAGCGGCCCCACTCCTTGGAGACTGCTTCTGCCCTCTGTAAAGTGGGCGAGTAGGGCAGGTCCCTCTCGGGTGAGTTGGAGGCTCAGACGCTTGCCTGGCTCCGCAGGGCAGGGAGCGAAGGTGTCACCGGCCAAGTGCAGGTGGCTGTGCGTCTCCAGGCCGCTCCCACACAGCTGGGCCTGGAGCCTGTGGCCTCCTGCCTCCCTGCTGGGTGCTGAGCTCGGCAAGAGCGGGGGCCCTGCATGGCCCTGGGGACACCCCGTGTGGCTCTGGAAGGAAGAGGGCGGCCGTGCACCTCCCCCTCGGGCTCGCTCAGGGCTGGAGGCTACTCCAGACGCCAAAGCACAGCCTCGTGTGTCCCACAAGCTTATGGGGCAGATGCTGAACCCAATGGATGAGGAAACTGAGCCCCAGAGAGGCCCGGCAGCCGGCCCAGCATGGCACAGCGGCACGGGCAGCGGAGTCGGAGGCCCATGCACTGTGGGCCCACCGGAGCTTCCCCTCTGGAGTCGGCAGTCCCGCACGAGGACTGGCCTCTGTGGCCGCCCTCTTGGCCAACGGGCTACGTGGGGACGAGCCCAGAGGATTTTGCGTGAGATCAGGGCAGGCAGCTGCTTGCCGATCACTGCTCCCTCGGCTAAGGTGACCCGGGAGGCTTTGGAACGGTGCCGGGCCTCGCTCCTGTGTCCTTGACACGCCTCCCTTACTGTCTGAACAAGTCCTTGGCTCGGAGACGTGGTAGTCCCAGACTCAGCCACGTCCCCAGCGGCCCTGGGCACGACCAGGAAAGAGGGGGGCATGTGCTTTCCTGGGCTCACGCCAGCTGCTGAGTGG
Source organism: Saimiri boliviensis (assembly GCF_048565385.1). NCBI lineage: Eukaryota > Metazoa > Chordata > Mammalia > Primates > Cebidae > Saimiri > Saimiri boliviensis. Next base: position 1,089,397 of record NC_133455.1, on the reverse strand, counting down.
AAGAGGCCGCAGGGGCGAGGGTGGCGCCAGGGACCGATGAGGAAGCCACTGCAGGAGCCCAGGGCGGCCTGGACGGGGGGCAGCGGGGGTCCGAGAAGGCGGATCTGGATGTGCATCGAAGGCAGAGCTGACGGAATTGTCTGCAGAAGTCGACATGGGTGGCTGGGAAAGAGCTGCCAGGGCTGAATCCGACCCCTGGTGTGACCACTGGGGAGGGGGTCGCTAATAAGACAGGGGGCTGGGAGTGCACTCTGAGTCTGGGGAAGGAGGACCTCAGATTTGCAGATGCCGGACCTGGTGTCTGAGACGTCCGGGGAAGCGCTGACGCGGCAGGTGCATCGAGAGGCTGCAGTTCATGGAAGGGCCTGGGCAGCGGCAGCACCACGTGGGAGCAGATGGGTAACAGATGGTTTCTAAAGCCACAAACACGGCAAGGCCCCGGGGAGAGGGCGGGCAGGAGAGGAGAAACCCAGGGACTGGCCTGGAGTCCTGTGAGGATCCGTGGATTGGGCCTCCTCCCACACGGCCCCACGGGAGCCCACGCCGTCAGCTCTGGGAGGAAGCTGATGGATTTCCCTTGGATGGCTGTGGTGCTGGCTGCCTTTCTCAGCATAGGAGACGGCGTGTGTGAACTGGTGATCTGCGGGGCCGAGGTGGGGGAGGCGGGCAGCAGAGGCGTTTGGGGGCTGCCGGGATGGATTTGGGGTGATGGGAAGTGAGGAACTGATGCTGCTCCATGATCTTTGGCTTGAGGGGTGGGTGGGGTGGCATTTGCTGGGAGGGGTGCTTGGGAAGAGCAGGGTCTTCCCGGGGGAGCGGCGGGGACTTTGAAGTCTGCAGTGCCCATGTGCACCCAGGCAGGTGTGCGGGGCATGGGCCTGGCATGAGAGGCGAGGCCGGGCTCCCACACTGGTGTCCTGGACACCCAGAAATGAGAGGTATCACCGAGAGACCCAGAAGGGCTGGGGAAGGCCAGGCCCTCCCCAGGGATCAGCCCAGGGATTTCAGTGTCTGTCAGGAATGGGAGAGGGAAGGGGAGGAGGGAGTGGGGTCCCCTAGGGGCTGTGGTGGGCTGCACGGCTTACGCTGCACTCAACCCTGGGGACCCCATTTCCACATGCCCCTTGGGCACCAGCAAGCTGCAGACACACATTTGAGTTTTCAGTGGCTCTGACCCCCTCAGATGGGGGGATGACCTCTGCTGACTGGGACCCGCTCCTCAGGTCCTGAGCCCCCAGCGTGGGGTGCCCTGGCCGAGGGCAAGTGGCCAGGTGGGTGTTGGGCGCTGGTTGCCTTGGGACTCTGTGGAGAAGGGGCCCGGGCTGGAGCCTCTCCTGCTGCCTGGAGTGCCTGGGCTTTGCCTCTACCAGTGCTGGGTGTCTGCTAGGTCACCGTCTTCAACAATCCAGAAACCTCCAGAACCTTCCAGAAGGCAGCAGGCAGGGCAGCAGTGGTGCAGGTGTGAGCGTTTGCACCCTGCCCTCCCAGCTTCTTGAGCCTCTGGTGTGTGACCAGCCCTGCAGGTTGCTTACCCAGTGCTTGGCCAGACTTCAGGGACTTCCCTCCACTGTTGAACCAGAGGGGCCATGGGGAGAAACAGGGCCCCAGGGGCTGCTGCTGGGAGAGATGGTGGCTTTCTTCCCCTTTGTGTTGCCTGGAAGGTGCACGTGATGGCTGGGGCTGCAGCAGCCACCATGAGACCCCCAGGAAGGGATGAAGGAACTGAAGGCACCTGGGTCTGATGTGAAACTAAAGCCCCTGATTTATGGAAGGCACTGTGTTGTGGGGGTTTCTATTTCTCACAGCCGAAGGTGACCCTTGGCTGTTCCCCTCTGCCAAACACCAGGACGGTAATTCTTTTTTTTTTTTTTTTTTTTGAGATGGAGTTTTGCTCTTGTTACCCAGGCTGGAGTGCCATGGCGCGATCTCGGCTCACCGCAACCTCCGCCTCCTGGGTTCAGGCAATTCTCCTGCCTCAGCCTCCCGAGTAGCTGGGATTACAGGCATGTGCCACCATGCCCAGCTAATTTTTTGTATTTTTAGTAGAAACGGGGTTTCACCACGTTGGCCAGGATGGTCTCGATCTGTTGACCTTGTGATCCACCTGCCTCGGCCTCCCAAAGTGCTGGGATTACGGGCGTGAGCCACCGCGCCCGACGGTAATTCTAATTCGGGCTCCGTAAGAAGACTCGTTAGGAAAAGGCCGTCTGGAATGCTGAGCCAGCGGAAACTGCTTTGCCATCCTGGCTGAGTGAGAGCCCTGAGCTCAGCTGTGGGCGTCTGTTTTCTGTTCAGCTGCTTTAGATGAGATGGTGGATCACCTGCCGAGCGAGGTGAGCCCGTTGAGACTCGAGAGGCAGGTCCGTCCTCGACGGCGTGGATCTCGGCGGCTGGAAAACACGCCCCATGCATCTCGCAACACAAGGAAGCGCCTTGGACTGAAGACAGATCCTGCTGGCCCAGCTGCTCTCGGAGGTGAGGAGGGCTGTGCTGGGCTGTGAGGCCCCTGTGGGGAAACTGAGGCAAAGGGGAGCTGCAGGGCTGGGCCGAGCCCAGGAGGAGAGGGGAGCCCCCAGGTCCCTGCCTACCTCGGTGAGGAGGAGGCGGGGCGGCCGCTGGCATCGCGGGGGATTTCAGTGCTAACTGCTGAGTGACTGTGGGTGACCCCGTCCCCCAAGCAGGCCATATGGGGGGGTGTTGTGTCCTGTGGCTGTGGCGGCTGAGGACACCAGTGCCTCCCAGAGCGGCAGGAATGTGTCCTTCCACGCCGGAGGCCGGAAGCCTGGAGCTGGGGTGTGGGAGGTCGTGCCTGCTGCGGGGCTCAGGGCAGGGCCCGTCCCCGGCCTCTCCGGGGCGCCCCGAGTGGGCACCTCGTGTCCCGTGGCCGCGTCCCCTGTGTCCCCTCCTCTCCTTACAAGGACCCCACCCTAAACCTCAGGGGTCTCTTCCAAAGCTGCTCAGCTAACGGAAGAGATCCTGGCGTGTGTGGATTGTGCGGCCTCTCTCTAGCCCGTGGTATCGGGACGTGGCTCTCGTGGAGGGCTGAGTTCTGAGGGTCTGCAGAGCTGAGCCCGCTGAGGCTGTGAGGGCCACGCTCCTTGGCCTGGGTGTCTGTGGCTCTGACAGGGCACCGCAGTGCCTGCCCCACGTAGTGGGGGGAGGAGGGGGTCCCCGCCCCTGCCTTCCACCCCAGGGCGGCCGGGTCCCGCTGTGGGGGTCCCACCCAGACTTCGGACAGACACCCCCTAGCTCAGCGCCGTCGTCAGGGTGGGGACATGCTGTCCGCCTGCCCCACGTGGGTCCCAGGCAGAACAGCTGCTCCTCCGGGTCCGCGCGGCCGAGGCCTCCCCACACGCAGCCCCTGCTCATCTCACCCTTGGGAGGCTCTGCCCACACCCAGCCAGAGGGAGCCCCAGCCCAGAGGCTTCCAGCACCCCCGTGCCCTCAGAGCCAAAGCCCTCACCTTGGGCCTGGCTGCACCCCTGAGGCCCCCCTGCTCTGGGAACACCCTGGCATCTGCCTCCCAGGGCGGCACTCTCTGTCTGGGGGCTCTTCCCGGCTGCTGCGGGCATGGGCTCCCCTTCCTCAGGCCTTGCTCCCACGCCTCGCACCCCTGCCCACCCCATCGAACGGCCCCAGCCCAGGGCTCCCGGCCCTGCTGGTCCCCTGTTCCTGCTGCAGCAGAACCAGCGCCAGCAGCACCACTGATCCGCGTGGCTCGGTCTGTCGGGAGGTGTGAGGAGGCAGCCACAGCTCCTCCTGCAGGAGACGCTCCTGCTTTCCCAGCATCCGAGGCCGCGCGCTCCTGGGCTGGCCCTTCCCTTCCCTCCCGGCCTCCGCTCTGTCACCAGGCCCCCGTCCCCTCTGGCGCCGACTTCCTGTCCCATGGGGGTGGACAGATGCAGCCGCACCCCTGGTCCGGGCCGCCCTCCTGCCTGGCACCTGCAGGCCTGCCTACCCCGGGGTTCACGGCACCCGGCCCACACCCGGCCCCAGCGCCGTCCGGCTGTGCTCTCCCTGGCGCCTCTGTTACGTGCCCGGCCGAGTTGCCCCTGCCAGGTGGAGCTGCACCTGCCCTTGCCCCTGGCCGGAGCGCAGGAGGGGTCAGCCTTGCTGCCTGCTCTCTCGGGACCGCAGGCCCTCAGGGGTGCTCCTGCCCTGTCCCCCTGCTGGGGCAGCCACTCAGGACAGGGTTAGGGAGCCTGGCAGTGGCCGCAGACCAGGTCGCCCTGGGTCCAGCTCTGTGAGGGCTGACAATGGCCTCAGATCGGCTCTGTGACTTCCAGAATCTTCCTGCAGCTGGTTCAGCCCTGGGAGGGTGAGGCGTGGGGTTTGCGGACTCTGGGGGAACCCATGCCGGGTCTTTGTGTTTTGTGTCAGGCCTGCAGCTGGCTCCCCTGGGGTTCTGAGTCAGGCTGCAGCACCTGTGCCACCCAGAGCACTGGGGGCCCCACCACTGTCCCTCCCCCGCTGCCGCCTGGCCCTCAGGCTCCCAGCGGGAGGGACTCTGGCTTGCTCGTCTCTGGAAGGAGCTGCAGAGGGGAGGGGGTGCTGATTTGCCAAGCTCTTTGGGGCCGTCTTTGTCATCCACCTTTTCAAAATAAATGTCCAGAAAGGGCACGTGAGCTCCTCCTGAGTGTCCCTGTGCTGCGCGTAAGAGGCCGGAGTGTCCCCTGGGCCTTGGAGGGGGCAACAGACATGTAAATGTGTGTCAGGGCAGGGCCGACCCCCACTCCTGGTGTGCTGGCCCCAGCCTGGAGCCCATGGCAGCCCCACCAACTACCACAGGCTCGACTTTGGGTGGGGACATCCCCTGGTGGCCTCATGTCCTCGTTCCTGAGCGTGACAGAGCTGACTCCTGGGAAGCACTGCCCCGGGGCTGGCACCCGTGAGCTCCGGGTGCACCTCCAGTTCATTCTCCAACGTGGTTTGGCATCGATGCCTCCTGAGCGAGCCTGAGGTGGAGTGAGGGGCTCCGGTTGTGAGTCTCTGGTCAGGGGTCCTGCAGGTCCCAGCCTGTGGGGTCACCCCTGGGAACTTTGAGGGATGGCCGCCTCCCTCTGCAGGTTTGTGGGGAGGAGGCAGCTGTGCCAGTGCCTCTGCCCACTCCCTGCTTCTGCTTCTGGGGAGGAATTGGTTTCTCCTTCCTGGGAGTCCCAGGCAGGGGCCCCTTGGAGAGGGAAGCTATCTGCTCAGGTCCCCTGAGGCCTGCACTGGCCAGGGCCGTGGATGAGTCTGGGCGACCCTCCCTCCCTCCCCTGCTCCCTCCCTCCCTGCCTCCCTCCCTGCGTCCTTCCTGTCTTCCTTCTCTCATTCGTGCTTCCATGCAGTTATGGATCAATGGCTACACCTACCCACCCATCCACCCATCCATCAATTCATTCATCCATCCATCAGTTCATTCACCCACCCATCCTTCTATTCGTCCACCCACACATGTATCCACCCACCCACACATGTATCTATCCACCCACTCATTTACATACTCATCCACCCACCCACCCACCCTCCTACTTATCCACCCACCTATCCCTCTTTCTCTTCATCCACCCGCACATGCATCTGTCCGTCCCCTCACCTACCCACCCGCCCCCACACACATTTATCCATCCACTTACCTACCCACTCATCCACCCACCCATCCACCAACTCGTTTACCCACCACCTGCCCACTCATTCAACTCATTTACCTACCACCCACCCACCCACCCATCCACTCATCCATCCATCCACCCACCCACCCATCCACTCATCCATCCACCAACCCACCCACCCATCCACTCATCCATCCATCCACCCACCCACCCACCCATCCATCCACTCATCCATCCATCCTCTCTTCATCCACCTGCACGTGCATCTATCTGCCCACCATTTACTCGCTCATCCACCAGCTGGTCTACCCACCCACGCACCCGTGCATTCCTCCACTCATCCACCCACCCGTCCACCCACCTACCCACTGTCCGTCCATCCATCCATCCATCCACCCTCCCAATAAGGGAAACATTTTCTGGGTACCTTCTATGTGCCTAACACTGATGAACAGTGATGAACAGTGCTGACACCATCCTTGCCTTCCAGGAGCTTACAGTCAAACAGGGCAGCATCAGTGAACACATCACCACACGTGTCACGGCAGCTGTGGATGGGAGGGTGGACGGGGTGAAAACCCGGGCCTCTGGTCAGACTGCTGAGCTTCCGAGTGGAGAGGGCCTGCCCCAGACTTCTTCCTGAAGAGCCAACGTGTGGTGTTTGTTTGTTTGTTTGTTTATTTATTTATTTATTTATTTTTGAGATGTCTCACTGTCACTCAGGCTGGAGTGCAGTGGCACAATCTCAGCTCACTACAACCTCTGCCTCCCGGGTTCAAGCGATTCTCCTGCCTCAGCCTCTCGAGTAGCTGGGATGACAGATGCCCGTCACCATGCCCGGCTAATTTTGTATTTTTAGCAGAGATGGCACTTCACCATATTGGCCAGGCTGGTCTCGAACTCCTGACCTCAAATGATCTGCCTGCCTTGGCTTCCAAAAGAAGTGCTGGGATCTCAGGCATGAGCCGTGGTGCCTGGCCCTGTGTGTTTTAATTCACTGTCAGGTGAATTAACTTGCAGCTGAATGCTGCACCACACTGTCCCAGTCAGAGGAGAGCCTGGGTCCACGGCAGATTCTTCCGTGGAGTCTGATGGTGAAACTAGAGTTAAGAGATGGAGGGAACCCATATCCTGGGACAGTCTTTAGGCCTGGATCCAGCCAAGCCTGAAGGTGGTTTCCCTGTGAACTCCTGAATTACATGAGTCAATAGATTATTATTTTGAGATGGGGTCCTCTCCTGCTGCCCAGGCTGGAGTGCAGTGGTGTGATCACGGCTCACTGCAGCCTCGAGCTCCTGGACTCAAGCACTCCTCCCATCTCAGCCTCCAGAGTAGCTGGGACTACAGGCATGTGCTACCATGCCTGCTAATTATTATTATTTTTTTTTGTAGAAGTGGGGTCTTGCTGTATTGCCCAGGCTGGCCTCAAGCAGTCTTCCTGCTGTGGCCTCCCAAAGTGCTGGGATTGCGTGAGCCACCATGCCCAACCCTAAGCATTTTCTGTTGAGCTTTCTTACTCTTCCAATGAAAAGCATCCAGCCGTCTCCTGGAAAGCTCTTCCCAGCCATTCGCATTTGTGAGGAGGGTCCCATGCCTCCTTCCTCGGTACCCTCTGCCACGGCATGACAGGTGCACCCTTGGTGAGGACGAATCCTTCACTGGCAGCAGCGGCCAGAACCCCAGCCAGGGACCCATCCCCCGCATCCCATGTGGTTTGGGCTTTCCTTTAGAGCGTCTGGTTTCTGCTGGAAGGCGTGTGGCGTGTTGCTTTGCTGGCTCACCGGGATGTGGTCTCAAACATGGGGTCCATCAGCATGGTGTAAATCCTCACGCGGGTCCCCGAGGGAGGACCGTTTGCCGGAGAGCTGTTTGTGAGTGTGGGGCAGCGAGGGAGGTCAGCACGCAGGGCGCAGGGAAGATTCTGGAAATACAGGGTTCCATGAAAAAGACGGATCTATGCACGGGCCAGGTGAAGAGCGCTGACCAGCTGTTCCGTAGGATGCCTCTCGATCGGGTTTGCGATGTTTCCCTGTGATTAAATTCAGGGAATCCAGTTTCGGTGGGAAAACCACAGAAGCAATGCTGTGCCCTGCTTGGAAATGCGCCCACTTTAAATGTGCGGCGTGGAGAGTTTGACCAGTGTGGCTACAGGCAGCCCCATGAAGGGGGCTGGACCTTCCGTCCACCCCGATGGCAGCATTCACACCCGGGACGGCGGGGGCCTGCGCCCCGGGCCACGCCCGCATCCGCACGGCTGCCGCCCTGCATTCCGTGTCTGGTGTCTCATTCAGCGAGTGTCCTCCATGTCTCCAGGTGCACTCGGGCTGGTGTGTAAATGCTGTTCTCAGGGCTGTGGTTGGTTTCGGGGCATATCATGGACTTGTTTTCAGCTTAGCGTTCATGCTGTTCATGTGCCCTGGACGAACCCCCATGACTGTGCATGCATGAATGTGTGTGCATGTGTGCATGGATGTATTGCATGTGTGCATGTGTGCATGTCTGCATGTGTGTGTGTGGATGTGTGCACGTGGATGAATGTGCACATGTGTGTGCATCGATGTATTCTGTGTGCATCAATGTGTGTGTGCATGTGTGCATGGATGTATGCATGTGCATGTGTGTGCATGGATGTATGTGTGTGCATTGATGTATTGCTTGTGTGCATGCAGCACATCTTCACACACGGTACACACACCCTGCATGACTCACACAGCACACACTCACACTTGGCATATGCAGCATGCACTCAGCACATGCTCATACCCTCACACAGTACACACATCCTGCACAACTCAGAGCACACACACACAGCAGGCACTCAGCACGTGCTCACACCCTTACACACTCAGTTCACACATCCTGCATGACTCACACATTGCACACACACACTCAGCACACGCAGCAGGCACTCAGCACACGCTCACACCCCACACACTCAGTTCACACATCCTGCATGACTCACACAGCACACACACACTCAGCACACACAGCAGGCACTCAGCACACGCTCACACCCTTACACACTCAGTACACACATCCTGCAAGACTCACACAGCACACACACACACTCAGCACACGCAGCAGGCACTCAGCACATGCTCACACCCCATATACTCAGTACACACATCCTGCATGACTCAGAGCACACACACTCAGCACATGCAGGCACTCAACACGTGCTCACACCCCACACACTCAGTACACACATCCTGCACTACTCACACAGCACACACACACTCAGCACACGCAGCAGGCACTCAGCACACGCTCATACCCCACACACTCAGTACACATATCCTGCATGACTCACACAGCACACACACACACTCAGCACATGCAGCAGGCACTCAGCACACACCCACACCCCACACACTCAGTACACACATCCTGCACGACTCAGAGCACACATACACACTCATCACATGCAGCAGGCACTCAGCACACACTCACACCCCACACACTCAGTACACACATCCTGCATGACTCACACAGCACACATACACACTCAGCACATGCTCACACCCTCATATACTCAGTACACACATCCTGCAGGACTCACACAGCACACATACACACTCAGCACATGCAGGCACTCAACACGTGCTCACACCCCACACACTCAGTACACACATCCTGCACTACTCACACAGCACACACACACTCAGCACACGCAGCAGGCACTCAGCACACGCTCACACCCCACACACTCAGTACACACATCCTGCACGACTCATACAGCACACACGCACTCAGTACATGCTCACACCCCACACAACTCACACAGCACATGCAGCGCATGATCACACGCTCAGTATACATACCCACACACCCAGCACACATTCACCCACAGCCTGCAGAACTCAGCACGCGTGTGCACACGCACACACAGTGAGCAGACAGCACACGCTGTCACATGCTGGCAGTGGCCGGTCAGCCTCAGCTTCTGGAGGGTGTGGGTGAAGCGGGCAGTGAGGCCGGATGCTGGGTCCACACCCTTCTAAGCTGTTGCCTGACGGCCGCCTTGACTCCCAGTGACTGGAGGGTGTGAGGTGCGAGGCCGCCAGCATGGCTGTGTCCCTTCACTGCCTCACGTACCCGCCGTGCTCTTCCTGCTGCTGGTGACGTCTGTCCCCCGAGGATGCTGCTCTTCGGGCTCTGAGGGATGGGGCCACCTCCGAATGCCTGGCTGCTCCTCCTCTCCCGTCCCCTCCAGGCCTGGGAGCCCCGGGGCTGACCCTGACCTTCCCACTCGCCCAGGTGTGGCTGGGACAGCATTGCAACCACGGCACCCCGGGAGGGCTAGGGAGTGCGCAGTGTGCTGTATGAGCCTCGCGTGGCTGAGGGTGTGGTGTGTGTGATGCGTGGCACATGTGGCGTATTCCTTATGCGTGTGTTGCATGGTTGAATGTGTGGTATGTATATTGCATGTATTGTGTGTGTCTCGTGGTTGAATGTAGGGAGTGGATGAATGTGTAGAATGTGTGGTGTGTGTATTGTGTGTGTAGCATGCATGTCACATGGTTGAATGGTGTATCGTGTGTGGCATGTAGTGTGTGTTGTGTGGTTGGATGTGTAGGGTGCGTATTGTGTGTGGCATGTGTCACATGGTTGATGTGTGGTGTGTGTACTGTACTGTGCATGTGTCATGTGTCATGTGATTGGCATGTGTACATGTGTGTTAAAAAGGTGTGTTGCATGGTTGGATGTGTGGTGTGTGGATGGTATGTGCATCACGTGTGTGTGGCATGTGTGGCATGTGCTTCATGGTTGGATAGTGTGTTCTGTGGTTGGATAATGGTGTGTTGTATGTGTGGTATGTGTATTGTGTGTTGCATGTGTGGCATATGTTATGTGGATGATGGGGTGTGTATTGTGTGGGGGTGGTAGGTGTATCACATGCATCACGTGTGGCAGGTGTATCACGTGTGTCACGTGTGGCATGTGTTGTGTGATTGGATGATGGCATGTGCTGTGTGGTTGGATGGTTGTGTGTGTTACATGGCTGATGGTGTGTGTGTTTCATGGTTGGTGATGGTGTGTGTGTTGTGTGGTTGGATGATGGTGTGTGTGTTACGTGGCTGATAATGTGTGTGTGGTGTGGTTGGATGATGGTGTGTATTACATGGCTGATGGTGTGTGTTGCATGGTTGGATGGTGGTGTGTGTGTTGCCGGTATGACAGTATGTGTGTTGTGTGGTTAGATGATATGTGTGTTGCGTGATTGGATGGTGTGTGTGTTGCATGATTGGATGATGGTGTGTGTTGTGTGGTTGGATGGGGGTGTGTTAAGTGGTTGATGGTGTGTGTGTTGTGTGGTTGGATGGATGATGGTGTGTGTGTTATGTGGTTGATGTGTGTGGCATGGTTGGATGGTGTGTGTGTTGTATGGTTGGATGATGGTGTGTTGTGTGGTTGGATGATGGTGTGTGTGTGTTACTTGGTTGATGGTGTGTGTGTTGTGTGGTTGGATGATGGTGTGTGTTGCGTGGTTGGATGATGGCATGTGTGTTGTATGGTTGGTTGATGGTATGTGTGTTGTGTGTGCATGGTATGTGTATCGCACGTGTGTTGCATGTGTGGCGTGTGTTTTGCATGGTTGAACGTGTGCTGGTGGAGGCTACTATGGCTGCTGACCGTCTGCCCCTGGGCGACAGGAGGAGGAACGCCTTGACTCTGAGCCCGCCCAGGTGCATGCGTTCTGCAGGGTCCGTGCTGGAGGGAAGTCGGTTTCTCTGCTCTTGACAGCCAGGTATTTCTGGAGAAGGTGGCAGTGGCCCAGGGTGTGGGGAGAGAGGCTCATGACGGAAGATTCTGGGGGCAGAGCCAGCACAGTGCGGGTGCACAGCGGGCCCTCAGTGAGTCCCTGGGAGGTTATGCATGGAACTGTGTGGCTGCCCTCAGATGAACAGGAGTGGGGCCAGGCATCCCTGGTTCTCCCTGCTGCTCCTTCCTCCTCTCACTCTCTGTGGCTGCTGTCTCTCCTCCCCCTGAGAGCCCTGAGGGCCCAGCCTCTTGCACCTGCCTCACCTATGCACTGTTCCTTTCAGCTGAGAAACAGTTCAACTGTCTCATCCTAACAACAGAAAATGTCCCCCCAGGTCTCATTCATCCTCCAAACACCAAACCCTCCCCCTTTATGTTACTTAGGGGTCATTGGGTTGCTAGTCACAGAAAACAAACCAAAACTGACTTGGGTAACCAGGAGTGTGCTGACTCCTGTTGCTAACTGCCTTCAGGTGTGGCTTGATCCAGGGCTCAAATGGCAAGCTCCACTTTCTCTGGTTTGGCTCCATGTTCGGGCCTGTGTGGTAGCCCCTGGTGGCTTCAAGCTCTTCAGCCTCGGGGAGTCTTTCCCACCCCATGAGTGTCCCTAGAGTCAGAACATTCTTGGTTGGTGCTCCTCACCGAGGCTGTGCGAGGGCTGAGCATGAGTGTCAGATGGGGCCACTCTCTCCCTTCCAGCCGGATGCCTTTTCTTTTCTTTCCTGGCATCGTGGCGCTGGTGATGAGGGATGCAGCGTGAGGCTGAGCAAGCGTGTCACATGCACCCCCTGCGGTGCTCCTGATCTTGGGGAAAGGTCCTCCCTCACTGTAGAGTAAGATGCCAGCTGGGGGTATTTTCTGTCCTCCTTACTGAGCTGGGGAAGCTCCTCTCTGCTCCTTCTGAGAGTTTTGATCACGAATCCATGTTGAATTTTATCACATGCTCTTTTTTTCTGTGTGACTGTGTGATTATTTCTTGAGCCTGTTATAATTGCTGGTTATATTGACAGATTTAAAAATATTGAAACAGATTTGCATCCCTGGGTTAAACCTCTCTTGTGCATGGTGTATGATTATTTTCATATATTGCTGAATTTAATTTGCTAATATTTTGTTAAGGATTTTTGTATCTATATTCTTAAGAGATATTGGTCTAATTTTCTTTTCTGATACTATTTTTATCTAGTTTTGTTATCTGGGTAATATTAATTTATAAAACGAACTAGAAAATGTTCCCTATTTTTCTATTTGCTGAAAGAGTTGCATAGAATTGAGGTAAATATTTAAACATGTGATAGAATTTCCAGACTATCTGGGATTGGTGATTCCTTTATTGGGAGTTTTATAATTATGCAATATGTGGCCAGGCGCGGTGGCTCACGCCTGTAATCCCAGCACTTTGGGAGGCTGAGATGGGGGATCACGAGGTCAAGAGATCAAGACTGTCCTGGCCAACATGGTGAAACCCCGTCTCTACCAAAAATACAAAAATTAGCTGGGTGTGGTAGCGTGTGCCTGTGGTCGCAGCAACTCGGGAGGCTGAGGCAGGAGAACTGCTTGAACCTGGGAGGCAGAGATTGCAGTGAGCTGAGATTGTGCCACCACACTCCAGCCTGGCACCTGGTGTCAGAGCAAGACTCTGTCTCAAAAATAAATTATGTAATACATAATTACTCACACTGTCTGTTTCATGTTAGGTTGTATTGTCAAATATTCCCTTATTCTTAATTTTTTTACAAAAGATAGGGTGTCACTCTGTTTTTTTAATTTTTAAATTTATTATTTTTTATTTTTCTTTTGGGTCTCACTCTGACCCAGGCTGGAGTACAATGGTGGAATCGTAGCTCACTGCAGCCTCAATCTCCTGGGCTTCAGTGATCCTCCCACCTCAGCCTCCAAAGTAGCTGGGACTACAGGCAGATGCAGATACCACCACACCTGGCTTTTTTTTTTTTTTTTTTTTTTTCCAGTAGAGACAGGGTCTCATTATGCTGCCCAGGCTGGTCTCAAACTCCTGGACTGAAGTGATCCTCCTGTCTTGGCCTCCCAGAGTGTTGAGATCACAGGCGTGAACCACGGTGCCCAGCCACCCGTGTTCTTTTCGTATTTATGCCTGTGGGGTTGGTAGTCGTGTTCCCTGCTTCTTTCCTGATAATTGTGCTTTGTGTCTTTTTATTTTGTCATTTTTGCTAGAGGTTTGCCCATTTGAATATTTTTATGTAATTTCCTTTTTTTTCTTTTTTTCAAGATGGGGTTTCACCATGATGGCCAGGCTGGTTTTGAACTCCTGACCTCAGGTGATCCACCCACCTCAACCTCCCAAAGTGCTAGGATTACAGGCGTGAGCCACCATGCCTGGCTCCATTTGAATATTTTTAAAGAAACCAATTCTTTGACTTTCTGTATTATTTCTCTGCTTTAATTTCAGTGATTCCTTTAATTTCATTTATTCTTTCCTTGTGTCTGGTTGCAGTGGGTTGATTTTGCTCTTCTTTTGTAGTTTCTTGAGGTGGGAGCATTGAGGTTTGATTTGATTAGGCTTGTGCTGGAGCTTTTTAATTTTTATTTTTTGCCCCTTATTGTTTCTGGATTACCAGTGTCTTCAGGTCCAAGTGTGGGATCAATGAGGCAAAAAGGAAACCCAAGGGCCCCACCACATCACACTCTGGGTCCTGAGGTCCCTGGCCAGCCGGCACTCTTCTCTCCACCCTGCCCAGTCCTGTGTTTTCTCATATAGAGTTTTATGCCGTGCTTAGTGGGATGAATAGGGGAAAATACCTCTGCTCTGTCTTCCCAGGAGCAGAAGACCCATCCCATTGACTTTTGACATTGAGCATTGGCGCAATGCCTGGGCTGACTTTCCCCTTGCCAGAGGCTGGCTCTATTTATTCCACCTGGAGCATGTGCCCGTGTAAAATTCCATGTCCTATTTTCATGAAACACCGTCAACTATTTCAATGTACAGATCAATCCTTCTTTCATGTCAGGTGAATTTTCATGTATGATATCTTTAAATAGCTCTCCCGTTTTACTTCTGAGGTTTTCTTTTTCAGGGGCTCCTCTTCTCCCTGTGCGGTCTCATCTTTGTGTGTATTCTGAAAAATTCATTATCATTTTTTCTATTGCTTCACCTTATGTATCGAACAAATTTTCGGTTGGGTGTCGTGGCTCGTACCTATAATCCTAGCACTTTGGGAGGCTGAGGCAGGTGGACGGGTCAAGCCCAGGAGTTTGAAGCCAGCTCAGGCCACACAGCGAGACCCAGTCTCTCCAAACAAGCAACAAAACAACAGAAAAGCATCAGCCGGGCGCGGTGCCGTGCACCTGCGGTCCCAGGTACTCGGGAGCCCCAGGCAGGAGCTCAAGGGTGCAGGGAGCCGAGAATGTGCCGCGACAGTCCGGCGTGGGTGACAGGCAGGAGGCCCCTGTGTCGAAAACTAAAAACCGTCTCGGAGCGGCGCCCTGCCGCGAGCACTTCGTCTCGGCAGCTTCGTTTTCAGCTGCCCTCGTCCTGGTTTCTGCTCCTTCGGGTTTTCTCGTCAGTTTTCTAACGGTGTTTTTTGAGCGTCCTTTTGTTTATTCCACCCTGTGACTGGTTGTTTTCATTTCATTCTTCGGCTGTCACTTGAACCCTGCGCTCTTCTGCTGACAGTTGACCGGCTTTGATTCTTCCGAAGACAGAGGAGCCTGCGGGAGGCGCTCTTCCGTTCCCGGGGCCGTTTCCCCCCGGAACCCGCCGGAGCCGCTCTTCCGTTCCCGGGGCCGTTTCCCCCCGGAACCCGCCGGAGCTTTTCTTCCGTTCCCGGGGCCGTTTCCCCCCGGAACCCGCCGGAGCTTTTCTTCCGTTCCCGGGGCCGTTTCCCCCCAATCCTGGAGCTTTTCTTCCGTTCCCGGGGCCGTTTCCCCCGGAACCCGCCGGGGCCGCTCTTCCGTTCCCGGGGCCGTTTCCCCCGGAACCCGCCGGAGCCGCTCTTTCGTTCCCGGGGCCGTTTCCCCCCGGAACCCGCCAGAGCCGCTCTTCCGTTCCCGGGGCCGTTTCCCCCCGCCCCCCGGAGCTTTTCTTCCGTTCCCGGGGCCGTTTCCTCCCGGAACCCGCGGGAGCTTTTCTTCCGTTCCCGGGGCCGTTTTCCCCCCGGAACCCACCGGAGCTTTTCTTCCATTCCCGGGGCCGTTTTCCCCCCAGAACCCACCGGAACTTTTCTTCCGTTCCCGGGGCCGTTTCCCCCCGGAACCCGCTGGAGCCGCTCTTCCGTTCCCGGGCCGTTTTCCCCCCGGAACCCGCCGGAGCTTTTCTTCCGTTCCCGGGGCCGTTTCCCCCCGGAACCCGCCGGAGCCGCTCTTCCGTTTCCGGGCCGTTTTCCCCCCCAGAACCCGCCGGAACTTTTCTTCCGTTCCCGGGGACGTTTCCTCCCGGAACCCGCTGGAGCCGCTCTTCCGTTCCCGGGGTCGTTTCCTCCCGAGGTTTTCTTCCGTTCCCGGGGCCGTTTCCCCCCGGAACCCGCCGGAGCTGCTCTTCCGTTCCCGGGCCGTTTCCCCCCGAGGCTCTGTCTTGGCTGCAGCCTGTGCCGCCTCTCTCTCCTCTTCCTGTCTTTCTCTCTCCCGCCCTCCCCTCCCTCCTTCCTTCTTTCCTCCCTTCCTCCCACCCTCCTTTCCTTACACACCCGAAGAGCCGCTGTGTTATTTTGTCCCTTTTTCAATGTTCGGCAGGTCCCGGGGGGTTCATTGGGTCGGATCCGGTAAATTCCTGCTGTTCCCTTCGGGGCCTCTGGCCTCCCTCTGAGCCCCAGCGGGAGCGGGGAGCTGCGGCCGGCTGAGCCCGGAGCGGCCTCTGCTGCTGAGCAAGGACCTCGGGCTTCCTGCAGCCCCCGGAGCCGGACGGAGAGACCGAGGCTTGAGCCCCGGCCAGGAGGGTGCTTCCGTTTCTGCGGGGACGTTGGGACCACCCACCAGACACCCTGGGGAGGCCACGTTCTGAGAACCGAGAGGGAAGAAGTCAGATGTCACGGGACTGTGCCCGTTAAGGGGGGAAAGGATCCCAGATTTGAAACCCACCTCAAAGCCCCGGAGGCGTGGCCGGTGACTCGGGCTTGGCGGGGACTGTGCGGGGTGCAGGCCGGGCCCCGGCTGCTTAGTCGCCCGGGAAACGCCAGCTGGTCGTCTGCGTTAGCGCAGATAAGCCGCTTAAGTTAATTTTAAAATGCCTGGGGGGGCAGTCGAGAGAGCAGGAAGAAGCCACAGAGGCGTCCCATCTTTTGTCCCCGAACAGTTAAGGGTGCGACTTATCAAGATGGTCAGTTTAATTAACTTTGGCGCTGGGAGGCCGTTCTTGCCCACGCGGGCAGCACCGACCGCGGCGCTTGAGCCTCCGGTTCCACTGGGTCGGGCAGGTGTGGCTTCCGGGCGGGCTCTCCGAGGCCGGGGCTCTGAGCCTGCCTCCAGGACACAGCCTTCGTCGCTGTCATATTCCACTGTGGTCTCAGACCCCCGAGCGACGGGCAGGGGGCTGCCTCCTCCATCTGCGGGGCCCCAGCGCCGGGGAGGGAGTCCGGCCTCGCCCCGCGGGCTGTGCGTCAGTCAGGCCTGGAGGAGTCTGGCTGGGCTTCTCTGAGCTGAGACACGGGAGGACAGAGAGGCCCCCGGGGACGTGACTCCCGCAGGCAGGAGGCCCAGGCACCAGGCAAAGGCGTGAGCTGTAAGCACGCGTCTCCTACGGAAAAGGCAGCTCACACCAGGGCCAGGGCCCAGGAGGGAGGAGCCACGCGCCCAGAGGACCACGCAGCCGGGAGTAGGACGGCCGTGGCTAAGGGACACTCCTCATCCCCACCTGGCCACACAGCAGGGAGCAGGACGGCCAATGGCCAGGGGACAGTCCCTAAGCGGGGACCGGGCGACAGGCGGGGGGCTTCGGGATGTTGATGAGCTGCCCGTCATGTGCGGAGGCTTTGATCTCGATGGGGCTCTGGGGGTCTGTGGAGGGGAGAAGGCGGTTTTATGGGGGAAGGTGACTCGTTGGGCGGAGAGCGGCTGCGGGATTCGCCACCCCAGGGGCCCCGATCTCCTGGCTGTGTCCTTGCATCTGTGGGACTGTGGTTGGGCCGACAGGGCCCGGCTGAGTCCTAGGCCCTGGGTCTTGGTGGCCTTTGTGATTTGCTTGGTTGGTGGAACGTGGGGAAGGGTGTGGGGCCTTAACTCGCCTCTCCACTGGGTTTCGCGCTCCTGAAACAGTGCCCCGCGCCCACCGTGGAAGGACCGGCCCTGACATACAGGAAGGTGAGGGTGGTGAGCAGAACTTCTCCACAGGAGCCCTGGAACCTGAGGGTGTGGCCCGTGTGGCACAGTTAACTCAAAAGGGGCCAGCGGGGAGGCCCCAGCTGCTCACTAGCCCTTCAGAGCCAGGAGGATTGCCCACAACGTTTCTGGTTGGAAGGTGGGACCGGCCATTGAGAGGAAGACACTGGCGGTTTTCAGGAGCCACGGTGGGGGGGTGAGTGGTAGGAAGGGGTTGCTCACCTGGCAGGCAGTGGGGCTCAGTGCACAGAGGAGGAGCAGGAGGAAGAGGAGGGAGGAGGAGGAGGGAGGAAGGGGGAGGAGGAGGAGGGGGAGGGGGAGGAGGGAGGGAGGGGGAGGAGGAGGGAGGGAGGGAAGGGGAGGAGGAGGAGGGAGGGAGGAGGAGGAGGGAGGGGGGAGGAGGAGGAGGGAGGGGGGAGGAGGAGGAGGGGGAGGAGGAGGAGAGAGGGGGAGGAGGAGGGAGGGAGGGGAAGGAGGAGGAGGAGGGAGGGAGGAGGAGGAGGGAGGGAGGAGGAGGAGGGAGGGAGGAGGAGGAGGGAGGGAGGAGGAGGAAGGAGGAGGAGGAGGGAGAGAGGAGGAGGAAGGAGGAGGAGGAGGGGGGGAGGAGGAAGGAGGAGGAGGAGGGAGGAGGAGGAGGGAGGGGGGGAGGAGGAGGGAGGAGGAGGAGGGGGGGGAGGAGGAGGAGGGAGGGAGGAGGAGGGAGGGAGGGAGGAGGAGGGAGGGAGGAGGAGGAGGAGGAGGGGGAGGGACGGAGGGAGGGCGAGGAGGGAGGGGGGGCGCTGCCCACCGGGCAGCCGGGCTCAGTGCACAGAGGAGCTTCCACAGTGCCCAAGCTGGGCCGGGAGCTGCTGCTTGGGGAACGAGCCCTCCTCTCTGGCCTCTCCCCTCCCGACTCTGCCACCTCCCCAGCCCTGTCCTGATTTCACACGAACCCACCCAGGCCAGGCGGAGCTTAACGCCTCACTCCATTTTATTCCAGAGATGAAATGGGTTCTGTGGCTCACCCCGTCCCCATCTTGAGCACCGCCCAGGGCGTGGGTGGGATCGTCCCTGCCTGGGGGGAAGGCACCTGGCGCTGGCTGGTGAGGGGCTGTGCCCTTGGGGTCTGTGTCTATACTCTGTGGACTCCGTCACCCGGACTGTGAAGGACACACGGGGCCAGGTCCTGGCCTGCCTGTTGCCTGTCCATGTCTGTCCGCTGGCCATGACTCTTCCACCCTCGGGAGGGTGCTTTTTCCCCTCTGCTGGGCCTGTAGGAAAGTGTGGGGTAGGTGTAGACGCAGCTCCCTGGGCTTGTTTGCGGTGTCTGCGGTGTAGACGCGGCTCCCTGGGCCTGTTTGTGGTGCCTGTGCTGTGATGTGTGCGGTGTAGACACAGCTGTCTGGCTTGGCCGTGGCGTGTGCAGCGTGGGCGCTCCCCTGGTGGGGCCTGCAGGGAACTGCCTGGTGTGGGGTGAGGGGCGAGGTGTGGTGCCTGCGAGTGGAAGCCGAGATCCGTGCGGGGGCTGCGGGGTGCCTGTCCGGCTCAGCTGCTTCGTGAGGGAGTCAGGGCGGGGCCTGTCCTTCCGTGGACGGAGCACGGAGGTGCAGATGGCTGGAGGGATGAGGAGGGACAGTGGCAGAGGAGGGGAGGGCCAGCCTGGGGCGGCCCCTTTCCCCTTTTAAACCACTGCACGCGGGCTCCTCGCGACGGGAGGCACCCAGCTCCTGCGTGCAGTTCCACGGCTGGTGACGCATGTTCCCGCTCTGTCTCCACCACCGGCGGCGTGGCAAAGGCCCCGTCCTCCTGCGCCTCTCCCGGCCCCTGACCCTGAGCAGCCCCTATCTGCGCCGCAGGGCTGAAGCCAGGGTCGTGTCTTACAAAAACCTGTTTACTTTGATGTAGTTTTAGATTCCCAGGACATTGCAAGGAAAAGCCCGACAGACCCGCCGCCCCCGCCAGCTCTCCAGGCACCGACCCCCCCCAGTCCCGCCCGCTCTCCAGGCCCCGGCGCCCCCCCCAGCCCTCCCCACTCCAGGCCCCGCCCCGCCCCACCCACTCTCCAGGCCCCGGCGCCCCCCGCCCCGCCCCACCCCACCCACTCTCCAGGCCCCGGCGCCCCCCCTCCCCGCCCCACCCCACCCACTCTCCAGGCCCCGGCGCCCCCCCTCCCCCACCCGCTCTCCAGGCCCTGTCGCAGCCTCAGCTCTGACCCTGGCTGGGCATGGGGGGCACTGCACAACAGAAGCAAACAGCCTCGGAGCACAGACAGTAAAATCCTGTCATCATTATGACGGATGCCTTCTGAGTTATCTTTGCTTTTAATATAGTTTATTTTTATTTATTTTTGAGGCAGGATCTTGCTCTGTCACCCAGGCTGCAGTGCAGTGGCTCAATCTCGGCTCACCGCAACCTCCGCCTCCCAGGTTCAAGCGATTCTCCTGCCTCGGCCTCCCGAGTAGGTGGGACTACAGGCACGCATCACCACACCTGGCTAGTTTTTGTATTTTTTATAGAGACGGGGTTTTGCCATGTTGGCCGGGCTGGTCTCAAACTCCTAACTTCAGGTGCGTCTCCTGCCTTGGCCTCCCAAAGTGCTGGGATTACAGGTGTGAGCCACCGCGCCCGGCGTAATATGTTAATTTCAGCGTGGTTTCATACTGTTGGATCTGAATAATGGCTTATTAAACAGCTGGCTCCCAGCGTTCCTGAAAGCTAAAGGGCTGGCCCTTGCAGGGTGGCGAGGGGAAGGGGCGGCTCCAGCACCCCTGGGTGCTGCAGGCGGTGTCTGATTTCCTCAGGGGTGCGGCTCAGTGAGGCCCCAGCTCCCAGCACCGGCCCTGGCTCCGGGAAGGAAGGGGGATTCTCAGCCCCTGCGTCCTGTGCCTCGACACTGGGAAGGTTGTCTGTGCCTCAGTCTCCCCGTTTGCTGTTCCTTCCGTCCATTCTCGGCATAGTGGCTGCATCTCCTGTGAGCTCTTCAGCTTCTAGGTGGGCTCAGCTCTAAGGAGCCATGGGGGTCAGCTGGGGGTGGGGAGGAAGAAGCCAGGGAGGAAGGGCAGTGCCGGATGCTTTTAACAAACAGCTCCCTCAGAAACGACTGGATGAACGTTAGTAGTTACCCTGAGAACAGGGCCGAGCTGCTCAGGAGGGACCCGGGCGCCTCAGCAGTCCCACCTCCACGTCAGGTCAGGTTTCAGCCTGAACAGCGGACGGACAGGCATCCAGCATGTCTGTGACTGAGGCAAGCAGGTGTGGCTGGGCCCCATGGGGGGCACCCCAGTGAGGCAGGCGGGAATCGAGGCCAGCACGGACGTCCTGGTGGCCACGGCGGGTGTTGGCCAGGGCAAGCACTGGCCACGAAGGCACACAGGGACCGTCTTCAGCAGCGATGCTGTGTGGCAGCAGATGCCGTGGCAGTGGGTGTTGGGGCGTCTCCCGCCCTGCCCCACCCGTGAACTCTTGGGATTAAATGGTCTCTAGCCTCCCTGGGCACTTCCTGCAGAACGGGGGCAGGTCTCGAGAGGTGCGTGGCCACTTTGGAGCAGAGGGGTCGTTAGGAGACAAGGAAGTGCCACGGGCGTAATTTATGAAGCAGAGTGTTTGCCCCGTGGCGGTTGTGCCCGAGGAGTCTCCGTCAGTGTGGACAGCACCTCACCTCCGCCGCGCTGTGGGGACCGCCCGCCCAGGCCCCCCTCGGGACGACTCCTGGTGCCGGGTAGGAGGGGCTGATCCGGCTGAGGCTTCCCTCAGCAGGAGGGTGGGAGTTCTGCTGAGGTTTGGGAGGTTTTCTATGCGCTCCCATGTGGGCTTTGACCTCAGGTGATCCGCCTGCCTCAGCCTCCCAAAGTGCTGGGATTACAGGTGTGAGCCCCCGCACCCGGCCCATTTAAAAAAAATTTCAGGTCCAGGGATACACGTGTGGGTTTGTCCTGTGTGTATGTCGCGTGATGCTGAGGTTCTGGCTTTCGGCAGCCCCGTCACCGAGGGAGTGAGTGTGGCTCCTGACAGGCTTTCCAGCGCTTGTCCTTCTCCCTCTGTCCTGGGAATCACCGGTGTCTGCCATTCCTCTGGGTCGTGTACATGCAGTGCTCGGCTCCCACGTACGGGGAGAACGTGTGGTTTTGGTTTTCTGTTCCTGTTGTCAGGCCGACGGCCTCCAGCGGCGTCTGTTGCTGCAGGGAATGTGATCTCCGTTTTTCTGGCCGTGTGGAGCTCATGGTGTCTGCACAGGTGGCAGCCGGGGTGGCTCCGTGTCTGTGTTGAGAGTGGTGGCACCTGCTTGTTCTGATTCTTTGGCCAGGGCTGAGAGCACAGAGCAGCGCTGACCTTGGGGAAGGTTTCTCTCGTGGGCCTGAGGCCGAGGCAGCACCGGGTAACAAGTCCTCTCCCAGAAAGACTCCGCTGGGATGCGGGCCTGTGGCTGCTCGTCTGGGGACAGCGCTGGATGGCTGGTGTCCCTGGAGGGTGGGCTGTGGGGCTGCTCCCGGGCGAGGATGGGTTAGGTCCTCAGGCACCCC
This sequence comes from Saimiri boliviensis, assembly GCF_048565385.1. NCBI lineage: Eukaryota > Metazoa > Chordata > Mammalia > Primates > Cebidae > Saimiri > Saimiri boliviensis. Next base: position 1,067,253 of record NC_133455.1, on the reverse strand, counting down.
CAGCAGCCCTGCCATCTAGAAATCCTACTGGCTGCTCTCAGGTCACTCTGTGAGAAACTTGGAAGTCACCAACAGGGCCCACAGTTTCTGCCCAGGACACTGCAAGGTGGGGCAGCAGACCGCCCTGAGGGCACAGCTGCTTGGCTGGGTTTTGGACCCTGGCATTTTGTCTGCTAGAGGAGCCACACGGGCTCCGGGGTCCCGCACCGTCTGGACGGCAGGAGCCGCCCACCTCCAGGTGGAGGGAGGAGTGAGTGGCTGGAGTGTGATCCCCCCCGGAGATGGCGATTTGGCTCCCATGGGGATCTGAGCATGGGGCCCAGCCACGGCCCCTGTGGCTCCAGGCGCGGAGAACCAGCCCGCAGCTCTCGCAGTAGCTGTGAGTGTCAGTGGCCGAGAACAGAGCGGGGACGGCCCCTCTGTCATGGGGCAGGGGCTGATTTTCACCAATGTCCCTTCTACTCTCCTCCCTCTTAATGTCAAACCCTGGATTTTAGGGGGACACACGTCTGACCCATGAGACATTTCCCAGCCTCCTTTGCAGCGGGGGAGGTGCTTGGCAGTGACGAGGGATGTGAGCAGCACCAGGCCACGGCCCTCACCCTGTCGCCCCACAGCTGGTACCGAGGACATGGCAAGGCTGCCTCCCAGGCCACATCCCAGCACAGCCGTCGGCAACTGATTTCCTAATCGGCCGGAGTCCGTGTTTGGGCTTTGTGAGCCACGTGGCCACTGCTTGACTCTGCGCCGAAAGCCCAGAAGTGGTGGCCACAGACAATAGTAAGCAATGAGCGTGGCTGGGCGCCAGTAAAACTTTATTTATAAAAATGGGTGAGGGGCCGTGGCAGGGAGAGGTGGGACTGGGCCGCAGTCGCAGCTGCCAGCTCGGCTCCCAGCAAGACACACACGGCCGCCGCCTGATCTGCTCTTTATTTGGTCTCTGAAGCAGTCGCCAGCCTCCCAGACCCGGCCTGGGGTTTGTCTATGGGGCTGCTGCCACCGTCCTTGTCCCCCAGCGGCCCTTACCCATTGCGAGCAGCTGTGTTGTGACGTGTGGCTTAGGTCTCGGAGGGAGGGCTGCGTGGCCGCCCGGAGCATGGGACCCTGTGGATGGGAGCGCCCGGGTGGCCTTGCGTGGGGTCCGGGGCCTCCCTGGGGGCCGCGTCACATGCAGAGGCGGTGGCCGTCCCGGGACAGGAGGTGCCGCGGAGAAGGCACGTGTTTGAGTGGGTGCTGCTGTCCCGGACGCCCGCCCTCGAGTAGAGCTGCCTGTCTGAGGAGGGGCCGACACAGCCTCCATGTCCGGGCCGCACCTGGAGCCCTGCCGCGTGTGCCAGGCTCAGCCCAGCGCCTTCCCGAGGCCCGCGCGGGTCCAGGCGGAGGCAGGGTCAGTGCTGGCTGTGTTTGATCCAGTTTCTGATCATCCACTTCTGCCCCGAGCACCTCTGCACTACCAGCCGGAGCCCGAAGTTGGCGTCTTTGGACATCTCCACCTCCAGGCAGCGGCCCGTGGCCCGGCTCACAATGGGGCCGCTCTGTGGAGACAGGCGCAGCCCGTCAGCCCGGCGCGCTCCTCCCGGGGAGGTGCTTGGCGCGCTCAGCCCTCAGGCTCATTCCTGGGCAGCTTGAATGGAAACCCAGCATCCCAGCAGCACCCAGGGGCCAGGACGGGGCTGACTCCATGGAGCTTCGAGGCTTTCCTGCCTGTCCTGTCCTGCAGGCCAGCGGTCCGGGCTGGAATCGTACCTCACCCTGGCCGAAGTGCCCCCTGTCCAGGCACCTGAGGCCGGAAGAGGCGGCTGGAGGCCTCTGCTCAGACGGTCTGGCCTCTGTGGCCGACCAACCCTGGGCAGTCCTCTGCCCTCTTGATGAGCATCGAGGCCCTGTTCCCTCCCACCCACTGCTGCACTCCGCCTCCCCACCATGGGCTGGCGCTGGTGGTGGAGGCGCCCGGGGATCCCGGCGGCCCCGCCCCACCCTGCGGCCCCCCTCCGACGGCTGACCTGGGTGAAGTCCCACAGCCGCTGTGCTGGCCGTGCCACATCCTCGCACTTCTTCAGGGTGGGCGTGCGGCCCCTGCCGTCATCCACCAGACACTTAGAGTCGGGCAGGAAAGCCGTGGAGCCCAGAGGCCCCAGCTGCAGCAGGCCGTCAGCGCTGTACCGCACCAGCTGGGGACAGGAGCACCAGGGCTGCGCGTGAGCAGCGTCCAGCCCAGGCCCTCCCGAGCCAGCAGCCTTCAGCCGCCTACAAATGGCCGTGACTGGCTGCCTCGGGGCCTCCCACCCTGGGGACGCTGTTGGGGGTGGAAGCGGCCGGCCAGGCAGGGTCCATGTAGGTATGGGCTGGGCTGGGCAGAGCCAGGCGCCCTGCAGGCCTAGACTTCAGCTTGCCCATGTTGCTGCGTTTCTGCCGGCTCGGACTCAGAGCATGGGGCCCCCCTCATTTTGGGGAGGACAGGAATCTGGTCACATCCAGTGCCCACTAAAAAGCAGGGCTGTGTGTGAGGAGAACACGCGTTCCCGTGGGGTCAGAAATGCCCAGGTCTCAACAGGGGTCGTGGTCAGATCTGCCCCGGCCCCTGACCACTGCGATCCCACTGAGTGGGGCGGGCCCTCGCTTCGGGGAGCCAGCCCGGTGGGGTCGCTCAGTGGCTAGTGGCCTGCTGTTGTGGCAGCAGTGCTTCCTGCACCTTCCGTGTAACCACAGGACAGCCCCAGCAGTGAACGCTGCCGTCGCCCTCTAGACTGATGGGGAGGGGTGTGCCCAAGGCCCCTCTGACCCCAAAGGCCTGGTTCCTTTTTGTTTTTGGGACAGGGTCTCGCTCTGTTGCCCTGGCTGGTGTGCAGTGCTATGAACTCAGCTCAATCTCTGCTGCCTGCACCACCACGCCAGCCTGGTGTTTCTATTTTTTTGTAGAGACGGGGTTTGCCATGCTGCCCAGGCTGCTCTTGACTCCTGGGCTTAAGTGATCCGCCCACCTCGGCCTCCCAACGTGCTGGGATTACAGGCGTGAGCCGCCCGCCTGGCCCAGGCTTTACCATGTTCTGTTGCCTTCCGGGTGGGGTGGGCTGGGAGGCCTCTGCTAGAGGGGCCCTCAGGCTGCTCCCAGCCCTGGAATGCAGCCCCAGCAGGCTGGCCCTGTGCCTCTGTCCCTGGGACCCACCTCCCACCTGCCCCGGGCGTGCGGTGCGGGTGGCCTGGGGTGCTCCCCTTGGGAGCTCCATGGGGCGGCGGCTGCCACTCTTACCTGGGAGGACATCCCGTGGCAGGGGTAGAGGATCGCTCGGTCATCGTCCTCCGCTCCCTGGTCCAAGCAGTAGCCACTGGCTTTGCTGTTTCTCACCTGCAACCGGAAGCCACAGGAGAAAGGCCAGAGTCACCCGCGGGTGAGGCCACAGGAGCTTCCCCCACCCAGCTCTGCAGCCAGCACCGAGGGAGGGACTCACGGGAGCAGGAGGGAAGGGGTGGGGACCGCATCTGTCACTGACGGAGACACAACGTGTCTGTCACGCACAGGTCGTGACCTGACCATCCCTCAACAGGGACACTTGCAGGCAGCAGCGTGAACCTTGCTCAGACAGAGGGGACCGTGCCTTGGCTGTGGAGGGGCTTCCTGCCTTGCTCCCTGCAACCTTGCAGTCCCCCTAAGTGGGCAAAGCCTGCTGGCCAAGTTCAGGGGGCTGAACTCGGGGAACAAGCCTGTTTCCCAAGCACAGGGGGCTGGGGAACGCGCACCCATCCACTCTGCACGCTGCCCGGGACGCCTCTGCCCAAGGGCCTGGCGTCAGCACAGGGTGGACCCGGAGCTTCAGGGATGGGAGGCTCAGTGAGAACTGTCCAGCCCATGCACCCCTTCTCCCTGCCCCGTCTGAGTGAGAGCTCGGGGCTGGGTGCTCTTCTGGCTCAGGTCCCACAGGAGGAGGCACCCCGTCCACTGCACAGATCGGGGAGGGCAGAGGAGCAGCACCTTCCCACTGGCTTTACAGACCGCCGTGTGTGTGGCCAGGCCTGTGGGGGCCGCTGAAGACAGGTGGGTCTCTGTGTTGCTGATGTACCTGGATGAGTGTGTGCGCACCTGCCGAACACGGCTCTGCCCACGTGGACGCACAGATGTGTGCACCTCTGTACGCGCACGCTCATGTCACTTCGCCTTGGTAACAAGTGCTCGTGTTTACCTGTGCACGGGTGGGTCCCTTTGGCATGCGTTCGTTTGTGTGTGAGGAGCTGTGTACACAGGAGCAAAACCGTGCAAGTGTGTACTTGTGTCTGCATGCACAGCTACATGCATTACTGCACGTCTGCATGGATTTAGTTCTGAGTCAGTTCATGGACACAAGGCCGCAGGAGCACCAGGCACCCTCTCCTCTGTTTGGTGCGTGTACCCCTGCATCGTGCACTCGTGCATGTGTGTGAATGGACTTGCGTGTGAGCGCGTGTACGCACAGTGGGCCTGTACATGTGCCTGCCTCTAGGCACGTCCACGTCTGTATCCGCGTGTATCCTGCATGCAGGCACGTGTGTTGATGTGCGCCTGCGTCACGGTGAATGCACCGTGTGCGGGAGCTGGGGCGGCGCGGGGCCCTCCGGCGGAGGCGCTACCTCTCCGTACGTGAGCGTGTTGTTGTACGTCCTCATCTCCGGGTACACGTTCTCCAGGTACCACTTGAAACTGCGACACTTCAGCTTCTGGCGCAGGGCCAGCCTCTCGGACACGTCTCCGAAGTCCACCCCTGGGTTCTGCAAGGCCAGAAGGCGGCAGGAGGGCACGGGAGTGTCACCGTCCCCATGATGAGGTGGGGGGCTCCGGGCCTCCCGATATCCACAGAGGGTCCGAGGTGCGGCTCCCGACAGGAAGGGCCCTGTTGTGTGTGGCCTGCGTGTCCCTGCCCTGAGCATCCATGGCCAGCCTGGGCCCAGGAGCTTCCTGCCTGAGAAGATGGCCCTGCTCCCCTGGCCTTAGCCGCACGGCGTCAGCCTTACCTCTCGGGGTGGAGACCGAGGTCAGCCACGTCCACAAGACCGGCCCGGTGAGGACCCTGGACACCCGCCTGGGCGTCCCTTCCCTCTGCTGACGTTAACCTGTGTCATCTGCCGCGTGCGGCGTCGGCCTCTTCCTGGGATCGTGGGGCCTGAGGGGCTGCAGGGCTGGTACTCTGACCGGCGCCAGGTTCGAGGAGCTCCTGCCTCCCACCCGGGGACCCTCCAGGCTCCCGTCTCAGGCCTTGGCGGGAGGCAGATGACTGGGCCTGGGCTTGAATCCTGTGACCTCCTGGTGCGTGGCCCTGGGACGGCCCCTTACCCTCTCTGTGTCTCAGTTTCTCGTGCGTAAAGTGGGGACTGTCAGGCCAGAAACTCACTGTTGCTTTGTTATGCAGCTTTAACAGTCTAGGGACTCACACCAGGGCCGTTGGACACAGGGAGGTGACAGGTGTTTGCCGGCCTCTCTGCCTGGGGGCCTGGAGCCAGGACCTCATTCAGTCGCCCACACACTTGGGGACGTCACCACCTTGCACATTTTCCGGACCAGTTCATGGAAACAAGGCCGCAGAGCACCGGGCACGCTCTTCTCATCTCAGACACGAGCACACGTGTCCGCAGCCCTCCTGCTCTGCCTGCCCTGGGAGCTGACCCGGGGCCGGGCTGTTGGATCTGCTGGCGAGTGGTCGCACCTGGGGCCCTCCAGGCACTGTTGCCCCCATGCTGGGGCACACTCTAGCGGGGGCTGGTGAACCAACTTGAGGCTGCTGTGGGAATTTTTAAATCGTGTACTGTGAATGAGGGGTTGCTCTGTGTGCAAAGTGCGGTACGTGGATAGACGTACACGTAAGGCATGTGTGCGCTGCGCCATGATGCATGATCTGGCTCTTACTGGGGTTGATGCAAAAAACGAGTCCTTTCGATCTTGGGGACCCGGTGCCTGCAGTGGCCAGGAAGGGAGCTCCCATGGCCGCGGGGGTGTGGGGGGATGGGCGGAGGGCCCTCGGCCCCCTCTCAGCCTCTGCCGTTCTCAGGGTTGTGGTGGCCGGGGTACTGGGTGTCCTAAGACTTTGAGAAAAGCCAGAATTCAGACTCTATGGGAAATTAGTTGACTACAAATTAAAAAACAAACAGCAGTCCTCAACGAGAAGCAGGTCAGACATTCACAGGCCAAAAGCCAACAGGAAAACACCAAACGTCCATCCATGAAGGAAGGGGCCCCAGGATGGCCCATTCACACCACGGCCATGGCTGGGCCCTGGGAGCCAGCACGGTGACCTGAAAACATGGCCTGAGGGCGGGAGCCGTCCAGGAACAGACACAGCCACAGGGCGGGAAGCCGATGTGAGGCTGTCCCAGCCTGGGGGAGCGGAGGGGCCGCCCCTCCCTGGCTTTAACTACGGGCAGCTCACCCGCTCGCCCAGTCCACACCTGCAGGGAGGGGCCTCACCGTCATGGGGATGTTCCAGGCCATGTACACGTGGGACTTGAAGTCGTCCATCCACACCTCGGCGGCGCGCAGGGCGTTGCGCTTGGCGTAGTAGTCGATGTCGTTGTTGTAGGGCTTCCTGGTGCGCTCGATGTGGGCCACGCGCGAGCAGGGCAGGACCTCCATGCTGCCGCCACACTGCCACACCTACGGGCAGACAGTGCCGGCTGTGGGGTCCCTCCCCAGAGACGCCAAGGGCCCGGCCCTCCGTTCCCAGGGGTTCCTGGCGTACACGCACCGCTGGTGGGTCCCAGGGCGTCGCTTCCTGGGGGCTGTTTTCAGGGGACGCCACCCACAGAGAAGGCGCAGGCCTGGGCTGTGGCGGGTGCAGGCTGCTCTCGGGGACCTCTTACCGAGTGCGGCTTCTCTTGTGCGTTACCCGATGGTTGTGTGTGTGTGGGGGGTTATTCCGCCGACCCAACACTCACCAGATTCCTTCCTGTGGTTCCCACCCCCCGGTGCTTGCTTGTTTTCTGCAGGGACACCCCCCACTGCACCCGCACACACCAACAATCTCGTTTAAAAACAGCCACTTGCTGTGCAGATGCCACGCCACGCACCCCAGAACACACGCAGCCTGGCTGTGAACAAAACCCAAGCGGCCTCCAGCAAATATACCCCCAGAGCTCCTGGCCTTCTGCACCCCCACACGCAGTAGAAGTGTTTGTGAGACAGAGTCTTGCTCTGTCGCCCAGGCTGGAGTGCAGGTCGCAATCTAGACTCACTGCAGCCCCCCCACCCCACCCCACCCGGGCTCACGCAATTCTCCTGCCTCAGCCTCCCAAGTAGCTGGGATTACAGGTGTGCCACCAGGCCTGGCTAATTATTTTTATAAAGATGGGGTTTCACCATGTTGGCCATACTGGTCTCAAAAACTCCTGACCCTGTGATCCGCTCGCCTCGGCGTCCCGAAGTGCTGGGGTCACAGATGTGAGCGCCGAGCCCGGCCCACTGCGTATCCTTGCACGTCGCTTCACTAAAGCACCACCCGGCCTTCCTACATCTGCTTTTAAACACCATCTGTTCGACTGCAGCCTGTCCCCGCACTGTCCTGCCTGTGAGGGTTCATTTTGTGTCAGCGTGGCAGGGTATGGGCCCGGGACATTGACACGTTGGCCGCATGTAAATCCGCGCCCTGCAGGCCTGAGTGGGACAGAAAGGCCGAGGAAGGGAGGGTCCGTGCTCTCTGCCCGATTCGGGCTGGGACGGGTCGTCTCCTGCCTTCAGGCTTGGGCTCACACTGGTGCCCCTGCCAGCCACTGGCCAGTCTCAGTATTCTCAGCCTCTGTTGGTGAGCCAGTTCCTTATAGCAACACCCAACATCTGAATCCATGTCCCCATCATGTGCTATGAGCCCTGAGCCAGCGCTGTCCCACCCTACCCCAACCCATCTGGCCCATAAAATAAATGTTGGTGCCCCTCAGGGGCCAACATCACCACGAACAAATGGGTCTGACCCACATGGCCCCAACTCCACCGCGTGCAGGTTCTCAGCCCCGAGCCTCCCACACTGGGTATTCAGGGGGCACACAAATGTGCCAGGCCCAGGCCGAGCACGTACTTATCTCCTGAATCCCCCCTCCACCTGAGAGAGGGTGGGCAGCCTGGCACTGCCCGTTCCCTCTGCTGTGCTGAGAAGGTGCCAAGGCCTGGGCGGAGCCCCTACCCAGATGAGCCTGGCCCCTCGATCGGCGCTGGGTTCTGGCCCGCCCTCGTCCAGGCTGCTCTCATCTCCAGACCGTCATCTTAGCCACATCTGCAAAGACCCCTTTTCCTGAAGAGGACCACACTCACAGAGGCTGCCCGTCAGCCCAGCCCACTCCCAATCCCTCGTGTAGGGAGCAGGGGGCTCCTCCCTCCACCCCACTCTCTGCCCTCAGGAAGCCAAGTCCCAGGCGGGAGAGAGAACAGGGAGGCTGCATCACGGATCATTTACGGCCGCTCTGATGCCAACCTCCACCGGACAGATCCAGAGTCCAGGCAGGAGGGAGCCACGCCCTCCCTGGTGAGATGATTACACGGCACGTGGCCAACGTGTCTCCCTGACTGCGCCCAGCCACCTGGAGCCTCCTCACTGCTCAGCCCCGCCCAGGACACCCCCTCCCTGTAGTCCCGGCCACGTCACCCCCAGGACTCTGGCTCCTTCCCTGGACGGTGGAGTCCACGTCACTGCTGCGCCTGGCTATGGTGGCCTTTGCCTCCCGAGTGAACCACACTTCTGCGTCAGGCTCACGCGTGGGAGGACGGTGCCCTGGGGAGCATCGTAGATTTCTCTGTCATCTTGGGAATGGGACAGCCTGTCTGAGAAAAGCCGGCCTGGAGCTGCTGGGGGCCCAGCCTGGGGTTTTGCAGCCACCTGGGCTAGCGCTTCCTTTCTGCCTTTGAGACGAGGGCGGGATTTCTGTCGTCTGCGGCAGGAAGGGGCCTTGTTGGTGAATCCCACCCGTTGCCCTCCCACATTCCACTGGTGTCTCCCACCTCAACCCGAGACCACCAGGTTTTGTGAGGGGGTGGGGGCCTCACAGGGGGGAGTGGCATGGCAGAGCCCTGCCCTTCGCTGGAAGGGGCTGGAATGGAGGAAGCTCTGCAGCAGGACAGCCTCGTCCTCCAGGGCCTGGCCGTCTTCAGGAGCGCCTGGCACATGGGCCTCGGGGGCGGCCTCCGGCAGCTTCAGCCTTCCTGTCTACCCCACGCACAGAGACCACAACGTCCCCCAGGGCTCCTGATGCCTGCCCTGCCCACCCCTGTGTTCACGGCACCTTGGCCTTCCCAGCACCGCCATGCACACCTCTCAGGGCCTTGGCACAGGTGATGCCCAGGCCGGACACCCTTCCCAGGCCTTTGCATGCTCCGCTACCTCCTGGCCTTCGACGCGCCAATGCCAGAAGGATTAGAGGCAAAACCGGCCGGGCGTGCTGGCTCACGCCTGTCATCCCGGCACTGTGGGAGGCCGAGGCAGGTGGATCACTTGAGGCCAGGAGTTCAAGACCAGCCTGGCCAACGTGGTGAAATCCCATCTCTATTAAAAATACAACAATTAGCCGGGCGTGGTGGTGCCTGTAATCCCAGCTACGTGGAGGCTGAGGTGGAAGAATTGCTTGAGCTCGGGAGGCGGAGGTTGCAGTGAGCCAAGATCGAGCCACCGCGCTCCAGCCCGGTGAAAGGGCAAGACTCTGTCTCAGGAAAAAAAAAGCAGGGAGCAAAACTGAGGCCCGAGAGGAGGAGCAGGAGCGGGTGCCACTGAGGGAGGACTGAGGGGCCTGATCGTGTTCCCCCCACAAGGAAGTGGCAAGTGGAGAGATGGCTGTGCGGCCACCCGACCTGAGCACAGCACGCTGCACCACGCGGATGGAGACGGGTCTGTCTGTCCATTGAAACGACAAGCGAGCCCAGGCAACACAGCGAGGGGCCCAGCAGCCACCTGCGGCCACCCCGCCCCTGGGGAGACTCCCCGTGGAGCCTGCTGGGCCTGCCAGGCGGTCTGCAAGGCTCCGCAGGGTCCAGCCCGGGCCGTGCTGAGCTCGCAGGTGGTGCCGGGTCCCGCAGACCTTGGCACTGGAATCCAAGCCCCTTCCTGGGTGAATGCAGCCTCGGGTCGCTCGGCCCTTGGGTCCCCCACCCTGTCTCGAAGGATTGAAGCTTCACATGCCCTTCTTCAGACGTGGGGAGAGGCGAGGGCCCCCGGCAGTGGGGGTTGGGGAGCCCTGCTGGTTTCTGTCATTAGCTGAGCTGCCCTCAAGGCTGGGGGCTGTGCTGGTTTGGTCTCCGGGTTTGGCCGCAGACCCCTGAGCTTTTGGGGTATGTGGCTTAAGGACCTCGTAATTTTTCATACAGTTTGAAGCCAAGGACCAATACATCATCTGACTGGCAGAGCTGCTTCCTGCTGTGTTCCCTGGGAGACTGATGCTCATGCAGAAGGCAGAACTGAAAGGCTCCACAATCACAGCTTCAAGGGAAACAGTTTCAACCCCCTATAAATTTCAGATAAATATTTTGGCAATAAATTCTCCAGTCTGTGGGCAAGAAGAGACCAATTCCGAGACGGAGGGCCAAGCAGAATCCTCCCACAGGAGCCAGGGGCATGCGGCCCATCTCTTGGGAACTCTCCAGGTAGGAGACCCGGGCCCCTCATTCCTGGCCACGCTAGAGGAGGACCAGGTGAAGGAGGTCGGAGGCTGGCTGGCACTATGAGGTGAGAGCAGCCGGGGCTCTGCTGGACTCACCCTCTGGCGTCTGTTTGTGCAGCTCTTCCCACTGAGAGAGGGACGCTATCACCCTAGCCCGTCATCACAGGATTCGGTTGGACCAACAGAATGAAGCAGAACCCACCCAGTGCCAAGGCCACGCTGGGGCCTCTGGAGACTGTGCCCACCCTGGTCTCTGTCTTGTAACTGGGCACCCACCTCAAGGACGAGAGACCACTTGGAGCAGAGTCGCCCGGCGGAGCCCATTCCTCCCACCCCAACCCACCAACCCCGCAAACCTAGCAGCTGCCTGTAGTGCCTGTGCAGACCCAGCTGAGAGCAGAGCCACTCTGCTCCACACGGGCCACGCTGCCAACCACAGAGTCACAGGCCACGGAAATGTCTGTCTTAGGCAGCAACATCTCAGAGTGGATGGTCACACAGCCACGAGCTGACCGACACAGGCTGCCTCAGCGGGCACCGCAGGCAGAGACTCTCACTCCTGTGGCTTCCTTGCATGCAGCAGTCAGTACCAGTTAATGCCAGCTATTAGCCACACATCCCCATTTGCTCAAGACCACCCTAGTCGATACCCATGTCTTGGGGTAATTATCAACAGCACCTCAGGTAACTCTTGGGTGTCCTGGTTTGGGTGACGATGCCTACGGTCACCCCATGCCACCTGACTGTCTGGTCCCACAGCCAGGAAGAAATCCAAGTGTCAGAGCCATTCAAACCAGAGTGACTCCATGTTGAAGAGGGGCTGGGTAAGATGAGGCTGAGACCTACTGGGCTGCACTCCCAGATGGTTAGGGCATTCTAAGTCATGAGATGAGAGGTCAGCACAGGACACAGGACACAGAGACCCGGCTGATCAAACAGGATGCGGTAAAGGAGCTGGCCACGAGCCCCCAAAACCAAGATGGTGATGACTGTGACCTCGGGTCTTCCTGACGGCTCATTACACGCTACTTACAATGCATTCGCTGCTAAAGGACACCCCCCACAGTGCTGTGACAGTCTACAGATGCCACAGACACATCAGGAAGTTACCTTACATGGTCTAAACAGGCAGAGGAACCCTCAGTTCTGGGAAGTCCCACCTGCTGTCCCAGAACACTCACGTGGATTTAGCACATGACCAAGACGTAACCACAGAAGTTACTCATAACCAGCCGAGCAGCAGCTCCGGGCCGGCTCCCTGCGGGGCAGCCGGTCGTCGGTTTCTTTATTTCTCTAATACGCTTGCTTTCATGGACTCTGTGGACTCGCCCCGAGTTCTGTCTTGTATGAGATCCAAGAGCCCTCTCTTGGGGTCTGGATGGGGACCCCTTTCTGGTAACACAAGGAATACTTGGTGGCATGGGTGACATGCGTGACACGCCAAGGCTGAGGGGCCGTCACTAACAGCAGAGGCCATAGGCGGCAAGACAGCCGACCCTCCACAGATGGGTCCCTGGGGCCCCTCGTCTGCAGGCCCTGGGCTGGGGCGTCACGGTGAGAGGAGAGACGGGAGGGGACCCTTGCTGCGTGTGGGCGTCGGGTCAAAAGTCCCCCTGTACCCTGAGGACTGACATCTTTGGCAGCCTGCGGGCCTGGCACGGGGCCTGAGTGTGAGGCTGTCCCATCAAGTTGGAGCTGTTCTTGGGGTCGAGTCCAGCAAAGCAACAGGGCTTGTAGGGTTCTCCTGGAGGTGCCGGGGACCCGCAGCCTCCCTTGTGAAACTGTCATCTAGAGGGGAGGTGGGTGAGGCTCAGACATCACACTGACGGTGTGTGGACACAGCTGGGGGCAGCGCGGGGCCTGAGACTCAGGCAGGAGGTGCACCCTGGCCGGGGACTGGGGACAGCTTCCTGAACCCCGGCCTCTGAGCAGAGATAACTGGCGGTAAGAGGCAGCAGGTGTGCTGGAGGCCCGAGCTCAGTCCTCCTGGGCCGTGAGCTGGGCAGAGCTGGCCTGGGCAGGCTGCGCTGCGGTCAGTGACACGGGCTCAGAGAGCGTCCTGCAGACTCTGGCTATGAGGCATCGGCCCGTCACCTGGGCAGGGTGGGCAGGAGGCACCGTCTCCGAGAGCGTGGAGGAGGCTGTTGCATCCACAAGCCCCCGATTCTCTGGCCACTGGCAGCCGGAGGCGACCGCTGATAGAATCCTGGCTGATGAGGTGTAAGCAGGGACCTCAGAATGGGGCTTTTGGCAAAGCTGTGGCTTATCCTGATTCTTTTTTTCTTGGAGCGGAGTCTTGCTCTGTAGTCAGGCTGGAGTGCAGGGGCGCGATCTCGGCTCACTGCAACCTCCACCTCCCGGGTTCAAGTGATTCCCCTGCCTCAGCCTCCCGAGTAGCTGGGACCACAGGCACGTACCACCACGCCCAGCTAATTTTTTATACTTTTAGTGGAGATGGGGTTTCACCATGTTGGCCAGGGTGGTCTCAATCTCTCGACCTTGTGATCTGCCCTCCTCAGCCTCCTAAAGTGCTGGGATTACAGGTGTGAGCCACCGTGCCTGGCCTATCCTGATTTTTAAAAAAGGGAAGAGACTCAGCAGGCAGAGCCTTTTGCCTCTTTCCATTCTTTCTGTTAGGGATGTGGATGTGAGGTCTAGAGGAATGGCAGCCATCTCGAGACCATCAGGCAACAAACATACATGCCAGAGCCTCTGTAACAAGGATGGCATGGACCGTTAGAGACCAGAGCCCTGCAGACGCTGGTGAGGCATTCAGCTCTGTGCATTCTGAGACACAAATCTCCATCTGCACAAGCCTGAGGAACCAAGAAGGCCTCTGTTCTATCCCTAACCAATAAAGTGGGACCAGGAGGTGGCAGCAGGGTGAGGAGGACCCCCCCCCCAACCCTGTGCCATGGCAGATGGGGGCCAACGCTGCCGTCTGCAGGTGGACGTGAGGCCAAGGCACAGAGGCCGGGTCTGCTGCCTGAGGGCACATGGCTGGTGCAGGGTGGCCACAGTGCTCAGCCTGAAGCTGCCTCTTCACCCAGGCCATGGAGCTGTCACCGAGCAGGGCAGCCCCGCCCCACCCCGCAGCTCCCAGGCTGACTTGGTCAAACCCACTGACGGGAGCAGCAGGCACAGAGGGCAGGTGTTGGGGCTCCTGGTGGCTGCTCGGAGGCGAGGTGCTCACGGACATGGGCCCTACCCTCGGGAGTGGGGGAGACCCCCACCTGCCCCCAGCCCCCACAGATCTCTGGGTCTCAGCGTGTCCTGGCTGACGTCTGGAAGGTGAAAGTCCAGGGTGGTGGCAGGCGGAGGAGACCCGACTCTCAGCTCTCTACAAGGCTGGAGCCGTGACGGCAGGGCAGCACGGAACGGCTTCCTCGCTGTGAGGGTGGGCTCCAGAGACCTGGCACTGGCCTCCCTGGGCCTGTGGCGGGGCTTGAACCTCTGCCCGGGCCTCCATCTCCCCGGGAAACACGTGTGCCTCATGGGAGTGACCTGCCTTGCAGGCAGTGCCGTGAGCTTTATGCAGAAAGCAGCTGTAGCTCTCAGCTCTCATTTTCTTCCCACCACCACAGGGACCAGACGGCCCTTTCTGCAGTGACCCCGTGAAGCAGCTGGCCCTTCCCGTGGGTACAGGACCTCCCGAGTGGGGACAGGAATTCCAGGAACAGGAGTTCCCGTGTGGGAACAGGACTTGTCGTGGGAACAGAGACCGCCCTCAGCCTTGCCTCGGGGTGATGTGTGTCTGTCTTGGACTCCAGGCTGTTAGTTCTGTGGCTTGGCTTCTGTAGTGATGTGTGTGGAAGACCCCCCTGGCCGTCCCCACTGTTCCTGGGCCCTGCTGGCTTCCTGGGCACCAAGCAATGCCCTCCCCATGAGGGGCTGGTGGGCGCCAGGGGCGTGGGACACAGCTCCCACCCCCCACATCCCTCGACCCTGCCTGACCATGAGGGAAACTGAGGTGAAACCTGGGCCTGGAGCTTCTCCCAGCTGCCTTAGACTCAACCACACCGTGGGAACCGGCTCTGACTAGGAGCCGTGCCAGGCAGGTGGGATGAGCCCAGGGGTCCCTCTCCAGCCCAGGCACCCTCCTCACCCACCTGCAGCCTCCCAGTGCCCCTGTGCCCAGACCTCACTTCTGTCTGCGACCCCTTCCCAGGCCAGAGCCCCTCCTCCCAGATGCTGCACGGCCCAGTCCTCAAAGTCCATATGTTTTTAGAACAATATGCTATTTTTGTAGAAATGAGAATTTTGAAAATCCCACACACACAGACAGCTGGAAGAAGCTGTCCCAGTGGTCACCACAGGACAGAATGTCATATTTCCTATGTGGCATTTCTGTAATATTTGCATTTTCGTACTGAGAATGTACGGCTTTTATCCGAAAATGAAGCAGAGACGGAGGCACGGTGCTCCTGACCTCACCAGGCCTCACCACGGTAGCCTCCCGGGGCCTCGCAGACGACACTGTGGTCCCGGGTGTGGCAGGTGACAAACTCCTCCCGTGTTTCAGCCGAGTTATTAGGTGAGTACAAAAGTGACTGGTTTTGCCACTGCTGGACTTGGAATATTGGAAGACATGCTTAGATACGTGAGGTCGTGTGATTCGCCAACTTAATGCGCATTTATCGCTTTGCTTTTTTGCCAATGACTTGTTACTGGCTGTTTAATGTTTATTTTAGACTACAGAAATGATGTTAAACTAAAGCAAATTTGAGCAATTTTCTTATTCCAGTTCAAAATGGGCCGTAAAGCAGTGGAGACAACTTGTGACATCAACAGCGCACTTGGCCAGGAGCAGCTAACAAACGTACAGGGCCGTGGCGGTGCGGGAAGTTGTGCAAAGGAGAGGTTTGGCCTTGAAGATGAGGAGCAGTGGCCGGCCATCAGAAGTGGACAATGACCAACAAGAGCAACCACGGAAGCCAGAAGCCAATCCTCATGAGGAGCAACCACAGAAGCCAATCCTATCACAACCACGAGAAGCAACCACGGAAGCCTATCCTCTCACAGCCACACAAGGAGCTGCCATGGAAGCCGATCTCTCTCAACCACACAAGCAGCTGCCACGGAAGCCGATCTCAACCACACGAGGAGCTGCCATGGAAGCCGATCCTCTTACAACCACACGAGGAGCAACCACGGAAGCCAATCCTCTCACAACCACACGAGGAGCTGCCACAGAAGCAGATCCTCTCATAACCACATGAGGAGCTGCCATGGAGGTTGATCCTCTCACAACCACACGAGGAGCTGCCACGGAAGCAGATCCTCTCATAACCACATGAAGAGCTGCCACGGAAGCCGATCCTCTCACAACCACATGAGGAGCTGCCACGGAGGCTGATCCTCTCACAACCACACGAGGAGCTGCCGAAGAACTCAGTGTCAGCCATTCTATGGTCGATCGGCATTTGAAGCAAACTGGAAAGTTGAAAAAGCTTGATAAGTGGGTGCCTTGTGAGCCGAGAATAAAAAAATGACTATTTTGAAGTGTCACCTTCTCTTATTCTACGCAACAATGAACCATTTCTCAATCAGATTGTGACATGCAATGGAAAACGGATTTTATATGACAACTAGCAATGATCAGCTTAATGGCTGGATCAAGAAACTCTAACCTGCCAAAAGCCACACTCGCACCAAAAAAGGTCCTGGTCACTGTCTGGTGGTCTCTGCTGCTGGCCTGGCCCACTGCAGCTTTCTGAATCCTGGCGAAACCCTTACACCCGAGAAGTATGCACAGCAAATCCATGAGATGTGCTGGAAACTGCAGCGCCTGCAGCCGGCATCAGTCAACAGGGAGGCGATCTAGGCTTTTCACCCTGTGGGCAGCCTGCCCTGGGAGGCGATCTGGGCTTTTCACCCTGTGGGCAGCCTGCCCTGGGAGGCGATCTGGGCTCTCACCCTGTGGGCAGCCTGCCCTGGGAGGCGATCTGGGCTTTTCACCCTGTGGGCAGCCTGCCCTGGGAGGCGATCTGGGCTCTCACCCTGTGGGCAGCCTGCCCTGGGAGGCGATCTGGGCTTTTCACCCTGTAGGCAGCCTGCCCTGGGAGGCGATCTGGGCTTTTCACCCTGTGGGCAGCGTGCCCTGGGAGGCGATCTGGGCTCTCACCCTGGGGGCAGCGTGCCCTGGGAGGCGATCTGGGCTCTCACCCTGTGGGCAGCCTGCCCTGGGAGGCGATCTGGGCTTTTCACCCTGTAGGCAGCCTGCCCTGGGAGGCGATCTGGGCTTTTCACCCTGTGGGCAGCGTGCCCTGGGAGGCGATCTGGGCTCTCACCCTGTGGGCAGCCTGCCCTGGGAGGCGATCTGGGCTTTTCACCCTGTAGGCAGCCTGCCCTGGGAGGCGATCTGGGCTTTTCACCCTGTGGGCAGCGTGCCCTGGGAGGCGATCTGGGCTCTCACCCTGGGGGCAGCCTGCCCTGGGAGGCGATCTGGGCTTTTCACCCTGTGGGCAGCCTGCCCTGGGAGGCGATCTGGGCTCTCACCCTGGGGGCAGCGTGCCCTGGGAGGCGATCTGGGCTCTCACCCTGGGGGCAGCCTGCCCTGGGAGGCGATCTGGGCTCTCACCCTGGGGGCAGCGTGCCCTTTTAAGTGGGAAGGAGAATTTGGGAATAACTTGGCTCCTTCTTGACTGATAGGTTTAGTTGTGTGATGAAGTGTGTGTTTCCTTTTGGGTGTTGTGATACACTAAACCGTTATAAAATCTGTGTTTCACCTTGAAAATAATGAGGATGAGACTTCACCTCTCAAGTTATGGTCAACATTGGCTCAAGGGAACCTCTCCCCTCTTTTGCCAATATTCCTTGGATACAACAACTGATAGAATGATCCCCCGAGCCATGCCTTTACCCATCTACTCACTGAATCACCCACCTAGCCACTATCTATCCATTCATCTACTCACATATCCATGCGTCCACTCATCCATCCATCCCTGCATCCATCCATCCCTTCCTCCCTCCAGCCATCCATCCATTCACTTATTCATTTATCTGTCCCTCCCTCCATCCACCTACTCATCCATCCACTCATCTATCTATCCGTCATCCATCCCTGCATCCAGCCAGCCAGCTCTCTATTCACCCATCCATCCATCCCTGCATCTAGACAGCCATCCACCCATTCACCCATCCATCCACTCACTCATTCATCTACCTATTCATTCACCCACCTAGCCACCATCTATCCACCCATCCATCCACCCATCTATTCATTCACTACTCATCCATCCAGTTATCCATCTACCCACTCATTTGCCCACCTAGACACCATCTATCCATCCATCCATCCATCCTACCAACCACTTATCTATCCACCCACCCATCCATCCACCCATCCGCTTACCACTCATCCATCCATCTTTCTACCCACCCATCTATCCATCTGTCCATTCAGTTATCCATCTACAAACCCATTTGCCTACCGAGCCAACATCTACCCATTCCTCTTCCCACCCACTTATTCATCCACCCACCTGCGTTAGTCCATAGAACCAGCAGACTCTACCTAGGCACTGTGCAAAGCTGTGTTCCCAGCCCAGGCCTCCAGGCAAAACACTGGATGCCCCAGAGGTCCAGGCTGACATGGATGGAAACCCAGGCATCCTGACCCCAGGTTGTCTCTCCTGGTACAAACCCAAGAGGCAGCCAGTCAACATCTTCCCTTTGGCAGAACAGAATTTCCCCTCTTTAACAAAAAGCAGGGCTTCATATCCACTCTGGAGGAAATGTGTGCATCACTTGGAGAGGTTCCACATTGAACCTGATTTTTTAAAGAGATTTACAACCTGCTCAGCGTGTCCCTGGCCCCTGGAGCCCAGGCCGGTTTCAGGAAATAATTCCTCTGACATGACTGCGGGTGATGCCACCCTCTTGTCGCACACACGCCTCATTCTGCAGTGGCAACGCATCTTCGGGGTAGGACCTGCCTGGATTTATCGCTGGAAAGGCAAATCCCATATCCCAGGGCGCAGTGGGCACCGTTCATCAGCGTTTGACAGGAAACCATCTCTGCCTGGGTGACAGAGGCTCAAATACCCACGGAGGTGATGAGAGCAGCGGCCTCAGCGTTCCTGCCCCGGCCCGGCCGTTGTCCAGACCCTCCTGCCCGCCTCACCAAGCACGGAACATCTCAAGCAAACAGAGGGAAAGCAGTAGCTTCATCTTTCCAGCAAGTGGTTCCCAAAGCACGGTCCCAGGCCCAGCAGTTCCCACGTCAGCCGGAACTCCCAGAACCACACATTCCCAGACCCCACCTGGGACCGGGGAGTCAGACGCTCTGGGGACGGGCGCCACGTTTTGAGCTCCTGGGGATGCTGCCGAGGCAGCGTTTGGGGATAGCAGAGCCAAGCGCCTGAGGCTTCTCACCCCGTCCCACCCACTCCTGTCATCTGTCCCCAAAGCCCTGTCCCTCAAATGGCAGCAAAATGACACCCGGCCGCTTTTTCTGTGACGTCCTTCTGTCCTCAGAGATGACGCTACAGTTTGGGTGGTGATTCTGTGGAACCAGGCCTGTAGCAGCCGTGACAGGTGAAATGGTGGAAGACATGTGTCAACGCCATAGACATGGAACTCTCCCCTGCAGCTTCAGACATGTAGAAGCGATAGGTCAGTTTGAAAAGTTAAAAGTAATGTTAGAAAACAAGGTGGAATTCTCCATAGCTCAGAAGCAGCAGAAGCCGGCTGCAGAGTGTGGCACGGAAGCCACGAGGTGCTGGCATCCCACTGTCAGCCGGGACAAGTGCTGGGCATGTGGCCAGGACCCTAGCATAAATTTAGGGTGGGGACCAGCTTCCCAAGCAGGAGCAGATGCTGAAACCAGCTCTGACGGACCCCTGGGGCAGCAGCCAGAAATGTCCCATGGTGAGAGGAGGCAGCACACGAACTCAGGCCAGCACACACCTGGGTAAGGGGAAGGGCACCTCCCTAGGATGGCACACACCTGGGGAAGGGGAAGGGCACTTCCCTAGGATGGCACACACCTGGGGAAGGGGAAGGGCACCTCCCTAGGGTGGCACACACCTGGGTAAGGGGAAGAGCACCTCCCTAGGGTGGCACACCCATGGGTAAGGGGAAGGGGCACCTCCCTAGGGTGGCACATGCCTGGGTAAGGGACACCTCCCTAGGGTGGCACACACCTGGGTAAGGGGAAGGGCACCTCCCTAGGGTGGCACACACCTGGGTAAGGGGAAGGGCACCTCCCTAGGGTGGCACACACATGGGTAAGGGGAAGGGGCACCTCCCTAGGGTGGCACATGCCTGGGTAAGGGACACCTCCCTAGGGTGGCACACACCTGGGTAAGGGGAAGGGCACCTCCCTAGGGTGGCACACACCTGGGTAAGGGGAAGGAAAACTTCCCTAGGGTGATGCCCACCCAAGGTGAAGGGAAACCTCAGGGTGGCACATGCCTGGGGAAGGGGCACCTCCTCAGGGTGGCACCTGCCACCAACTTCCATGTCTTGAGTTAGGAGTACCAGGAGGAGATGCTCTGAGATGTCCTTCCCTGAGCGAGTGCTCATGGAATTAAGATATGACTTCTGTAAAAGATGAGCTCTGGACAAAATGACAAGGCAGCTGGGCACGGTGGCTCACGCCTGTAATCCCAGCACTTTAGGAGGCAGAGGCAGGAGGATCACTTGAGCCCAGGAGTTTGAGACCAGTCTGGGAAACCCTGTGAGACCCTGTCTTTGCAAAAAACAAACAAAAACAAAAAACCTGGGTGTGGGGGTGCACGCGTGTAGTCCCAGCTACTCAGGAGGCTGAGACAGGAGGATCACCTGAGGCCAGGAGTTCAAGGCTGCAGTGAGCTGATTGCACCAGCAAGCTCTAGCCAGGATGACAGCAAGACCCTGACTCTAATAAATAAATAAATAAATAAATGACAAAGCATCTGAGGAAATTCAATGCCAGGAGAGTCAGCCAAGAAATCCAACAAAATCAGTGAATTTAAACCCAAAGAAACAGAAAAAAGAGTAATTAAAAAGGTCTTAGGACGGCCATTAGAATTTCCAGAGACATGAAGGAACGAAGGAAAAGTGCTCATCAAAAACATGAGTTTATGAATCTAAACGATGATGAAAAGAACAACCACATATGAAGAATACCCGTGGAAGAGTCTCCTACGTGTAAGATGCCGTCATTAACCTGAAGAGCCAAGGCTGAGCAGGCGGCCTGGATTGCTCTCTGGATGTGGCTGGAGAGAGGACTTGTTCCCTGGAATGCAGAACCAGGGGAATTTCCCAGGTCACCCCACAGAATGGAAAGGAGATGAGAAACAGGAAAGAGTCAGGGGCAACCCTGAGGGTCGACTGGAAGCCCCACCGACCTCCAGCAAGATTTCCACAGGGAGCCATGCACTGAGAAACTAAGGAGTGTCCAGATTTGTAAAAAGACACAGGTGGTCACTCATGCCTGTAATCTCAGCACTTTGGGAGGCTGAGGCAGGTAGATCACCTGAGGTCACGAGTTCCAGACCAGCCTGGCTAATGCAGTGAAACCCCGTTTCTACTAAAAATACAAAAATTAGCCAGGTGTGGTGCAGCATGCCTGTAGTCCTCAGGAGGCTGAGGCAGGAGGATCGCTTGAACCCAGGAGGTGGAGGTTGCAGTGAGCCGAGATCGCACCACTGCACTCCAGCCTGGGCAGCAGAGTGAGACCATATCTCTAAAAAAACGCAAAGCCCCGGTTGGACAATGTATGCAATGACCCAAGAAGAATCAAGGGAAGGGACCCGGAAGCATCAGGGCTCTGTGGTCAGAGGAACTCGGGGGCCCAGAAGCCCACCTCACAGCCCGTCCTGGTGCTGTGGTGCTGGGCGACACGGAGTAAACTCAACCCACGCAAAATCGCATTTCAGCAAAAGGTTTCTAAGGTTCACAGGAGAAAGTAAAAGCAAGAGAATAGTCAAGAAAGTGCTAAAATAGTAATGGGGGCGTGTTTAACTGCTGGATATGAAGCTATTTTATAAATAATGGCTTAGAGTAGAAAGCTCAAGGCCGGCTCAGTGGATTTGGTAAGGCTGTGGTGAGGGCCACCCTTCCCGTCAGCGGCTGAGGATGGAGATGTGGTGAATGGCATGCGAAGTGGTCTACCATCTTGAAACATGACAAAGATCACCCACCAGCTCGCTCATGTCTAAACACACAACTCCAAATGGATGAAAGCTTTTAATCCGAAAGGAGAATTCTAAGAGTATTAGAAAGAAAGACGTTCAGATGGTCAAACAGGCTTCTCTAAGAACAGCAAAGGCACACACCATTAAAACGCAGATACCAGGCTGGGCACAGTGGCTCAAGCCTGTGACCCTAGCACTTGGGGAGGCTGAGGTAGGAGGACTGCTTGAGGCCAGGAGTTCAAGGCCAGCCTGGGCAACATGGTGAAACCCCATCTCCACACAAAAAATAGATACAGTTGGCATTTACTAATTCCTGTGCATCAAAAACTCATCATAAAACGAAGCCAGACGGACAGGGAAAATGCTCTGTCACAGGAGGTTTCTACCGAGAGCCAAGAGCTCCTCACACAGGGAGACGCGGTTCCCACCCCGAGGGCTCAGAGGTCACCTGAACCGGAACACAAGGGGCACAGTGAGCTGAAGCTGGCAAAGGAAAAAACACAGCCAGCCGTGCGCGAAGCATTCAGGCTCTTCAGCAACGGAGGAAAGCCGCGGAGGCACTTCTTATGTGCCCGTCGGGACGGGAGAAAGTGACAATGACCACATTCAGTCGCTCCGAGTGCTGCAAGACCTGGGAGGTCGCCTTTCTCATGCAGCGCGACTGAGGAGACACAGACACCCCCCACACACATACTCACCATACAACCCAACGCACACCACACACACTGTACATACACCCCACACACATACACCACCCCATACACACCACGAAACCCAACTCATACCACACTGTACATACACCACACACACATACACCCCCATACACACCACGAAACCCAACCCACACCACACTGTACATACACCACACACACATACACCCCCATACACACCACGAAACCCAACTGACACCACACACACTGTATATAC
Organism: Saimiri boliviensis; assembly: GCF_048565385.1. Classification (NCBI taxonomy): domain Eukaryota; kingdom Metazoa; phylum Chordata; class Mammalia; order Primates; family Cebidae; genus Saimiri; species Saimiri boliviensis. Next base: position 1,044,604 of record NC_133455.1, on the reverse strand, counting down.
ACCCCACACATACACCTCCCATACATACCACAAAACCCACACACACTGTACATACACCCCACACACATACACCCCTATATATAACCACGAAACCCAACCCACACCACACACTGTACATACACCCCACACACATACACCCCCATACACACCACTAAACCCAACCCACACCACACACTGCACATACACCCCACACACATACACACACCCCCATACACACCACGAAACCCAACCCACACCACACACACTGTACTACACACCACACATACACCCGCCATACATACCACAAAAGCCAAGCCACACCACACACACTGTACATACACCCCACACACATACACCCCCATACATACCACGAAACCCAACCCACACCACACACACTGTACATACACCCCACACACATACACACCCCCATACATACCACGAAACCCAACCCACACCACACACACTGTACATACACCCCACACACATATACCCAAGATATACCACGAAACCCAACTCACACCACACACACTGTACACCCCACACATACACCCCCCCATACACAACACGAAACCCAACCCACACCACACACACTGTACATACACCCCACACACATACACACCCCATACATACCACACAACCCAACCCACACCACACACACTATACATACACACCACACACATACACACACCCCATACCACGAAACCCAACCCACACCACACACACTGAACACCCCACACATACACCCACATACATACTATGAAACCCAACCCACACCACACACACTGTACATACCCCCACACATACACCCCCCATACATACCACGAAACTCAACCCACACCACACACACTGTACATACACCCCACACACATACACACACCCCATACATACCACGAAACCCAACCCACACCACACACACTGTACATACACCCCACACACATACACACCCCATACATACCACACAACCCAACCCACACCACACACACTGTACATACACCCCAAACACATACACACCCCCCATACATACCACGAACCCAACCCACACCAAACTGTACATACACCCAACACACATAAAACCCCCATACATACCACGAAACCCAACCCACACCACACACACTGTACATACACCCCCCATACACCCCCCATACATACCACGAAACCCAAGCCACACCACACACTGTACATACACCACACACATACACCCCCCATACATACCACGAAATCCAACCCACACCACACACACTGTATATACACCCCACACACATACACCCCCATACATACCACGAAACCCAACCCACACCAGACACACTGTACATACAGCCCCCCGCACACACCCCATACATACCACGAAACCCAACCCACACCACACACACTGTACACCCCACACACATACACACCCCACACATACCATGCAACCCAACCCACACCACACTGTACATACACCCCACATACACCCCATACCACAAAACCCAACCCACACCACACACACTTTACATACATTCCACATACACACCCCCATACATACCACGAAACCCAACCCACACCACACACACTGTACATACATCCCACACACATACACCCCCATACATACCACGAAACCCAACCCACACCACACACACTGTACACCCCACACATACATCCCCCATACATACCACGAAACCCAAACCACACCACACACAATGTACATACACCCCACACAGATACACCCCCCATACATACCACAAAACCCAACCCACACCACACACAGTGTACATACACCCCACACACAGTGTACATACACCCCACACACATACACCCCCCATACATACCACGAAACCCAACCCATACCACATACACTGTACACATACCCCACACATACAACCCCCATACACACCACGAAACCCAACCCACACCACACACATTGTACATACATGCCACACACATACACCTCCCATACATACCATGAAACCCAACCCACACCACACACACTGTACATACACCCCACACACATACATCCCCATACATACCACGAAACCCAACCCACACCACACACACTGTACATACAAGCCACACACATACACACCCCCCATACATACCACGAAACCCAACCCACACCACACACACTGTACATACACCCCACACACATACACCCCCCCATACATACAATGAAACCCAACCCACACCACACACACTGTACATACACACCACACATACACCCCCCATACACACCACAAAACCCAACCCACACCACACTGTACATACACCCCACACATACACCCCCCATACATACCACGAAACCCAACCCACACCACACACACTGTACATACACCCCACACATACACCCCCCATAAACACCAAGAAACCCAACCCACACCACACTGTACATACACCGCACACACATACACACCCCCATACATACCATGAAACCCAAGCCACATCACACACACTGTACATACATGCCAAACACATGCACCCCCCATACATACCACGAAACCCAAGGCACATCACACACACTGTATATACACACCACACACATACACCCCCCATACATAACACGAAACCCAACCCACACCACACTGTACATACACCCCACACACATATACCCCCCAAGACATACCACGAAACCGAACCCACACCACACTGTACACCCCACACATACACACCCCATACACAACACGAAACCCAACCCACACCACACACACTGTACATACACCCCACACACATACACCCCCCCATACATACAATGAAACCCAACCCACACCACACACACTGTACATACACACCACACATACACCCCCCATACACACCACAAAACCCAACCCACACCACACTGTACATACACCCCACACATACACCCCCCATACATACCACGAAACCCAACCCACACCACACACACTGTACATACACCCCACACATACACCCCCCATAAACACCAAGAAACCCAACCCACACCACACTGTACATACACCGCACACACATACACACCCCCATACATACCATGAAACCCAAGCCACATCACACACACTGTACATACATGCCAAACACATGCACCCCCCATACATACCACGAAACCCAAGGCACATCACACACACTGTATATACACGCCACACACATACACCCCCCATACATAACACGAAACCCAACCCACACCACACTGTACATACACCTCACACACATATACCCCCCAAGACATACCACGAAACCGAACCCACACCACACTGTACACCCCACACATACACACCCCATACACAACATGAAACCCAACCCACACCACACACACTGTACATACACACCCCACACATACACACCCCATACATACCACACAATCCAACCCACACCACACACACTATACATACACCCCACACACATACACACAGCCCATACCACGAAACCCAACCCACACCACACACTGTACATACACCACACACATACACCCCTCATACATACCACGAAACCCAACCCACACCACACACACTGTACCTACACCCCACACACATACACACCCCCCCATACATACCACGAAACCCAACCCACACAACACACACTGTACATACACCCCACATATACACCCCCCATACATACAAAACCCAACCCACACCACACACACTGTACATACACCCCACACACATACAACCCCCATACATACCACGAAACCCAACCTACACCACACTGTACATACACCCCACACACATACACCCCCATACATACCACGAAACCCAAGCCACATCACACACACTGTACATACACCACACACATACACCCCTCATACATACCACGAAACCCAACCCACACCACACACACTGTCCATACACCCCACACACATACACCCCCATACATACCAGGAAACCCAACCCATACCAGACACACTGTACATACAGCCCCCCACACACCCCCCATACATACCACGAAACCAAACCCACACCACACACACTGTACATACACCCCACACACATACACCCCACACACATACCATGCAACCCAACCCACACCACACTATACATACACCCCACACACATACACCCCATACCACGAAACCCAACCTACACCACAAAACCCAACCCACACCACACACACTTTACATACATTCCACATACACACCCCCATACATGCCACGAAACCCAACCCACACCACACACAACTGTACATACACCCCACACATACACCCCCATACATACCACGAAACCCAAACCACGCCACACACTGTACATACAACCCACACACATATACCCCCATACATACCACGAAACCCAACCCACACCACACACACTGTACATACACGCCACACATACACAACCCCCATACATACCACGAAATCCAACCCACACCACTCACACTGTACATACACCCCACACACATACACCCCCATACATACCACACAACCCAACCCACACCACACTGTACATACACCCCACACACATACACCCCCCACACATACCACGAAACCCAACCCACACCACACTGTACATACACCCCACACACATACACCCCATACCACAAAACCCAACCCACACCACACACACTTTACATACATTCCACATAAACACCCCCATACATACTACGAAACCCAACCCACACCACACTGTACATACACCCCCCCACACACCCCATAACACGAAACCCAACCCACACCACACACACTTTACATACATTCCACATACACACCCCTCATACATACCATGCAACCCAACCCACACCACACACACTGTACATACATCCCACACACATACACACCCCACACATACCATGCAACCTAACCCACACCACACTGTACATAAATCCCACACACACACCCCTCACATACCACGCAACCCAACCCACACCACACACTATACATACAGCCTCCACACATACACACACCCCACACATACCACGCAACCCAACCCACACCACACACACTGTACATACAGCCCCAATACATCCCCCCCACATAACCCCCTCACATACACCCCCCCACACACATACTACAAAACCCAACCCACACCACACACACTGTACATACACCCCACACACATACACACCCCCCACACATACCACGAAACCCAACCCACACCACACACACTGTACATACACCCCACACGTACACACTGCCCACACATAACACGAAACCCAACCCACACCACACACACTGTACATACACCACACACACATACACACCCCCATACCACGAAACCGAACCCACACCACACACTGTACATACACCCAACACATATACCCCCCACACACTCACCACACAACCCAACCCACATCACACACACTGTACATACACCCCACACACATACACCCCCCCACATACCACGAAACCCCACCCACACCACACACACTATACATACACCCCACACACACACCCCATACATACCATGAAACCCAACCCACACCACACACACTATACATATCCCCCAAACACACCCCATACCACGAAACCCAACCCACACCACACACTGTACATATACCCCAAACACATACACACCCCCCATACCACACAATCCAACCCACACCACACACACTGAACACCCCACACATACACCCACATACATACTATGAAACCCAACCCACACCACACACACTGTACATACCCCCACACATACACCCCCCATACATACCACGAAACTCAACCCACACCACACACAGTGTACATACACCCCACACACATACACACCCCCCATACATACCACGAAACCCAACCCACACCACACACACTGTACATACACCCCACACACATATACCCAAGATATACCACGAAACCCAACTCACACCACACACACTGTACACCCCACACATACACCCCCCATACACAACACGAAACCCAACCCACACCACACACACTGTACATACACCCCACACACATACACACCCCATACATACCACACAACCCAACCCACACCACACACACTATACATACACACCACACACATACACACACCCCATACCACGAAACCCAACCCACACCACACACACTGAACACCCCACACATACACCCACATACATACTATGAAACCCAACCCACACCACACACACTGTACATACCCCCACACATACACCCCCCATACATACCACTAAACCCAACCCACACCACACACACTGTACATACACCCCACACACATACACACCCTATACATACCACACAACCCAACCCACACCACACACACTGTACATACACCCCACACACATACACACCCCCCATACATACCACGAACCCAACCCACACCAAACTGTACATACACCCAACACACATAAAACCCCCATACATACCACGAAACCCAACCCACACCACACACACTGTACATACACCCCCCATACACCCCCCATACATACCACGAAACCCAAGCCACACCACACACTGTACATACACCACACACATACACCCCCCATACATACCACGAAATCCAACCCACACCACACACACTGTATATACACCCCACACACATACACCCCCATACATACCACGAAACCCAACCCACACCAGACACACTGTACATACAGCCCCCCACACACACCCCATACATACCACGAAACCCAACCCACACCACACACACTGTACATACACCCCACACACATACACACCCCACACATACCATGCAACCCAACCCACACCACACTGTACATACACCCCACATACACCCCATACCACAAAACCCAACCCACACCACACACACTTTACATACATTCCACATACACACCCCCATACATACCACGAAACCCAACCCACACCACACACACTGTACATACACCCCACACACATACACCCCCATACATACCACGAAACCCAACCCACACCACACACACTGTACACCCCACACATACATCCCCCATACATACCACGAAACCCAAACCACACCACACACAATGTACATACACCCCACACAGATACACCCCCCATATATACCACAAAACCCAACCCACACCACACACAGTGTACATACACCCCACACACAGTGTACATACACCCCACACACATACACCCCCCCATACATAGCACGAAACCCAACCCATACCACACACACTGTACATACACCCCACACATACAACCCCCAATACACACCACGAAACCCAACCCACACCACGCACATTGTACATACATGCCACACACATACACCTCCCATACATACCACGAAACCCCAACCCACACCACACACACTGTACATACACCCCACACACATACATCCCCATACATACCACGAAACCCAACCCACACCACACACACTGTACATACAAGCCACACACATACACACCCCCCATACATAGCACGAAACCCAACCCACACCACACACACTGTACATACCCCACACACACATACACCCCCATACACACCACAAAACCCAACCCACACCACACACTGTACATACACCCCACACACATACACCCCCCATACATACCATGAAACCCAACCCACACCACACACACTGTACATACACACCACACATACACCCCCCATACACACCACAAAACCCAACCCACACCACACTGTACATACACCCCACACATACACCCCCCATACATACCACGAAACCCAACCCACACCACACACACTGTACATACACCCCACACATACACCCCCCATAAACACCAAGAAACCCAACCCACACCACACTGTACATACACCGCACACACATACACACCCCCATACATACCATGAAACCCAAGCCACATCACACACATTGTACATACACGCCACACACATGCACCCCCCATACATACCACGAAACCCAAGCCACATCACACACACTGTATATACACGCCACACACATACACCCCCCATACATAACACAAAACCCAACCCACACCACACTGTACATACACCCCACACACATATACCCCCCAAGACATACCACGAAACCGAACCCACACCACACTGTACACCCCACACATACACACCCCATACACAACACGAAACCCAACCCACACCACACACACTGTACATACACCCCCCACACATACACACCCCATACATACCACACAATCCAACCCACACCACACACACTATACATACACCCCACACACATACACACAGCCCATACCACGAAACCCAACCCAAACCACACACTGTACATACACCACACATACACCCCTCATACATACCACGAAACCCAACCCACACCACACACACTGTACATACACCCCCCATACATACCATGAAACCCAACCCACACCACACACACTGTACCTACACCCCACACACATACACACCCCCCCATACATACCATGAAACCCAACCCACACCACACACACTGTACATACACCCCACATACACACCCCCATACGTACAAAACCCAACCCACACCACACACACTGTACATACACCCCACACACATACAACCCCCATACATACCATGAAACCCAACCTACACCACACTGTACATACACCCCACACACATACACCCCCATACATACCACGAAACCCAAGCCACATCACACACACTGTACATACACCACACACATACACCCCTCATACATACCACGAAACCCAACCCACCCCACACACATACACCCCCATACATACCAGGAAACCCAACCCATACCAGACACACTGTACATACAGCCCCCCCACACACCCCCCATACATACCACGAAACCAAACCCACACCACACACACTGTACATACACCCCACATACACCCCCCACACATACCATGCAACCCAACCCACACCACACTATACATACACCCCACACACATACACCCCATACCACGAAACCCAACCTACACCACAAAACCCAACCCACACCACACACACTTTACATACATTCCACATACACACCCCCATACATGCCACGAAACCCAACCCACACCACACACGCTGTACATACACCCCACACATACACCCCCCATACATACCACGAAACCCAACCCACACCACACACACTGTACATACACCCCACACATACACCCCCATACATACCACGAAACCCAAACCACGCCACACACTGTACATAGAACCCACACACATATACCCCCATACATACCACGAAACCCAACCCACCCCACACACACTGTACATACACGCCACACATATACAACCCCCATACATACCACGAAACCCAACCCACACCACTCACACTGTACATACACCCCACACACATACACCCCCATACATACCACACAACCCAACCCACACCACACTGTACATACACCCCACACACATACACCCCATACCACAAAACCCAACCCACACCACACACACTTTACATACATTCCACATAAACACCCCCATACATACTACGAAACCCAACCCACACCACACTGTACATACACCCCCCCCACACACCCCATAACACGAAACCCAACCCACACCACACACACTTTACATACATTCCACATACACACCCCTCATACATACCATGCAACCCAACCCACACCACACACACTGTACATACATCCCACACACATACACACCCCACACATACCATGCAACCTAACCCACACCACACTGTACATACACCCCCCCCACACACCCCTCACATACCACGCAACCCAACCCACACCACACACTATACATACAGCCCCCACACATACACACACCCCACACATACCACGCAACCCAACCCACACCACACACACTGTACATACAGCCCCAATACATCCCCCCCACATAACCCCCTCACATACACCCCCCCACACACATACTACAAAACCCAACCCACACCACACACACTGTACATACACCCCACACACATACACACCCCACACACATACCACGAAACCCAACCCACACCACACACACTGTACATACACCCCACACGTACACACTGCCCACACATAACACGAAACCCAACCCACACCACACACACTGTACATACACCACACACACATACACACCCCCATACCACGAAACCCAACCCACACCACACACTGTACATACACCCAACACATATACCCCCCACACACTCACCACACAACCCAACCCACATCACACACACTGTACATACACCCCACACACATACACACCCCCCCCACATACCACGAAACCCCACCCACACCACACACACTATACATACACCCCCCACACACACCCCATACATACCATGAAACCCAACCCACACCACACACACTATACATACCCCCCCCACACACCCCATACCACGAAACCCAACCCACACCACACACTATACATATACCCCAAACACATACACACCCCCCATACCACACAATCCAACCCACACCACACACACTGTACATACACCTCCCCCACACAGACACCCCCCCACACACATACCACACAATCCAACCCACACCACACACACTGTACATACACCCCACACACAGACACCCCCCCCACACCACACAATCTAACCCACACCACACACACTTGCATACACCCCCCACACCCCTACACATACACACCATACAACCCACCCCACACTGCACTCACCGTACATATACACCCCATGCACATACACACCCTGCACACACCATGCAACCCAACCCACACCATACATACTATACGTACACACACCCCCCACACACCCCCATGACCCACACCCCATATACTGTACACACCCCACACACACCACACAACCCACATGCCACACACCCCACATATACCATACAACCCACATCCCAGTGTACACAAACCCCACACATACACACCACATAACCCACACACTGCACACACCCCACACACACCCCCCACACACTGTCTACACACCTCACACATACAACACACCCCACAACACACACCCCACACTATACACACCTCACATATGCCACACAACCCACACCCCGTAATGTACATACCCCACTCACATACCCCATACACACCATGTATACACCCCACACTGAACTTACACACTCCACACCCTACTGTACATACACACCCCACACACATACACACATGACCCACACCCCACACACTGCACACACTTCACACATACACATCACACAACCCACAACCCACACTGTAAATACACACCCCACACCCATACACACCATACAACCCACACCCCACCCTATACATACACCCCACTCACATACCCCATACACACTCCACACACACACCACACACTGCACTGTACATACACTCCCCCCACAACCCACACTGTACATATATACCCCACATACACACCATATACACACCCCAGATGCTGTATACACCCCCTACACATACATAACACACAACCACATTGTACATCACACGCACACTGCAGAACCCATACTCCACATACTGTACATACACAGCCCACACAACCCACATTCCACACACTGTACATATACACCCACCCACAAACTACACAACCCACCCCCCCATGGCACACAACCCACATCCCACACTGTACATACAAACCCCACACCCTGTACATACACATCCCACACATGCACACACTGTACATACACACCCCACATACACACCACATGACCTACACCCCACACACTGTAAATACACACCCCACACATACACACCCAGCACACAACCAATACCACACAACCCACCCCCACACACTCCACATACACACCACATAATCCACACTCCACACCCTGTACATACACACCCCACATGCATACACACCCCACACATACACACCACCCACACTCCACACTGTGCACACACCCCCACCCACCCCGACACACATACACACCACACAACTCACACCCCATACACTGTACACACACCCCCCACATACACAACACACAACCCCCACACTGTACATATACACCCTGCATACACCACATACACATCCCATACACTCCCGACAACATACCCCTCACACTGTACATACACACGCCACATACTACATACACAACACACACTGTACACCAGACAGGGTCTGACAAATGCAGATGGACTGTACATACATACACACCCCGCACACTGTACACACCCCACACACACACATCCCCCCCACATCCCACACTGTAGACACCTCACATACACACCCTGCAATCCACACCCTACATACACCATGCACACCATACACACCCCCACACTGTACATATACACCCCACATAAACCCCATATGCCATATACACACTTTACACATGTACATACATGCCACCACACACACCCTATACACACCCTACACCCTCTACATATGCATCCCCCACATACACCCCATATGCCATATACGCACCCACACACTGGACATACACACCCTATACACACTCTATACACACCCCTCACACTGTAGAGTCCCCACACAAATACCCCATACACACACCACACCCCCCACACATACTACACATACATACAACCCAGACACACAGCTTTTTTGCGGGGAGGGGGCAGGGAGGCGAATTTGGCAAATTGTATTAAAATCCATCAAAATATGTTTCCTCTGACTCAGCAATTTCCCTCTAGAAATCCAGCCCAAGGAAACGCTAGGGCGTGAGCAGAGACTCAGACACGGGAGGAACGTTTCTATGGCGGATGGAACGGAGGCTGCGAATGGTCCCACGCTCACTGGCAGAACCCCGAATGCGCGTGCAAGGAAGGCCCGCCGCCCGCTCCCTTGCCCTGCCCCTGACCCCGCTGGCCACGGCCCCCCAAGCCTGTGCCCGTGCCAGCGGCACTGCAGCCGGGGTACGCCCGCACACAGGCACACCCCGCAGGTGGGCTCCGCGGGGACGCCGCTTCGGACCGACACAGGCAGAACTGGGGTGATCTTTACTCTGTTCTAGCTAACGTATCTCCAGTGCTTTTACATCTAAAACAGTGTTTCTGGAGAAAAGAGAAACGGTATTTAAGGAATGTCTGCACGTGGTGGTGACGAGCATTTCCGGCACGCCTGCTCTATTGCAGGCCAGGAGAGCCCCACAGCGCCTAAGCCTCAGGGCCCCAGGTGTGGTCGCTTGTCATCCTTAGTGGCAGACGGGGAAACGGAGGCTCGGAGGGAGGGGCGGCCCCGCTGGTTAACGGGCAGAGGCAGGGTCTGGAGGCAATGTCACGGGGTCTTCTGAAGACCCCCATGCTCAGTGGGGCTTCTCCACGGGGACGCACAAATGGACGGAGACCTCCCCTGTCCCCACGCCTCCTTGCTCTGAGCCTCGGTTTCCTCATCTGTCTCCTCCCTGCAGCCTGGAGGCCTGGCTGACCTGCTGAGGTTGGGCGGGGCTGCACGAGGTGAGGGGCCCGCCTTGTAGCTGCAGCCTGCCCTGGGGTCTGCTGGGAAGTGGGGGTGCTGGGCATGGTGAGGACACCACGTGTAGCCCCGGGAGAGGCGCCAACCACCTGCAGCCGGAGCAAGCCCTTCGAGAAGGCAGCGCTAGAGAACAGGGTCAGGGCTTCTCATCCAGCCTCCCCCTCTGCCCTCCACTCACGCAGAAAGGAAACACCCCCTTCCCTGAGTGTGGGCGGCGGGGCAGCCCGGCAGCACCTCCTCGCTCCCTCCCCAGTAGAAGGGGTCCTCTCTGCCTCTGGTCAGACAGGGCTTATTAACAGGATCTTGGATGAACCCGCCCTTGGGAGAATGGCCAAAGCTGCCCTCCAGGCCCCACATCTGATACTCACACAGCCCCCCAGCTGCTGGGGTCTTGGGGGTCCAGGGTCTGGGAGTTACCTTTCGTGCAAGAGAGGAGGTTTTCCTGTCACCCCCCAAGGAGTGGCCTGAACGTTTCAGGACGGCGAAGCAACGCTTTCCCTGCCCGGCTCCACCTCTCGCTTCTGTCCTGACCTTTGTTAAGCCGAACGGACGCCCCGGACTCGTTTTCCCCTAATTGGCTCTAGGACTCTCCTTATTAGACGCTGAGCAGCTGGGCTTCTACAGCTGGAGAAATGTAAATTGGCCCCGAGACTGGAGATTACTCCTGCAATTGGGCTGAATTGATCCGAGAGGCTGCCGGTGTGGAGGGTTAGACACGGGTGTGGAGCCCAGGGCAGAACACGGCCACGTGGTCGGGGGTGCACGCCAGTGTCAGGGCATGGGCTGGGGGCCGCCTTGCCCCAGCACATGCCAGCTTCAGAGCTCAGAGCCTTTGCCCTTGCTGATGCCTTGCTCCCCCATCCTGGCTCACAGGTCACGACTCCGCTCCCTGGTCTCCCCAGCGTGGGCCTCGGCCCGCACCGTGGAGCCCACACCCCGGGGCGCCTCAGTTCGCCTCAGGGAAGCCCCACGAGGCACATGCATTGCCTGCTTTGCTCTCTGTGGAACCTGAGCTCTCTCAGAAGGAATCTGTTCAGCCAATAAATAAGTCGCGTCCCTTGGACACCCCACCCGTCCTGGGCCCCGGCACAAGCCACTCTCCAGATTCATTTGTTCATTTGCAAACACCCAGGATTCCACCACGGCCTGCTGCAGGCCCCAGGGCCATTCTCAGGCGCAGCGCTGGGACGTGGACAACGCTGGGAGGGAGGCCTGGGCTCCAGTGGGGCTGTCCCCACCCTTCTCAGGCCACACAGCCCAGAGGGTGCCAAGTCCTTAGCTGGGAATCCACCAGCCCCTCCCCGTGTTCCAAGTGAGATGTGAGTCACAGTAACCGGTGTTTGTGAAGCACCCACCAGGTGCCAGGCTGGGGCTCAGGGCACCACAGACATTCATCCGTTTTATCTTATAGAGGAACATTTGCTCAGATGAGGAAGCTGAGGCCGAAGAAGATAAGGCACCTGCCCATGGCCGCCGTCCATCAGTGGTGGAGTCACAGGCTCCTGGACCCCGTCTCAGCCACCTCACTCTGCTGAACACGCAGAGAACGCACGTTCCCAGAGCTTCCTGCCATGCAGACCTGGGCCCCAGCCCCACCCCCTTGAGCCTGGGCAGGTGTGTGTCTGTGTCTGTCAACAGTCGCCACTGGGTCATCCAAGGCGGGACATGGAAGGCATCATCACTCCCGCCTGGGCCACCAAAGTTCACGTGCCGCCGCGAAGCCCAGCCTGGAGAGGCTGCGCACAGCCACCCCCGGGGAACCCTCCGGAGGCTGCCCGTCCCCTGCTGTCACGTGTGTGCAGGCCCCTGGCTGGACGTCCTGCCTTCGAGCCTTGTGCTGGGGGCTGCTGCACAGGATGGCACCCGCCCTTCCCAAGTTCCTGACCCACAAGATTTGGGCAAAATGAAACAGTCACTTTCAGCCATTGAATTCGAGGTGGTTTGCTGCAAGGTAAAAGGAGCTGGAACACAAGCCAGCTGCAGCGGGGACTCGGCGTGTCTGGGAGTGCCTTGGTGTTCGTTGCCGGGTCGTCAGGCACAGGAAAAGCCCTGTGACCCGTGCGGGCCGGGGAGCCCTGTTAACTACCTACGGCCAAGGCCGCTCCGCCCTCGTGGCAGGAGAGCCCTCGCAGAGCCGGATGAGAAGGTCGCCTCGCGTGACCTCTTTCCCAGAGCCCTTCAATCGGAGGAGTGACACCCCCGTTCTCCTGTGGCTGGGACCCCTCCTGTGGCTGGGACATGGCATATTTTGGCAGCAGGGGACTGGCTGACATGTGAGGGCCACACCAGGGGCTGAGGTATGTGTTAACACCGGGTTACGGATTGATTTATTGTACTGGTGGCTCGGCCTCCCTTGAGCTGGTTACAGGCAGACCACACTGCAGGGCTCCCAACCTCCATTAGGGGACGTCTCCGGGAGCCTCACAGCCTTCCAGGCATTGGGAAAGTGATGACAGATGCTGGCGCCAGGGCCACAGCTCGATGGGCGAGAGGGACAGTGTGGAGCCGGCCTGTGTGGGGAGGAGGAGTGAGGAGCTGGGTGCCACAGGCGCTGTGCCTGGTGTGGTCGTCGGAGCTGAGGGCCAGAGACGAAGGGAAGGGAAGGTTTGGCCTGGTGTGGACGGGGGCTTCTTTTCTGAAGTCAAAGTTTTGAGTGGAGATAAGGTAGGAGATGGTGGGGCTCAGCCCCCGGACCAGGCCGAGGACTGCCTAACACAGGTGGAAGCACCTCCCTCGAGACACGCCCACCAGTGCCAGGTCAGTTTGCTGTTGCCAGGGCAACACTGGAAGTTACCACTCTTCCCATGGCAACGACCCAGAGACCTGGAAGTCACCACCCTTTTCCTAGAGACGCCTGCATAATCTGCCCCTAATTTGCATGTAATTAGAGTAGGTATAAATATGGCTGCAGCCCGGCCTCTGAGCTGCTGCTCCCAGCTAGGGGCAGGGAGAGTGTGGCGGGTGACAGAGTCCGCAGGCACGTGGCTGCCCTCCCACTGGAGGTGGAGGCTGATTCCCTCTCTTTGGGTCTGGGCGGGCTGGGTTGAGGACTTGTCTGATCAATAAAATCCAGTGGAGATGAGGTTCTGGGAATTCCCCGGCTAGACCATCGCAAGCTTGGCTGCTTCTAGAACGCCCTGGCTGGGAGCCCGGGGCTGCCCGTGAGAAGCCGACTTCCACTGGGTGCCTTTCCCCACCTCTGAGCTACGCCCCGGCTCCCCCTGCTCTTCTGAGAGCCCGTCCCCCAGGGCTGGCGGCCCCTCCAATGCAGGTCCTGCTCTCTCCTCCTTGCCTCTTCTCCTCCTCTAGGACCCTTGGTTCTAATCTTGGCTCTACCCCACACAGCTTGTTCTTGGGCACCTTCTGGAAGCCGCCTGGTTCCCTCAGCTGTGAACTGGGGTGATTGCAGGTGCAAGGCAGAATGTTGATGAAATGAGCACAGAGCTGTGCCCGACACACAACCCTCCCCACATCGGCTACCACGCATCCCTCCCTCTCACTCAGGTGACCCTCTGCGGCCCAGCCCCCCCCCACACACAACCCTCCCCACATCGGCCACCACGCATCCCTCCCTCTCCCTCAGGTGACCCTCTGCGGCCCAGCCCCCCCCCCCCACACAACCCTCCCCACATCGGCCACCACGCATCCCTCCCTCTCCCTCAGGTGACCCTCTGCGGCCCAGCCCCCCCCCACACACAACCCTCCCCACATCGGCCACCACGCATCCCTCCCTCTCACTCAGGTGACCCTCTGCGGCCCAGCCCCCCCCACACAACCCTCCCCACATCGGCCACCACGCATCCCTCCCTCTCACTCAGGTGACCTTCTGCGGCCCAGCCCCCACACATACAACCCTCCCCACATCGGCCACCACGCGTCCGTCCCTCCCTCCTCCCCTTGCTCGGGTGACCCTCTGCAGCACAGCAGCTGTCCCCTGGGCACAGGAGACGCCCCTGGGATCTAGTGTTTCCAAGCGATGGCCACTGTATCTCACCCTCCACGTGTCAGGAACCTGGCACTCAGTTGAGAGGCTCTTCTGCTCTGTGGCTTTGGCTGGGGACTAGAAGGTACCCCTCGCCTGCCTGCCACCCTGCCACGGACGGCTCAGCTGGGATGGCTCGGGGCACTGCACAGCCTCCAGTGAGGCAGTCAGGGACAGCACTTGACCCGAGCTGGGAGGCGTCTGCCAGGCCTGTGGTGGGGGCAGGGGTGGAACCCTCCATCCGTGGCAAGTGACCCAAGCCTCTGCATGAGGGACCCCCGTGCCAGGCCTGCCCCTGCTGCCCTCCAGCTTCAGGGCCTCCACTTCTCCCCAGCATGCAGCCCAGACCCAGGCCCTCAGGACACATCTGTGACCCCAGCAGACAGAAGTCCTAACCGGGAGCTCAGGGGAGCTGGCAGCGACTCTGGAGTGGAGGAGCCCCAGTCAGGTGGGTGTCGCGTGCGCTTCCTGTGGCTGCCACGAATTCCACAACTCGGTGGCTTGAGGGCCACAGTCATGATCTTATGGAAACGAGCCTGGCCCAAGCTTCCACAGCTGAGGAGACGTGGGCAGGGTCCACCCAGGACCCAGGAGAGAGGGGGCGTTGCCCCAGGGCCCACGACAGACACGCTGGCTGCTGGGTCCCTTGCAGTGGAGACTGAGGACTGCCCTTTGCAGGTGGCTCCAGGTCACTGGTGAGGGGGACGGAGCTGGATGGGGTCTTCAGGAGGGGCCAGCAGGAGGACGTGCAGATGGCACACTGGTAACCCCTCTAGTGCTTCCTGTAAGGGGCTGGAGGCCAGGGCAGCAGCTGCGGGGCGAGGGCGTCAAGGCCTCCGGGACAGCGGGCCACTGCCGGAGCAGGAGAGACCACGGTTCTGCAGATGCCTGGACAGGCCCGAGGGAGGGGCCGGGCACGGGAGGGGCTGCCCTAGGGATGGGGCCTCCTCGCCTGGCTGACCTGCCCTGGGCCTGTGGGAGGCGGAGCCGGGCGGGCCTGAGTGTGTCTCACATCCCCCTGCTGCGTGGCCCTGGGCAGGTGAGACAGCCTCTCTGGGCCTCAGCTCCTCCCTGAGGCTGTGGGAGAGGCTGGCAGAATGACAGCCTGATCCCTCCTCCCGCTCATCTGCAGGCCGCCCGCCTGCCCGGACAAGCTGCCATTTACCTAACACAAGTCTGTAACTCCACCCAAGGGTAACGGCATGAATTTCCACAGGAGACTCATCACTGCCTTAGGAGGGGACCGTTATCTCTTGCCAAAATGAGAGCGAAATGTACAAACAAATGTGACGGCGTACATGCTGCGGTGAAGGCGGCGGGCACCCCAGTCAGCGAGGCTTGGCGTCTGACGGGCACTCAAAGCAGAGGAGAGCCGGAACCCGGCCACCTCCCGAAATACCCGGGAAGGTCAGAAGAGAATGGGGTGCTTCTCAGGATGAGGGGTCTTGATGTGGGGGTGGGGCCTACACAGCACTGCTGTCTGTCAGACCCCAGGAGCTGCATGGGAGTGACGGACGGACACAGAGACAGAGAAAGACACGGAGAGACTGGGAGCATCAGAGACAGAGGCAGAGAGACAGATTGAAAGACTGGCAGAGATAAAGAGAGACAAAGAGAGAGACATAAAGACCCAGAGACAGAATGACTAAGACGGAGAAACAGATACAGAGAGACAAAAAGACTGGGAGAGACAGAGACAAAGAGACAGACACAGAATGAGTCAGAGAATGAGAGACAGAGACAAAGAGACACAGAAAGACTGAGAGACACAAAGAGAGGCAGAGACAAAAAGAGAGAGACACAGAGATACAGAAAGACGCGGAGAGAGACATGCGGAGGGGGCGCCTTCTCTTGGGAGGGGCCTGGCCCCACGCAGCTGCCTGCCCCTCCCGCTGCCCCCGCCACCCCTCACTGCGAGGCCACTGGCGTCTGTGGGGCATGGTGTCTGCAGAGGCTCCTGCACCCCAGGATGATGGACCCACACCTGACTCCCCGTGGTCCTTTCTTTAGTGGTCAAAGCCTCTGACTCCTCCTCCCTCATTGGCCAGGAATGAATCCTCAAGACGCAGCCGTCACCCTCCCTCTCCCACTGGGCACTGCTGCCCCAGGGATGTCCCTTCCTTTTCCTTGCCTGTGTCCCTGAGCTGTGGCCGCCTCCCTTGCTGCCAGCCCTGCTCTCTTTTCAGGTGAGGGGGCGGTCACGTCCTGGAGACTGCGTGGCTTTCCCGAGAGGATGAGGTGAACTCAGCCTGTGCTGCCTTAAAACAGGGAGGGCGGATGAGCTGGCCGGAGGCGGCAGGAGACAAGCCCTGCAGGAGCCTGCCTCGCCCAGAGCCTGCCCAGCCCCGGGGACGGGGTTCAGAGCCTGCCCAGGCCTGGGGACGGGGTTCAGAGCCTGCCCAGCCCCGGGGACGGGGTTCAGAGCCTGCCCAGGCCTGGGGACGGGATTCAGAGCCCGCGTGGGCCCAGGCATGGGGTTCAGAGTCTGCCCTGCCCGGAGATGGGGATCAGAGCCTGCTTAGCCCTGGGGATGGGGGTTCAGAGCCCAGAGCCCAGGAGCCTGGAAGCACCAAGGGCAGGGCTGGGTGAGAGGGGGATACCCTGGGCTCTCCCTTCCCCTTCCTGGCCCAGCCCTGTGGGAACCTGGGTCAGCAGGCAGGTCCCTCCTCTCCCTACCCCACCCCCACCCCACGTGGAGGGGGCAGCACAGCCTGGAGGGAGAGGAGTGATAAGAGGTTAAGAGAGGCTCCCCCCAACCCCCCTCCCCTCTGGCCAAATGCAGGGAGAGCCACAGCCTTCAGCAATTCATAGACTTGCTCCCCTCGGGCCTGTCAGGAAGTGTGGTCTGAAACCATCGCTTAATATTCAACAGACGCTCCCCTGAGAACAACCCTGTTTAGCAGCGGCTGCTTGGGAGGAATCCCCTCCCTACGCGGAGGGGGGGCGGGGGGCGGGGCTGATGTGAAATATGGCCAAGTCGGGGTGCCGCCATCGGCTGCAGGGAGACCCCACTGTGTGCCCCGTGCTGGCTTCGTGGCTGCCCTTTGGCTTCCAGCCTCTGCTTGTTAAGCGCAGACACGCTCAGAATGGGGCAAGGAGGGCCGGGCCCACCTGCAACCCAGGGGCGCTCACTCGGAGGGTGCGGCTGCTCCCCTGCGGCCCGGGGCAGGCTGTGCATCCGGCCTGCTCCCCTTCACTCTCTGCCTCGTTTTTCTTTCTCTCTTCTGTTTATAATTTACCGTTTCTTGCTGGAATCTTCTTTTCTGACAAGTCACCAGAACTCAATCAGCAGCAGAAGAGGAATGTGCAGTATCATGTATACACATGTACGCACCACACACCCTTCCCAGGACTGTCTATACGCATTTACACACCACACACCCTTCCCGGGGCCGTCTACACCCATGTACACACTCCACACCCTTCCCAGGACTGTCTATACGCATTTACACACCACACACCCTTCCCGGGGCCGTCTACACCCATGTACACATTCCACACCCTTCCCGGGACTGTCTATACGCATTTACACACCACACACCCTTCCCGGCGCCATCTACACACATTCACACACCACACACCCTTCCCGGCGCCATCTACACACATTCACACACCACACACCCTTCCCGGCGCCATCTACACACATTCACACACCACACACCCTTCCCGGCGCCATCTACACACATTCACACACCACACACCCTTCCCGGCGCCGTCTACACACATTCACACACCACACACCCTTCCCGGGGCCGTCTACACACATTCACACACCACACACCCTTCCCGGGGCCGTCTACACACATTCACACACCACACACCCTTCCCGGGGCCGTCTACACACATTCACACACCACACACCCTTCCCGGCGCCGTCTACACACATTCACACACCACACACCCTTCCCGGGGCCGTCTACACACATTCACACACCACACACCCTTCCCGGGGCCGTCTACACACATTCACACACCACACACCCTTCCCGGGGCCGTCTACACACATTCACACACCACACACCCTTCCCGGGGCCGTCTACACACATTCACACACCACACACCCTTCCCGGGGCCGTCTACACACATTCACACACCACACACCCTTCCCTTCCCGGGGCCGTCTACACACATTCACACACCACACACCCTTCCCGGCGCCGTCTACACACATTCACACACCACACACCCTTCCCGGGGCCGTCTACACACATTCACACACCACACACCCTTCCCGGCGCCGTCTACACACATTCACACACCACACACCCTTCCCGGCGCCGTCTACACACATTCACACACCACACACCCTTCCCGGCGCCGTCTACACACATTCACACACCACACACCCTTCCCGGGGCCGTCTACACACATTCACACACCACACACCCTTCCCGGGGCCGTCTACACACATTCACACACCACACACCCTTCCCGGCGCCGTCTACACACATTCACACACCACACACCCTTCCCGGGGCCGTCTACACACATTCACACACCACACACCCTTCCCGGGGCCGTCTACACACATTCACACACCACACACCCTTCCCGGGGCCGTCTACACACATTCACACACCACACACCCTTCCCGGGGCCGTCTACACACATTCACACACCACACACCCTTCCCGGGGCCGTCTACACACATTCACACACCACACACCCTTCCCGGCGCCGTCTACACACATTCACACACCACACACCCTTCCCGGGGCCGTCTACACACATTCACACACCACACACCCTTCCCGGGGCCGTCTACACACATTCACACACCACACACCCTTCCCGGGGCCGTCTACACACATTCACACACCACACACCCTTCCCGGGGCCGTCTACACACATTCACACACCACACACCCTTCCCGGGGCCGTCTACACACATTCACACACCACACACCCTTCCCGGGGCCGTCTACACACATTCACACACCACACACCCTTCCCGGCGCCGTCTACACACATTCACACACCACACACCCTTCCCGGGGCCGTCTACACACATTCACACACCACACACCCTTCCCGGGGCCGTCTACACACATTCACACACCACACACCCTTCCCGGGGCCGTCTACACACATTCACACACCACACACCCTTCCCGGCGCCGTCTACACACATTCACACACCACACACCCTTCCCGGCGCCGTCTACACACATTCACACACCACACACCCTTCCCGGGGCCGTCTACACACATTCACACACCACACACCCTTCCCGGGGCCGTCTACACACATTCACACACCACACACCCTTCCCGGGGCCGTCTACACACATTCACACACCACACACCCTTCCCGGCGCCGTCTACACACATTCACACACCACACACCCTTCCCGGGGCCGTCTACACACATTCACACACCACACACCCTTCCCGGGGCCGTCTACACACATTCACACACCACACACCCTTCCCGGGGCCGTCTACACACATTCACACACCACACACCCTTCCCGGCGCCGTCTACACACATTCACACACCACACACCCTTCCCGGGGCCGTCTACACACATTCACACACCACACACCCTTCCCGGGGCCGTCTACACACATTCACACACCACACACCCTTCCCGGGGCCGTCTACACACATTCACACACCACACACCCTTCCCGGGGCCGTCTACACACATTCACACACCACACACCCTTCCCGGCGCCGTCTACACACATTCACACACCACACACCCTTCCCGGGGCCGTCTACACACATTCACACACCACACACCCTTCCCGGGGCCGTCTACACACATTCACACACCACACACCCTTCCCGGGGCCGTCTACACACATTCACACACCACACACCCTTCCCGGCGCCGTCTACACACATTCACACACCACACACCCTTCCCGGGGCCGTCTACACACATTCACACACCACACACCCTTCCCGGGGCCGTCTACACACATTCACACACCACACACCCTTCCCGGGGCCGTCTACACACATTCACACACCACACACCCTTCCCGGGGCCGTCTACACACATTCACACACCACACACCCTTCCCGGCGCCGTCTACACACATTCACACACCACACACCCTTCCCGGGGCCGTCTACACACATTCACACACCACACACCCTTCCCGGGGCCGTCTACACACATTCACACACCACACACCCTTCCCGGGGCCGTCTACACACATTCACACACCACACACCCTTCCCGGCGCCGTCTACACACATTCACACACCACACACCCTTCCCGGGGCCGTCTACACACATTCACACACCACACACCCTTCCCGGGGCCGTCTACACACATTCACACACCACACACCCTTCCCGGGGCCGTCTACACACATTCACACACCACACACCCTTCCCGGGGCCGTCTACACACATTCACACACCACACACCCTTCCCGGGGCCGTCTACACACATTCACACACCACACACCCTTCCCGGGGCCGTCTACACACATTCACACACCACACACCCTTCCCGGGGCCGTCTACACACATTCACACACCACACACCCTTCCCGGGGCCGTCTACACACATTCACACACCACACACCCTTCCCGGCGCCGTCTACACACATTCACACACCACACACCCTTCCCGGGGCCGTCTACACACATTCACACACCACACACCCTTCCCGGCGCCGTCTACACACATTCACACACCACACACCCTTCCCGGCGCCGTCTACACACATTCACACACCACACACCCTTCCCGGCGCCGTCTACACACATTCACACACCACACACCCTTCCCGGGGCCGTCTACACACATTCACACACCACACACCCTTCCCGGGGCCGTCTACACACATTCACACACCACACACCCTTCCCGGGGCCGTCTACACACATTCACACACCACACACCCTTCCCGGGGCCGTCTACACACATTCACACACCACACACCCTTCCCGGGGCCGTCTACACACATTCACACACCACACACCCTTCCCGGGGCCGTCTACACACATTCACACACCACACACCCTTCCCGGGGCCGTCTACACACATTCACACACCACACACCCTTCCCGGGGCCGTCTACACACATTCACACACCACACACCCTTCCCGGGGCCGTCTACACACATTCACACACCACACACCCTTCCCGGGGCCGTCTACACACATTCACACACCACACACCCTTCCCGGCGCCGTCTACACACATTCACACACCACACACCCTTCCCGGGGCCGTCTACACACATTCACACACCACACACCCTTCCCGGGGCCGTCTACACACATTCACACACCACACACCCTTCCCGGGGCCGTCTACACACATTCACACACCACACACCCTTCCCGGGGCCGTCTACACACATTCACACACCACACACCCTTCCCGGCGCCGTCTACACACATTCACACACCACACACCCTTCCCGGGGCCGTCTACACACATTCACACACCACACACCCTTCCCGGGGCCGTCTACACACATTCACACACCACACACCCTTCCCGGCGCCGTCTACACACATTCACACACCACACACCCTTCCCGGCGCCGTCTACACACATTCACACACCACACACCCTTCCCGGGGCCGTCTACACACATTCACACACCACACACCCTTCCCGGGGCCGTCTACACACATTCACACACCACACACCCTTCCCGGGGCCGTCTACACACATTCACACACCACACACCCTTCCCGGGGCCGTCTACACACATTCACACACCACACACCCTTCCCGGCGCCGTCTACACACATTCACACACCACACACCCTTCCCGGGGCCGTCTACACACATTCACACACCACACACCCTTCCCGGGGCCGTCTACACACATTCACACACCACACACCCTTCCCGGGGCCGTCTACACACATTCACACACCACACACCCTTCCCGGGGCCGTCTACACACATTCACACACCACACACCCTTCCCGGCGCCGTCTACACACATTCACACACCACACACCCTTCCCGGGGCCGTCTACACACATTCACACACCACACACCCTTCCCGGGGCCGTCTACACACATTCACACACCACACACCCTTCCCGGCGCCGTCTACACACATTCACACACCACACACCCTTCCCGGCGCCGTCTACACACATTCACACACCACACACCCTTCCCGGGGCCGTCTACACACATTCACACACCACACACCCTTCCCGGGGCCGTCTACACACATTCACACACCACACACCCTTCCCGGGGCCGTCTACACACATTCACACACCACACACCCTTCCCGGGGCCGTCTACACACATTCACACACCACACACCCTTCCCGGCGCCGTCTACACACATTCACACACCACACACCCTTCCCGGGGCCGTCTACACACATTCACACACCACACACCCTTCCCGGCGCCGTCTACACACATTCACACACCACACACCCTTCCCGGGGCCGTCTACACACATTCACACACCACACACCCTTCCCGGGGCCGTCTACACACATTCACACACCACACACCCTTCCCGGCGCCGTCTACACACATTCACACACCACACACCCTTCCCGGGGCCGTCTACACACATTCACACACCACACACCCTTCCCGGGGCCGTCTACACACATTCACACACCACACACCCTTCCCGGGCCGTCTACACACATTCACACACCACACACCCTTCCCGGGGCCGTCTACACACATTCACACACCACACACCCTTCCCGGGGCCGTCTACACACATTCACACACCACACACCCTTCCCGGGGCCGTCTACACACATTCACACACCACACACCCTTCCCGGGGCCGTCTACACACATTCACACACCACACACCCTTCCCGGGCCGTCTACACACATTCACACACCACACACCCTTCCCGGGGCCGTCTACACACATTCACACACCACACACCCTTCCCGGGCGGTCTGTGCCCGCAGCGGCCTCAGCATCCATCCTCCCCATCCTTTTAGCTCTCTCTTGCAGGGGCCCCTCCTTTGCTCTTCTTCCTGAATGTTCTCCAGCTCCCTAGGGGAGAATTCCCACTCCTCTTCCCATGCCAGAGCCCCCACCTCCCCGGGAGTTGGGTGCCTGTCTCCCTGTCCACCTCGGGCTCGGCTATGGGTCCCCTCCCGTGGCTCCATCGGCCCCCAGGCACCTGCAGGTGACTCCCCCAAGCTGGCTTCTTCCACAGACCAGAGGGCCTCTAGCGGGGGCCCGCATTGCAGACCTGGTCCTGAAGGCCAGGGTGTCCACTCTTTGGGGAAACGAGTCGGTTTACAGGGCCGCTCTGGTGACCGTCCTTCCCTCCAGACACCGTGCGTCTCCTCCCCTGGCTCCCTGGAGGCCCTGGTTCTATTTTCATTTCTCCTGCCTCTGTCTCCCCTCAAACGGCTTCTGCATGGTCCCCATTCCGCCTCTCATGCCTTAACCCCAATTGCGAGCCCCACCTGGCTGTCCTGGGGCCCCCTGAACTCCGCGTCCATCGCAGGCCTCCCCACGCACCAGCATGCACGGCCTTCTGTCCCCGTGAAGGCCCCGCCCACCAGGGGACTGGGAATCAGCTGCCGTCCCAGCCCACCTGTCAATCACCCATCCATCACCCGCCAATCCCCATGCCTTGCCCGCTTTGCATCCTAAATATTTCTCGGAAGAGTCCTGTGTCGACCATGCCCTACAAGAAAGAAAGTTCACCCCAGTGGGCTCTGCAGGAAAGATGTTAAGGGAAACTTCGGGGACGTGTGGTCAGGGTCACAGGGACGGATGGGGCGGTGCGGCCTCGGGGCAGCCACTGGGACCACAGTGCAGCTTCCGACGTCTGTAGTGCCTCCAGCTCCGAGCTCACCAGGCAGGAGCAGGGAAGGAGCTGGGGGCATCCGGGGGCCCGGCAGGGCTGGGGCTGGGTGAGGGGGCGTGGGGAGGGGTACAGGCGAGCTGCTGCCCCTGGCCGGGAGAATGGGGTTCTGGCTCTCAGCCTGTCTCCCACCATAGAGCAATCTCTGACCGCCAGACAAGACAGCAGGGTGAAAACTGCCACACCCCCAGTATGGGAGAGAGGTCGGGGAGTCAGCCGAGGGAACAGCAAACACCGGGCATGGCTGCGGCTGTGCTGTGTCAGGGATAAATTGAAAGACAGAACCACTGGTGACACAGGCTCCCCTGCCCCTTGGAGGAATCAGGCTGTCACAAAGGCCCCTGTGTAGGCCGGGTGCGGTGGCACATGCCTGTAATCCCACCACTTTGGGAGGCTGAGGCAGGCAGATCACCTGAGGTCAGGAATTCAAGACCAGCCTGACCAACCAACGCGGTGAAACCCCGTCTCTACTGCAAGTACAAAAATTAGCCAGGTGTGGTGGTGCCCACCTGTAGTCCCAGCTACTCGGGAGGCTGAGGCAGGAGAATCGCTTGAACTCGGGAGGCAGAAGTTGCAGTGAGCTGAGATTGCACCACTGCACTCCACCCTGGACGACAGGGCAAGACTCTATCTCAAAAAAAGAAGAGAGAAAAAAGGTCCCTGTGTCACGGAGACCCAGGAGAGCACTCCGTCGGCTGCAGCCGGGTCCTCTGAGCTCCAGTGCCCACGCCCCGGCCCGGCCCACTGACCCTCGCCCACCGCACGGGTTCGCTGTGGCCTCGGCTTCGCTCTGAGCCTGGGACGTGCCATGACCCAGCCTCCTGGCCTCTCGCTGCAGCTGGGTTTAGCCCACGGAAGCCAATTTTGTTTGGGGGAGGTTGGGGCGTTTCTCCCTGGGCCGTCCTGCCCAGAAGACGTGTCTCCGCTGACGGTGGCCGCCTCCCTGGACTACACCTGCTGGGTGTCTCCACCCCAGGGCTCCCGTCCTCCCTCACTCTCCAGCCTCGGTGGTGGCCACGCTGCCCGTCCCCGGCACCCTCCCCGGGCCGGGTCTCCGTCTCTGCGGTAGGCTCCTCCCTCTGAGGGCCTTGGCTTCCTTGGGCCCCGACTGCCGGCCTGCCCCTCGGGGTGGGGGTGAGCATCGAGGAGATGTGGGAGAAGCCGACACCCGTGGGCGTGTTCAGTCAGCACAGAGCCATCGCAGCCCGGCGCCTGACAGTCTCAGCAGTTAAGGGAAGTCAGAATACTGAAGAACCTGCCAGATCAACTTCCAACTTCCATTTAAAAATGTGTCAGTGAGGATTGATTCTGGATGTGCAATTTAAAATCGGACAGGATGAGAGGATTAAATACATTTGCAAATAGTCCTGAAATGCTTCACAGAATTTGAGATCTGGTCTCAGTTCAATGTATTAGGTAAACTGGAATGTTTAAAGCACCTGATGGGGGGATTTCTGGTGCGATGTCAGGTATTCACAGTGATTAAAAGAAAAGAAAACATTACATTTGTAAGTGTCATTTTTAAAAGACTCAAGGGAATTTCATTAACTAAAAGCTCAAAAGCAATGATTGCTGTTTCACGGTGTTATTTGATCTGCCAACTTCAGTTAACCAATCAGGGCCATGGGGAAGGTTTGTGACCATAATAATACAATAATAATTTATTAATTGGATTTGTGACCATAATAATATGATATTTAAGGTGAACCGCGAGCTTGCAGCGCACAGGTTTTGAAAGGCGCAACTTAATAAACTACATACACATTTTCAAAAACTAGCTTTTGATAGTCTTTTCTGTTAATAGAAGCCCATGGGCAAAACATGAAAGAAACAAAATGAACCACCCCCGAGCTGATCTTCACACAACCGAGCTCAGACCCTCACACGACACACGGTCCCGGGAGACGCGGCCTGACCCGAGCTCAGACCCTCCCACGACACAGTCCCGGGAGACATGGCCCGACCCGAGCTCAGACCCTCACACGACACGGTCCCAGGAGACGCGGCCCGACCCCAGGGCCATCACATCTCTGTGCCCTGCAGGAGCCACCCTTGCCCTCGTGGTGCCAAGAGCAGGTGCTGCCGCTGGATTCCTGGGCCAGGAGTCCTGCCCTGGGACATTCCCAGCTGGGCCTCCTTAGACGCTGGGCCCACTCAGCTCCACCTTCCATCTCACCTGGAGCGGGAGCGGGTGGTCCTGAGACGGCCCCAGGGCCCGCCTGCCCCACGCCTCCATTTCTTGCCTGCCCCCTGCGGCTGCACCAGCCTCTGGCCTCTGGAGCAGCAGGGCCCGGGCACAGTGCCGCGAAGCCCCTGTCCTGCGGGGTGACCGCCAGTCTGAGCATAAGGGTTCTAGGAGGAGAATGAGCTCCACCACCCTGGATTCCCTCGTTCATAACCCAGCTTCTTCCAGAACTTTTCCCATCAGTTCTCTTAGCCACCGTCAGAGGTTTGAAATGGGGAAGAGGGTGGAAGGGAGGGGCTGAGCCTCATGGCTCTCCCTCTGGGACGGGTCTCGTCGGGTGGCCGGGCGCGCAGCCAGGGGGAGCCTGCTGGGCTGGCCTGGGCCTCCTGTGCTCCTGGAAGGTGTGGGGCCCAGAGCTGAGGCTGCCTTCCCCAGGCCCCCAGTTCTACATGGGCCTTCCCAGCTGTATGTACCCCTAGGGTCCCCCAGTTCCACACAGGCCTTCCCAGCTGTGCCCCAGACTCCCTAAGCTGCACCCACAGTGCACCCCAGTTCTGGACAGGCCTTCCTAGCTGTACCCCCAGGCCCCCCAGTTTTACACAGGCCTTCCCAGCTATACCCCCAGTGTACCCAGTTCTGCATGGGCCTTCCTAGCTGTACCCCTAGGCCCCCCAGTTCTACACTGGCCTTCCCAGCTGTGCCCCAGCACCCCCAGCTGCACCCCAGTGCCCCCCAGTTCTACACAGGTCTTCCCAGCTATACACCAGAATTTCCCCCAGTTCTGCACAGGCTGTACCCCAGGATCCCACCATGACTCCCATGGGGACCCCAGGCCCCCTCACCTCCCTCCGCACTCTGCCCTCCACACCCAGCCAAGACAGAGGGCACCCCCAGCTGCCCTCCCCTGTGCCAAAGAACCCACTTTTACAAGGTCCCAATCCACTGCCCCCACCCTGGGCAATTCCTACAACAAAACCAGGGGCTTGAAAACCAGTTACCGTGGGAAACGCCGTCCTCTGTGGTTCTACAGGATTTCTCAGCGACACTGACGCCCAGCTTCCGGAGAGACTCACTGCGGCCCCGTCTCCTGTCCCTACTCCAGCTCAGGGACCTTAAGGGCCTTGGCTGACCAGCTCAGCTTCCAGCTGCCTCAGCCCAGGCTCTGGAGAGACGTCAGCGCCCTGAGCGGGAGCCCCGGATACCATGGCCACACTCGCCTTCACCATTCCCAGACACGGAGGCCACGCTCACCCTCGCCGTCCCCAGACACAGCCACGCTCACCCTTGCTGTCCCCAGACCCGTCCCCGGACACCGCGGCCACACTCACCCTCGCCGTCCCCGGACACCGCGGCCACGCTCACCCTCACTGTCCCCAGACCCATCCCCGGACACCGCGGCCACGCTCACCCTCGCTGTCCCCAGACCCGTCCCCGGGCACCGCGGCCACGCTCACCCTCACTGTCCCCAGACCCATCCCCGGACACCGCGGTCACGCTCACCCTCGCCGTCCCTGGACACCGCGGCCACGCTCACCCTCGCCGTCCCTGGACACCGCGGCCACGCTCACCCTCACTGTCCCCAGACCCATCCCCGGACACCGCGGCCACGCTCACCCTCGCCGTCCCTGGACACCGCGGCCACGCTCACCCTCGCCGTCCCTGGACACCGCGGCCACGCTCACCCTCGCCGTCCCTGGACACCGCGGCCATGCTCACCCTCACTGTCCCCAGACCCGTCCCTGGACACCGCGGCCACGCTCACCCTCACTGTCCCCAGACCCGTCCCTGGACACCACGGCCACGCTCACCCTCACTGTCCCCAGACCCGTCCCCGGACACGGCGGCCACGCTCACCCTCGCCGTCCCCGGGCGCCGCGGCCACGCTCACCCTCGCCGTCCCCGGGCGCCGCGGCCACACTCACCCTCGCCGTCCCCGGACGCCGCGGCCACACTCACCCTCGCCGTCCCCAGACGCCGCGGCCACACTCACCCTCATGCCCAGCTCCACGTTCTCACCGCCGTACACCTCCATGCCGGGGTCCAGCAGCCCGATGTCCCCGAAGTATTCACGGTCCACCACAAAGGAGCAGCCGATCATGGCTGGGGTCCTGGGAGGCAGAGATGTCGGCATGAGGCCCTCGCCATGCAGGCCCGAGCCCCGCCAGCCAGGCCATGAGCTGGAACGGCCTGGGAGAGCTCCAACCCCCTCCCTCCTGTGCCCCCTCCCTGCGCACCCAGGTCCCTGTGCCCAAGGTGAGGCCGCTGCTCCTCCAGACCCAGGACTGGGGTCCCTCGGAGCCTGGTCCAGCACGGGGCACAGATGGCGTCCACACCCCCAGCACCAACAGGTGACAAAACCCGAATTCAGTTCAGCTTAGTGTTGGGGGTTGAAACAAACATCAACTGGCTGGCGTGGTGGCTCATGCCCATTATCCCAGCACTTAGGGAGCCCGAGGGGAGAGGATCACTAGAGCCTGGGAAGTTGAGGCTGCATTGAGCTGATACAGCACCACTACACTCCAGCCTGGGCAACAGGCTGTCTCCCCCTTCCCTGAAGAAACATCAGTTTACCCAAGGAGTCCTGTGGTTGCCTTGAACGTCGTTTCCCAGCTCGTGTGAGTCACCTGCCCACCTCCCCCAGGCTTTGTCCTGTCAGTGAATCGGGAGCCAGGGCTGCAATGGGCAGTTGTGTAGGTTGTACACTGCTCAACTCCACAGAACCTGTTGATTGCACACTGAATGATGCAGCCTGACGTCTCGAATCACAGCCTGTGCAGCGACGTGGAACAGACTGTCAGCATTTAGGATAACTCTAAAATGCCAGCCGACTTAGCCTGGCCCCATCTCTGTGAAATCATGCATCGATACACCACTTTTATTTTGTCTAACAGGTACTGAGAATGCATCGGTGCTGTGAATGCCCTGGGAAGAGGCCGCGTGGACAGCAGCAGTGAAGGTAGGATCTTCTGGTGGAGCGGGAGGGGTAAGCTGGCGGTGGCGTTGTGGGTGACGCCGTGAGCTCATTCACTCATCCCTCTCGGGTTTCTGCTGGGTGTCTGCGAGGTGGCGGGGGTTGAAAGGAGGCAGGAAAACGCCATTTCCAGCACGGGGCAGGCGGGGCCCACGTGCTGCAGGGCAGGAGCGGGCGGAGTCTACGTGCTTTAGGGAAGGAGCAGGCTGGGCCTACGTGTCCTAGGGAAGGAGGGACTTCTAATCTGATGAAAGATTTTGCCTCAAAACAATTTCCTTGTCCGTGGAGAGCTTCATTTTTTCCGAGGCCGCAGGTGCTGCCAGAGGAACCAGCAAAGCCTCACACTGTCCCCAGATGCCAAGGCAGGCCCGCACAGGCCCCCGCGGCCACGGTCAAGGCCAAGGCCCCCCTGCGGGCCTTGAGCTTCCCAATCCTCCTCTAGGTATCAACACGTTCTTCAATAAAAACAACAGCCAAAAGTCGGCCTCTGTCACAATTTAAAAGAAGCAATTCTGTCCCCAGCGACTCAGCAGTCAGAAATAAAAGCCCATCAATTGTCCAAGAATAACAGGAGCATTAAAAGGCAATTATCCTTTGATTTGTGCAAAGATCCAATTTGTTCTGTCATTAGATTTTGGCTACAAACCTAACAATAATGAAATTTTCATGCCCTCTTTGATTTTTAATAGCAACATTTGATTGGGTAAGTTATACTGTGCCACATACAACAGGTATTTCTCCTGTTTTCTTAAAAACAACAGTCATCTTGGGGTGATCTCTGATGAAGTGAACAGCCACATTCTCTGCCACGTCTATCGTAGTGGGTAGTGGCTTTTCCACTAAGGCTTAGAATCCTAAAATAAACTTACAAGCATGAGGCAAGGGAGGCAGCACCAGCTGGAACCGGATTGACCTGCCTGAGAAACCCTGCTGTGATTCCAGAGAAAGGCAGGGCTGAGGGTTCTCATCACGCTCGGGCGGGGCTGCCTGTCACCATGGAGACAGCCTCCCCTTGGGGCAGTTCTGCCACACGAGGGCAGGGCACAGGGTGCAGGGTGGAGACCCCAGGTCCTGTGTGCCGGAGCTGCTCTGCCTGACGCCTGCACAGGCCGTCCGGTTCTCAGCTTCTGGGGCCTCAGCCCGGCCAGACGCCTCTCATTCTTCTTGTTGGCACCAGAAGCGAGCCAGCCCAGCAGCCACGGGGACAGGTGGGTAGACACACAGTGGACCATCCAGACGATGGACCGTGATTCTGCGGTGGAAGGAGTGAGGCTGATGCAGGCTGCAACGTGGAGGAACCCTGGAAACGTGGCGCTGAGGGCAGGGAGCCAGGGGCAAGAGGCCACCCCCCGTGTGACTCCGTCCGCATGCAAGGAGCAGAAGAGGCAAGTCCATGGAGGCAGGACGTGGATTCGTGGATGCAGGGGCTGCGGCGGGGAGACGGGGTGACTGCTCATGGGTACGGGGTCCCCTTGGGGAGGGACGATGCTTTGGGGCGAGGTGGGGGTGGCTGCTGCACAACGCCGCGATGCACTAAATGCCACGGAAGTGCATACTTTCGTGTGGTTAATTTTACATTACGTGAGTTTCACCAAGGGCCCACTGAGTGCTTTGATCCTCCACAGGCCCGGATAACAAGAAAAGCTGTGGCCGGGCGCGGTGGCTCGCGCCTGTAATCCCAGCAGTTTGGGAGGCTGAGGTGGACGGATCACAAAGTCAAGAGTCTGAGACCAGCCTAACCAACGGGGGCAACCCTGTTTCTACTAAAAATACTAAAATTAGTCGGTGAGGTGGCGCATGCCTGTAATTCCAGTTACTTGTGAGGCGGAGGCAGAAGAACTGCTTAAACCCAGGAGGCAGAGCCTTCAGTGAGCTGAGATGGTGCTATTGCACTCCAGCCTGGGAGACAGAGTGAGACTGGGTCTTAAAAAAAAAAAAAAAAGAAAAAAGAAAAAGAGAAAGAAAAAAGAAAAGCCGTTGTCACCATTTCACCTCTGACAGTGACAATCGGGGTGGCTGCTGATGGCAGCCAGGTACTGCGCCCAGGACTCGCTCGTCTGCGCCTCCCAAAACAAGCCGCAGGTCGGGACCAGCATCCCCCTCCTCGCCAGCCCACAGACTGGGAGAGAGAGCAGGACGCCCGCCGCGCTCCACCTCTTCGGGGCTCGGCCCTGGGTTTTGCTGAGCACCCTCTGGCCCCTTCTGATGTGGTTTGATGGGTTCCCCTGACCTCACCCCAGGGGTGCGCGTTGGCCTGGCCCAGCTGGTGGCT
The DNA here is from genome assembly GCF_048565385.1 of Saimiri boliviensis. Classification (NCBI taxonomy): domain Eukaryota; kingdom Metazoa; phylum Chordata; class Mammalia; order Primates; family Cebidae; genus Saimiri; species Saimiri boliviensis. Next base: position 1,010,367 of record NC_133455.1, on the reverse strand, counting down.
CAGAAATAGGCACTGCATTGAGAGTTACGCCAGGCCAGGGAATGGGCAGGGAGGGAAGCAGGCTTTGGGCAGCAACATGTGAGCCCCGGCCGGAGCCAGGCCTGAATCACGAAGTCCCCGTTCTGAGTAGCCCGGCTTGAATCGGGCATCTGCACCTTTCAGGCTGTGAAGGACGCTCTGGCGCGCTTGCTGCAGCTCCCCTGTGCTGTTACATCTTATGCAGGCACTGCAGGTTATTTAACTGTCCCCGGTGACCGGAGCCGGGCTGGGTCCTCCGCTCCGCTCTCCTGCAGGCTCCTGGGCACGTGTGTGCAGACCTGCGGGCGTCACCGGGCTGCAGGAGGGAGAGTCGGGCCATGGGAAGAATGGGGAGGGGTGGGGCCGTGGAGTGGGCGGGGCTACAGGAGTGGGTGTGGTCTTGGGGTTGGGCGGGGCCTGGGAGTGGGTGGGGCTGCAGCAGCAGGCGTGGCTTTGGGAGTGATTGGGGCTCAGAGACCAGAGCCAAATCACAGAAGAGGTGAGCCTTTGTAGAAAGAAAGGGCCAGCTCAGGCTGGGTGCACACCTGCAATCCCAGCACTTTAGGAAGCTGGGGTGGGTGGATCATCTGAGTGACCAGCCTGGCCAACATGGTGAAACCCCATCTCTACTAAAATTACAAAAACTGGCTGGGCCCACGCCAGGCACCTGTAATCCGAGCTATTCATAGGCTGAGGCAGAAGAATCGCTTGAAGCTGGAAGGCAGAGATTGAAGTGAGCCGAGATTGCGCCACCGCACTCCAGCCCGGATGACAGAGTAAGATTCTGTCTCAAAAAACAAAAACACCACCAAAAAAGGCTCAGCTCATGCCTAGGCAGGATGGCGAGGAGGTGGCGGCTGGCGCTGCCTGTGTGGGTGGAGTTGGGACCCACATCCCTAAACGCACACGGAAACTCACCATGCAAGTCACAGGTGATGACCCACACGCGGTCCCTGTATGTGCAGATGTGCGAGCTACGTGCATGAAAACGTCACCCGAGGGCTTAATTATTTACATTTCTTTCACACACATTTGGTTTCATGAATTTTGATCAATACAATTTTAACTTTGGTTTCAGTCAACATTTGCCACCTTCAATCAGAGGGACTGAAACAAAAAGTTAAAATTAAAACGGGTACATTAAGGACAAAAAACGCAGAAAGGCACGTCAAGTTCATGACGCAGGTTACAGGGCAGGAAGCTGTGAAACAGGCCCGGTGCTGTGTCTTGGAGGGGTTCCCAGTATCTGCTTTCTGGGGAGGGGTGTGGCCGTTCTTCCCACCATTCTCCTGCCTTGCTCAGGTGATGGGGGTGCCAGGTCTAAATTGGGATCCCAGGAATACTCCGCAATGAGGATGGTCCCCAGTGTTTGTCCCTGGAGAAAGAAGGGGAGCAGGAAGCGGGATAGAACGGGGCGGAGGCCAGCAGAGCAGCCACCTCACGGACCTGCGCAGCGAGGCCACCTCCAAAGAGGCCTCTGAAGACGAGCCACCAGCGCAGGCTCTGATGGGAAGGGCGTTTGGACAAGCTCCTTATCCCTGCTTCCTTTGAAATTCAGGCACAACTGACCAGTGCTAACATTAAAACAAAGACGTTAAGCCTGACCATACAGACTCTTTTAGAGACACAATGCATCCAAAATGACAGCAGGCCCTGAAAGAAACGAAAGCATTTTACCCGAAACATATTTCTTTGATGTATTTTGAAAATGCCGTGAACCGTTGTCTCCCGTGGGGGAAGTCTATATTCTGCAGAAAAATCTCCTCTTCCTTGTAGGTCTTTTCTGTGTGGCTCTGGGGCTCAGCACCAGCCTCCGTGTCTAAGTGTGGAAGGGGCACGCTCTTCCATGTGTGGCTCTTGGGCTCAGCTCCAGCCTCTGTGTCTCAACCACACTGTTGGGTGTGGAAGGGCCTGCCCCTCCCTGTTTCTGAGTATTTCATGACGCGAGTGGAGTCTGCCCTGCTCATCCATTCACCTGCTGACGCACAGGAGGGACTCCTGCGAGAAATGCCACTGTGAGGTTTGTGTGGAAGACTTTGCATGTACACACATCTCATTCATTTTGAGAAAAACACCTTGGAGTGGAAGAGGTGAGAGCTGGAGAGGGTCCGGGGCCTTCAGAAGGAAACGCTGGTTTTCCAAAGCAGCTGTACGGAGTCACACTCCTGCCAGCCACGGCGGAGAGCTGCGTCTGCACCAGGTCCTTGTCGGCACTTGGTATTGTCAGCCTTCGCCTTTCAGCCACGCCAGTGGGCGGCGCCCCACCTCACTGCGGGTTTAATGTGCATCTCCCCGGGCTGTGGGCAGCCCCTTTCCTGGGCTTCCTGGTGTGGGCCCGTCTTCTCCTGGGGAGTCTCTGTTCAAGTCGCCGCCTGTCTTTTAGCTTGGGATTGGCGCGGGCGTCTTCAGCAGCTGTCCAGGTGGTGGCTGTGAGGAGCAGGGGCAGCCGGGCCCTGCAGACCCCCTGGAGCCAGCGAGCCTGCTCCTGCTGCAGCTCAGGGCGTCCGGAGCCGGCCAGACATTGCGGGGGATGCCTCCCACTGGGCTGTCTGAATTTCAGTGATTTTTAAAACGTCAAACACAAGGCCTGCCTTTCACTACTCACTGGGGATTATCAAGCGCATTTCGAACGCAGAAAAACCTTCCAGCCACGAATGACTCCCGGCTGCAGTGAGCCCTGGGGCTGCCTCTGCGGGCTCCGCGAGCCGCTCTGACGGCAAAGCCCGGGGCCGGCGCCCGCCCCGACAGTCGTCTCCGCGGGGCCCGCAGCAGGCCGTGCTCGCCGACGACCTCCCCGCCCTCGGCCCCACGCGCGCCTTCCCGGGCAGGGCGGCCCTCCGCGCCCACGGGGCCGCTCACCTGATGGGCGCCGACTCGTCGCCGCGATCCAGCCAGTCCTGCGGCGGGATGATGTACATGCACCAGAGGCCCCAGTTGTAGCCGTGGGCGGCGTTGGCGTACTGCTGCACCTCGAACGTGCTGTACTTGATGTTGTCGATGGCGGGCAGCACGATGCGACGCCGGTCCTCCCGGATGCGCGACAGCGCGGGCTCCGCCCTGAGGGGGTGGGCCCAGCGTGAGGGGGCGGGCCCAGCGTGAGGGGGCGGGCCCAGCGTGAGGGGGCGGGCCCAGCGTGAGGGGGCGGGCCCAGCGTGAGGGGGCGGACCCAGCGTGAGGGGTCGGATACAGCGTGAGGGGGGCGGACCCAGCGTGAGAAAGGCGGACCCAGCGTGAGGGAGGCGGACCCAGCGTGAGGGGGCGGACCCAGCGTGAGGGGGCGGATACAGCGTGAGGGGGGCGGACCCAGCGTGAGGGAGGCGGACCCAGCGTGAGGGAGGCGGACCCAGCGTGAGGGGGCGGACACAGCGTGAGGGAGGCGGACCTAGCATGAGGGGGCGGGCCCAGCGTGAGGGAGGCGGACCCAGCGTGAGGGAGGCGGACCCAGCATGAGGGAGGCGGACCCAGCGTGAGGGAGGCGGACCCAGCGTGAGGGGGCAGACACAGCGTGAGGGAGGCGGACCCAGCGTGAGGGGGCGGACCCAGCGTGAGGGGCCGGGCCCAGCGTGAGGGAGGCGGACCCAGCGTGAGGGAGGCGGACCCAGCATGAGGGGGCAGATACAGCGTGAGGGAGGCGGACCCAGCGTCAGGGGGGCAGGCCCAGAGGGGGCGGGCCTAGCGTGAGGGGTTGGGCCCAGCGTGAGGGGGCGGGCCCAGCGTGAAGGGGCGGGCCCAGCGTGAGGGGGCGGACACAGCGTGAGGGGGCGGACCCAGCGTGAGGAGGCGGATACAGCATGAGGGGGAGGGCCCAGCGTGAGGGGGCGGGCCCAGCGTGAGGGGGCGGATACAGCGTGAGGGGGCGGACACAGCGTGAGGGGACGGGCCCAGCGTGAGGGAGGCGGACCCAGCGTGAGGGGGCGGATACAGCATGAGGGGGCGGACACAGCGTGAGGGGACGGGCCCAGCGTGAGGGGGCGGACCCAGCGTGAGGGAGGCGGACCCAGCGTGAGGGGGCGGATACAGCATGAGGGGGCGGACACAGCGAGGGGGCGGGCCCAGCATGAGGGAGGCGGACCCAGCGTCAGGGGGGCGTGCCCAGAGGGGGCGGGCCTAGCGTGAGGGGTTGGGCCTAGCGTGAGGGGGCGGGCCTAGCGTGAGGGGGCGGGCCCAGCGTGAGGGGGCGGACCCAGCGTGAGGGAGGCGGACCTAGCATGAGGGGGCGGGCCCAGCGTGAGGGGGCGGACACAGCGTGAGGGGGCGGACCCAGCGTGAGGGAGGCGGACCCAGCGTGAGGGAGGCGGACCCAGCGTGAGGGAGGCGGACCCAGCATGAGGGGGCGGATACAGCGTGAGGGGGCGGACACAGCGTGAGGGGCCGGGCCCAGCGTGAGGGAGGCGGACCCAGCGTCAGGGGGGCAGGCCCAGAGGGGGCGGGCCTAGCGTGAGGGGTTGGGCCCAGTGTGAGGGGGCGGGCCCAGCGTGAGGGGGAGGATACAGCGTGAGGGGGTGGACACAGCGTGAGGGCGCGGACCCAGCGTGAGGAGGCGGATACAGCGTGAGGGGGAGGGCCCAGCGTGAGGGGGCGGGCCCAGCGTGAGGGGGCGGACACAGCGTGAGGGGACGGGCCCAGCGTGAGGGAGGCGGACCCAGCATGAGGGGGCGGGCCCAGCGTGAGGGGGCGGATACAGCATGAGGGGGCGGACACAGCGTGAGGGGACGGGCCCAGCGTGAGGGGGCGGACCCAGCGTGAGGGAGGCGGACCCAGCGTGAGGGGGCAGGCCCAGCGTGAGGGAGGCGGACCCAGCGTCAGGGGGCAGACCCAGCGTGAGGGGGCGGGCCCAGCGTGAGGGAGGCGGATCCAGCGTCAGGGGGGCGTGCCCAGAGGGGGCGGGCCCAGCGTGAGGGGTTGGGCCCAGCGTGAGGGGGCGGGCCCAGCGAGAGGGGGCGGGCCCAGTGTGAGGGAGGCGGACCCAGCGTGAGGGGGCGGATACAGCCTGAGAGGGCGGGCCCAGCGTGAGGGGGTGGACACAGCGTGAGGAGGCGGACCCAGCGTGAGGGGGCGGGCCCAGCGTGAGGGGGCGGACACAGCATGAGAGGGCGGACACAGCGTGAGGGGACGGGCCCAGCGTGAGGGGGCGGACCCAGCGTGAGGGAGGCGGACCCAGCGTGAGGGGGCGGGCCCAGCGTGAGGGGGCGGGCCCAGCGTGAGGGAGGCGGACCCAGCGTGAGGGGGCAGACCCAGCGTGAGGGGGCGGGCCCAGCGTGAGGGAGGCGGACCCAGCGTCAGGGGGGCGTGCCCAGAGGGGGCGGGCCCAGCGTGAGGGGTTGGGCCCAGCGTGAGGGGGCGGGCCCAGCGAGAGGGGGCGGGCCCAGCGTGAGGGAGGCGGACCCAGCGTGAGGGGGCGGATACAGCCTGAGAGGGCGGGCCCAGCGTGAGGGGGTGGACACAGCGTGAGGAGGCGGACCCAGCGTGAGGGGGCGGACCCAGCGTGAGGAAGGCGGACCCAGCGTGAGGGGGCGGATACAGCGTGAGGGGGCGGGCCCAGCGTGAGGGGGCGGACCCAGCGTGAGGGGGCGGACCCCGCGTGAGGGGGTGGGCCCAGCGTGGTCGGCGGGCCCAGCGTGAGGGGACGGATCCAGCGTGAGGGGGCGGGCCCAGCGTGAGGGGACGGACCCAGCGTGAGGGAGGAGGACCCAGCGTGAGGGGGCGGGCCCAGCGTGAGGGGGCGGGCCCAGCGTGAGGGGGCGGACAGCGTGAGAGGGCGGACACAGCGTGAGGGGGCGGACCCCGCGTGAGGGGGTGGGCCCAGCGTGGTCGGCGGGCCCAGCGTGAGGGGACGGATCCAGCGTGAGGGGGCGGGCCCAGCGTGAGGGGACGGACCCAGCGTGAGGGAGGAGGACCCAGCGTGAGGGGGCGGGCCCAGCGTGAGGGGGCGGGCCCAGCGTGAGGGGGCGGACAGCGTGAGAGGGCGGACACAGCGTGAGGGGGCGGATACAGCGTGAGAGGGCTGGCCCAGCGTGAGGGGGCGGACCCAGCGTGAGGGGGCGGGCCCAGCGTGAGGGAGGCGGACCCAGCGTGAGGGGGCGGGCCCAGCGTGAGGGGGCGGACACAGCGTGAGGGGGCGGGCCCAGCGTGAAGTGGCGGACACAGCGTGAGGGGGCGGGCCCAGCGCGAAGGGGCGGACACAGCGTTGGGGTGCAGGCCCAGCGTGAGGGGGTGGACACAGCATGAGGGGGCGGGCCCAGCGTGAAGGGGGCGGGCCCGGCGTGAGGGGGGTGGGCCTGGCGTGAGGGGGCGGACCCAGCGTGGGGGGGCGGGCCCGGCGTGAGGGGGCGGGCCCAGCGTGAGGGGGGCGGGCCCGGCATGGGGGGCGGGCCCTGCGTTAGGGGGGTGGGCCCGGCGTGAGGGCCCAGCCCCTAGCCCTGCCCGAGGGGGATCTGGTCTGTGTCCAGCCCTGTCACCCACTGCTGAGCTGGACCCACAGCCTCCCTCAGAAACCCCGGGGCCCCTCTCAGCCGCAGACTCGCTCTGACCAAGGCCTCACCCCTGCTGGGGGTGCCCAGCGCATGCCGCTGGCCCCGGGCAAACTGGCACTGGCCACACTGGCCCAGTCCGCAGTGTCTCTGAAGGGCTGCCCGGTGGTCCACCGGAGGTCAGCTGTGTCCGCCACGGGGCTCCCCAGCTAGGTCTTGTCTCTGCCCAGCCCTGAGTGCCTCCTTTCCTTTCCTGCTCCTGTGGGAGCTGCACTCATTTGCAAGAATTGAGGATCTATGTGCTACGCCCTGTTCCCACAAATTGGAATACATTCATGAACTATGAATGTATAGTTCCCCATATAACTCCCCATACAGGCACCAAGAAAGGAGAGCTAAGCAGAATCCTGGCACAATTAAGGCCCAAATAATATCCCGGTTTACAGTGTTACTACTCAGTTATTTCCCCTTATATCATCCTCTCTATATAATCATATGATAGTTGATAGTATTAGTACCTAAAGAATATTTCCCTACATATATACCTATAATTATATCTTAGTTCATAATGGGAGGAATGCCTAGAGTGGACACAGTACAGAGCATGAATTAAGGAATAAGCAGCTTATAATCAGAAGAATGCCTAGAGCGGACACAGTGCAGAGCATGGTTTAAGGGAAGACAGTTATACCAGGACAAGAATCCATGGCCCAGGAGGCCGCGTTCAGTATCGTAAAGATACCCGCTGTGTGGCAGGCTTGGGGCGAGAGCCACTCCTCCTGATAAAGGAGTTGTCGGACCTTGCTCCAGTTCTCGTGGAAGGCTGCCCTCGGAACGGCAATCCACCTTGGGGACTGTGAACTTTATCAGCTCTTGCTACTGTGCTGCTCGAAAAGCATCTTCCTATAGAACTAGCAGGTGGTGGTAACCCTGACAGCTCTGTTACTGCTGTGTGACTTAAGCATCCTCCTATAAATCTTCTTAGAACTAGTTTGCCCATAGATAGAGGTATTGCACACTGCACCCTCTTCACTGAGCACGGCCCACCTTCAAGCCTCGGTGACCTGATGGGGGTGGACCCCTTACTGCACACGGCTCTTGCCTTCGTGGGAACGGGACCCTTGCTGTGCACTGTCCACCTCCTGGCCTCGGTGACCTCATGGGGGTGGACCCCATGTTTTATTGCTCACGACCCTATCACTATCCTTAAAGATGACTTCACTCACTGCCCTGCCCCTAACCTATACACAATCAATACTCACGCTTCTGGACATTCGGGGCCTCACCTGACTCTGCTCATAGGTGGCGTGGCCCCCCAAGCCCAGCTGCGTTTTCCTTGTACTTCTGTGTCCTCTTTCTTTCTCAGATCCTGCGCCTCAGCACTGCTTAACGCTCACCCCAGGACCCTGTGCGGCTCTCAGCCCTACATCTGGCGCCCCATTTGTGGGTTCCTTATTGCTGTGCTTAGCGTAGCTGCCAGAGCTACTACTGCGGAGAAGTCAGCGCTGGATTCCTGGGCGTTTGGTGAAAAGTGGGACTGACTTTTTGTAACACTCACAGTAATCTCAGGTTTAAAATGGAACAAACAAACAAACTCTGAGTATGACTCCTATATTTCCTGTATTAAAACTCTGCTAAGGCAGGGGGGTGTTTGGGTCTCCTCAGACAAGCTTGCTGAGCTCTTCCTTTTCTGATCTGATCACTAACTTCATCGCCCTCTGAATGGGCTGCTTCCCTCCTGCTGCGTCCTCAGAGTGTAAAACACCCCAAGCCCTCTCCCACGGGGCAGGGTGTGACTATGCTTTCTCACCAACCTGTCCCGCCTTCCGCTCCTTTACTTGCCTCTACTTTTCAATCTACCCACTTGGAAGGAGGCGCCCCCGTGAACTTTAACTCCACTAAAATGTTAAAACAATCGGTGGGCAGGGAGCTCGCGCCACGTGGGGTGCAAGCACGGCCAGGACCTGCAGTGCCGCACCTGCGTGTGTGGGAGGGACGACGGGGTTTAAGCACGTCAGGGATATGGTAGGAGGGGCTCGAGGTTTTAAGTAGGGCTGCCTTGAGTAGTGACCGGGAGGAGGCGCAGAGGGCGTCGCGGAGGGAGCCGCAGCTGCGCCGAGCCCCGGGGTGTGCCTGCTGGGCCGCGGGCCAGCCAGGAGGCCGGACGGAGCCACGAGGGCGAGAGGGAGGGGAGCAGAAGCGGCTTTATGGGCATCAGCTGTCTGCGATTCCCCGTCCCAGGCAGGGTCCCGGGAAGCAGGTACAGCCTCGCCCTTGGAGACACGTGGTCTGCTACAAGGTGGGGCAGGGGTCCCGGGAAGTAGGTGCAGCCTCGCCCTTGGAGACACGTGGTCTGCTGCAAGGTGGGGCAGGGGTCCGGGGAAGTAGGTGCAGCCTCGCCCTTGGAGACACGTGGTCTGCTGCAAGGTGAGACGCCCGCAGAGGCCCAAGTCCCACGGGGCTGGAGCCGCTCGGCCACCCGCTGCTGTAGAGCCGAGGCTGCAGCGACAGCAGGTGGGCCCGGGGGTGGGTGCGTCAGGCTGAGGCAGGGCCGGCTTGGGGAGGGGCAAGGCCCTGCCCCTGCCCGTGAGACCACCTGACGGTCCTCACCCCTCCTTCCTGTCCTTCGGGGTACCAGCCTGGTATTTACCTGCCTTTCAGCTCTGTGAGGAGGATTAATTAATTATTGTTCGCAAAGTGCCTCGGAGGTGAAAAGGTTCCCTGCAAATGCCACGTCTGCCGAGGCAGAACCCTTTGTGGAGGCAGTTCTGGGAAGGGGGTGCCATTTGCAGATGGACAGCTGGGTTTTCAGTTGTGAAAATTAAAAGTCGCACTGGTTTAAAATTGCATTTTGATGTGACGGATGCAAGCCTTCCCCGAACGCCCCCAGGCCTCGAGGAGCTCACGGCTTCCGCGGGAGGGACTGAAAGGCTGCCAGGGCAGCTGTGCAGTGCACGACCTGTGCGACTGTGCGGGGTGACCCTGCGGGGGGCAGACAGTAGGACAGAACTCATGCACAACGCGTCAGGTGACGAACATCGAGGGGAGGCGTAGGACAGAGACGGCAGCGTCTCGTCTGAACAGCGCCCGGCTCAGGGCTGAGATGCCCCAGGAAAGCCGAGTGCGCCTGGAGGGGAGGGGAGGCCGCACAGGGGGACGTGGTGGTGCCTCTCGCCCCGGCTCCTGAAGGCTACAGGGGGTCCCCGGCCCTGGGGCCAAGCCATTGGCAAGGCTGCAGCAGCACGCAGCGCACGGGGATGGTGGAGCGGGACCCGCCGAGACCCCCGTCCAGCCCGTCCCCGGCCCTACCAGCCTGTGTTGAACTCCACGTGGGCGTCGAAGAAGCCGACGACCGGGGCGGTGGCCGCCTTCCAGCCCTGCAGCCGGGCGCGGATCAGCCCTTCCCTCCGGCTGTTCCGGACGATCTTCACGAGGCCCGGGTACCGCTTGTTGACGTACTGGTCCAGATTGAACTTGAGCTCCACTGAGGAGAGAGAGACTTCAGCGCGCTGGTCGGTGGCGCCACCGAGAGCTAAGCCAGAAACGCCGCGTGGCCCGTGTGGGATCAGTGTCTCCCGAACATTCGTTTAGGACCCACTGGGTTGCACACACTTCAGGGTGGGAGTCCACGGAGAGACCAGACCCCGCCTCCTGACGCCGACATCAGTGGGAGGCACAGCAGACAGGGAAACACGCCGGGCCAGACGGCGTCCAGCGCTGCGCGGACAGGACACAGGGCCGAGCAGTCGGCCACAAAAACCCAAGTCCACGGACAGATGGGTGCGTGAACAAACGTGGCCTCTCCACGCAGCGGAACCCGCTCAGCCAAGTCCATGGACAGACGGGTGGACGCACAAACGTGGCCTCCGCATGCTGGGGGCAGGAGCTCCCTGTGACCAAGGGCGGGACACATGTGGCCGAGCTGGACCATGCGGTCCTCCCCGCACGCCACCCTGTCCAGTGAGACCGGGCTCAGGAGGAGGGCCACGCCACCCAATCCCCGGTGCACAGACCCCGTGTGGACGGTGCTGCCGGGCCAGACCCTGCCGCGGGCCACAGCCTGGCCACGGGGGTCGGGAAGGGGCTGCTCGTGTTTCCCGCCATTTCCAGAGCGAGCGTCACGGCCGTGGGGTCTCCGCTCTGCACCCGGGAAGGGCGGGTGGGGGCCAGTGCGGGACCCTCGTTTGGGGTTCAAGCCTGTGTGCTGGGAGGTGCGAGCAGCGCTGCCCTCGGGAGACCCGGGGCTGAGGAACCTGTGGGCTTGGGCGCCAGCCTCGAGCTCCGGCCGGTGGGAGGCGTGGCCCGCGGCGGGGAGAGCGCAGCCCCGCGGGCACAACTTCACCTCCACCCGGGCCCTGAGCGGGGCTTGCGTGGAAGCCGGAACCCCGTAGTTGCGTCTGGCTAAGGGCCTAGAGGTGAGGTCCCCCCGGATTCGGGGTGAGCCCTGCATCCAGCCTGGGTCCTCAGGAGAAAACGAGACGACGCGGACACGTGGGAGAGGCCACGTGACACCGGCAGAGAGGGGCACGGGCAGCCACGCACGGGGACGGCACGCAGGCACGCACAGGGGACGTCACGCACGGGGACGGCACGCAGGCACGCACAGGGGACGTCACGCACGGGGACGGCACGCAGGCACGCACAGGGGACGTCACGCACGGGGACGACTCGCAGGCACGCACAGGGGACGTCACGCATGGGAATGGCACGCAGGCACGCACAGGGGACGTCACGCACGGGGACGTCACGCAGGGGGATGACACTCAAGCACGCACAGGGGACAGCACACACGGGGACGGCACGCAGGCACGCACAGGGGACGTCACACACGGGGACGGCACGCACAGGGGACGGCACGCACATGGGATGTCACACGGGGACGTCACGCACGGGGACGGCACGCAGGCACGCACAGGGGACGTCACGCACGGGGACGGCACGCACAGGGGACGTCACGCTTGGGGACGGCACGCTCAGGGACGGCACGCAGGCACGCACGGGGACGTCACGCACGGGGACGGCACGCAGGCACGCATGGGAGACGTCACGCACGGGGACGGCTCGCAGGCACGCACGGGGACGTCACGCACGGGGACGGCTCGCAGGCACGCACGGGGACGTCACGCACGGGGACAGATCGCAGGCACGCACGGGGACAGCACGCACGGGGACTCGCAGGCAAGCACGGGGGACGTCACGCACGGGGACGGCACGCAGGCACGCACAGGGGACGTCACGCACGGGAACGGCACGCAGGCACGCACAGGGGACGTCACGCACGGGGGACGTCACGCACGGGGGATGTCACGCACGGGGATGGCTCGCAGGCACACACGGGACGGCACGCACCGGGACGGCACGCAGGCACGCACGGGGGACATCACGCACGGGGACGGCTCGCAGGCTCGCACGGGGACGGCACGCACGGGGACGGCACGCAGGCACGCACGGGGGACGTCACGCACGGGGACGGCACGCACGGGGGACGTCACGCACGGGGGACGTCACGCATGGGGACGGCTCGCAGGCACGCAGAGGGACGGCACGCAGGCACGCACGGGGACGGCACGCGGGCACGCACGGGGCACGCGACGCAGCCACGCACGGGGGACGCCACGCAGCCACGCACGGGGTAGGGGGGCGGCACGCAGCCACGCACGGGGTAGGGGGGCGGCACGCAGGCACGCAGAGGCTGGAAGGCCGGCGGGACCCCCGAGGTCTGGAGGCCGTGCGGACCGGCGAGTGCGGCCCTCTGTCGCACCGCCCCGGGAGGCGCCACCCAACCCCAGCTTGACCGGGCGCAGGCGGCCGACCTGAGCCCCTGCCGAGGCCCCGCGCACTCACCGTTGTCGCTGTTGTCATCCACCAGGATGACCTCCTTGAGCAGCCGGGAGGGCGTGTGGTTGACCACGCTGTGCACGGAGCGCAGGATGACCGACAGCGCCTCGTTGACGAAGATGAAGACCACAGAGACCTGGGGCAGGTCCCGGGCGTAGGTCATCTGTCGGCACCTGCAGGAGACACGCTTTGAGACGTGGGGGCCCTGGGAGCCACGTGCACCCTGCGAAGGTCAACAGGATGAGGCTGTGACCCACAACCGGATGCCAAGGGGGGTCAGAGCTGTTCTAGAAAGAAAGTAGTAACGGTAACACGGCACTCAGCACCACGTGGGCCCTGTGCCCACGGAGTCCTCACAGCAACCCGGAGAGGAGCCAGTTGTCCCCGTTCTGCAGTCAGCAGCCTCCACTGTGGACCATGAGGGCGGGTGCTGGGATTGCAACCCCAGTCCGGCTTCAGGAACTTGTTGGGGGCAGCACTGCTGGGCACAGCTGCGGAGCCGCCCCCCACACACCGGCAGCCACTTCCCGCCCTGGCTCACAGCTGGGTTCTGAGCCTCTGGTGAGAATTTCAGAGGGACAAGGGCTGCCGACGTTGCCGTCGCATTTTTTTTTTTTTAAACACATCTTAATTTATTCAGATAGCAGTCTCTCACCACACGTGCTCCAACAACACTCAAATAATAAATCAAATATAACCAGATGTTAACGATTGGTCTTCAAACATCATAGCCAATGATGCCACGCTTGCCTGTGGTCTCCGACATAAACCCACATCACCACCTCAGTGGCCACCAAGCCATTCAGCACAACTTCCTTAACTGTGAGTTGTTTGAAGCTACGAGGCTGAGCACTATTGACTTCTTTCAGGCTCTGAATAGCTCTAGGGATCTCAGCAGGGGTGGGAGGAATCAGTTCCACCTTGGCATAGTACCAAAATGTGGCCAACCGAGGCTTCGAATAAGTCACAGCAGCGTTCACCAGAGCCAGGGTCTGGTGAACAAGGTTACGGATAAATTGGGCCGTGGTTCTGGGATGGAAAAGCTGTCGCATTTTTATGGGCTGTGGCGCTCCGCTAGGGAGATTTCATCACTCATAAAAATGCTTTCTGACAAGGAGACTTCACTCCATTTGTCTGTGGAAGAAAAAGCTTGGATTGCACAATTTTCAGGAACTTGCAAAATGTGTAAAACAAAAAATCTTGAGAGAGGAAATACATCTCTAAGATGGACGGCGGGAGCAGCCACAGGTTGGAAAGGAGATGTTTTGGATTGGGAGCAGAAGCACTCCCAGGGCCCAGGAGGAAGGGGCAGGCTGCTCAGAAAGGCTGTGGGGAGCCCTGTCCCACGGGGGCCCTGCTCACCGACCTCAAGCGGACGCCCGGTGCCAGTTTGTTCCTGCAGGATCTGTCTCCTGCAACCAGAACGTGAGACCCCGAGAGCAAGCTCCTTTCCTGTCCTGTTGACTGCTCTATACCAAGAATCCAGGCTGTGCTCAGCACACAGTAGGTACTTTATAAACATCCGTGTAATGAGTGGATGAATGAAGACTCAAGAGGCCCCACGCGCACCGGCTGGGCCCATGAAGTACTCATGCCTGCCCCATGCAGCCTAGACACACGGCCGAGCCCCGGTCAGAGCGTGGAGGAAGCCGCTGGCCTCGGGGGACACTGGTGGACCGCACCCCTTCTTTCTCCCTTCATTACTAGGTCAGGAGGCCAGGCCTGTTGGGCTTGGCTATGGGGCCACGTGCACCTGTGCTGAAGAACTTTCCAGCAGCAAGGACAAATAATTTATGGCGTGATCATTCTTGGGGGATTACAGCCTTCTCAGACTTCACAGCGAGGGTGGGGCGGGGGCAGAGAATCCGCGTGTCTCCTGTGGGCGCTCATTCTTAAGGGCCTCTCATTTGATTTGAATCCGTGTCCAAAATCTGTGTCCGGTACCCACTCTTGACCCCAGGATATTGACGACCCTTTATTTACTGGTCTCAGCAGCCACGTGCTCTATAAACAAGCCGCCTGCATGGAACACAAGGCCTGCCTCCTGCAAGCTCATCAGCGCAGGTGTGAGAGATGGACGTGAGCCCCCCAGGCACAGGCCACGCGGGGGAGTGTGTGAGGCACCAAGAACTATCAGGGCAGCAGAACCTTCCAGATACACCCCCTGCTCTCCACTCAGCAGGAACATGGAAAAGCTGAGCCAGGCTGGCCTAAGCAAAAAGGGGCTTGGAGATTCATCCACAGGAAAGGCCCAGGTGTGTTTGGTTGTTTGGTTTCAGGCCTAGCTTGGCCGGGGGTCAGAGCTCATCAGCAGGACATGGGCCTCCGTCTGCCTCTCTTGGCTCCACGCCTTCTAGCTCGAGTTGAATCTCAGGAAGGCCTGTCCACGTGGCTGAGGCTGTCTCCCCGCAGACCCAAACCTTACAGGGGTCTGAGCCAGGAAGTCAAGTCACTGGCCTGGATTTCTTTCCCTCTGCCTCCTGCTGGGGACAAGGGCGAGGCCACAGGCAGCAACCCACGGCGGGGCCGGTCTTCCCTGTGGAAGCCTTTTCTTCTGTGCTGGGCTGAGCAGTATCCCCCTCCCACGACCCGAGACATGGTGTCAGCAGGACATGGCCACTGCCTCTGATCCCTGAAACACATCTTCTGGCCCGGGTTTAATCTCAGAGGAGCCTGTCCTTATGTGACCTCATTGCAAGTAGGATCTTTGCGGTTGTAATTAAGTCAGGGATCCTGAGGTGAGACTGAGGCAGGATGGGCAGGGCAAGGAGGACACTGACTTTCTTGTTCCCTGTGTGAAGCCCCTGGGCCCTTTTGCAGCAGGGTCCTCAAGGTAAGCAGCGCCACAGGACACCAGCCGACCGCCAGATGCTGACAAGGTCCTGATTCCCGGTGAGGGCTCAGGAAAGAGAATGAACACCCCTTATTGTGGGTAACCCCCATATAGGCATAGAGGAACGAAAGCTAAGCAGAGCCCTGGCACAGTTAGGGCTTAAAGAATATCTCAATTTATAGTGTTACTACTCAGCTATTTTCTTTTATATAATCCTTTACAAAATCATATATTAGTTTATAGAATTAGGGCTTGAAGACTCCCCTTGTATAATCCTCTCTATATAATCATATAATAGTTAATAGTATGAGTGCCTAAAGGATATTTCCCTACATATATGCCTATAATTATATGTTTGTTCATAGAGGAATGCCTAGAGTGGACACAGTACAGAGCATGAATTAAGGAATAAGCAGCTTATAATCAGAGGAATGCCTGGAGCAGACACAGTGCAGAGCATGGTTTAAGGGAAGACAGTTATACCAGGACAAGAATCCACGGCCCAGGAGGCCGCGTTCAGTATCGTAAAGATACCCGCTGTGTGGCAGGCTTGGGGCGAGAGCCACTCCTCCTGATAAAGGAGCTGTAGGACCTTGCTCCAGTTCTCGTGGAAGGCTGCCCGCAGACCGGCAATCCACCTTGGGGACTGTGAACTTTATCAGCTCTTGCTACTGTGCTGCTCGAAAAGCATCTTCCTATAGAACCCACTGGAAGCTGCCAGAAGGTGGCGGTAACCCTGACAGCCCTGTCACTACTATGCGACTTAAAGCATCCTCCTATAAATCTTAGAATAGTTTTCCCATAGGCAGAAGCATTGCACACTGCACCCTCTTCACTGAGCATGGCCCACCTTCAAGCCTCGGTGACCTGATGGGGGTGGACCCCTTACTGCACGCGGCCCTTGCCTTTGTGGGAACGGGCCCCTTGCTGTGCACTGTCCACCTCCTGGCCTCGGTGACCTAATGGGGCTGGACCCCATGTTTTATTGCTCACGACCCTATCACTATCCTTAAAGATGACTTCACTCACTGCCTTGCCCCTAACCTATACACAATCAATACTCACGCTTCTGGACATTCGGGGTGTCGCCTGACTCTGCTCATAGGTGGTGTGGCCCCCTGAGCCCAGCTGCGTTTTCCTTGTACTTCTGTGTCCTGTCTCTTTATTTCTCGGATCCTGCCCCTTAGCACAGCATAAGAGACACCCTGCAACCCTGTGGGGCCCTCAGCCCTACACTTATTCCTGATGCTCAGTGCAGGCCTATGAAAGAGAATGAACACCCCTTACTCCTGATGTAGTTTCCCTAACCTCCAGTCAGTTACCCAAAGCCCACGAGGCTCTTAGACACACACTTCTGCCTTCGAGGGGCCAGGGGTTCCTCCGGGAGCCCATGCACATAGCTAGGCTCAAAGTTCAGCTTATAGGGACCTTTCCCTTACTTTAATGGAGACACACCCCCAGGGGAGGGTTTTGCATGTAATGGTGATGTCGCAAGTGCTGGAGCATGTGGATACTGAGCATGCGTGCCTCCCGTAGGTTGGCCTTTCCATACCTGACCTCACCGTGGGTTATGACAAAGGAATCCCCTCAAGGCACCAGGGGCTGCCTCTCCCTCTGAGCATCGCTTTCGCTTTCTGACAAACTACTTTGCCTACTCATGTGTTAAACTTGCTCTCAAATTCTTTTGTGCTGCAGATTCAAGACCCTGACCCAGCCACCCACTGGCAAGAAGACCATCCTGGGTTTAGAGTGGCTCCTAAGTTCAGCAAAGAGAAGGCAGAGGACATGCCGCGTGGAGGCGGAAGCACGAGCCCAGGGGTGCCTGGCGCCCCAGGAGCTGGGAGAGGCAGGAAGGATCCTCCCTGAAGCCTCTGGAAGGAGCACAGCCCTTGGCCTTCAGAACGGGAGGGAGCACATTCATGATGCTGGGAGCCACCGGCCCGTGGTCCGTCTTCTGCTCTCGGATGTGGGGCCTGGGCCTCTGCTCCTGCAAGGCTGCTTCTGGCATTGCTGTGTGAGTCGCCGCTGAGTCGGGCAAGGGGGACATGAGGGGGTGGCCTGGAGCCTCTGTCATTATTTTCTCCTGTCCCTAAATGGGCTCAGGACCTCCCTTGGCCGGGGGCAGAGACTCAGGTGAGCATCGCGGTGTTTCTGAGAATAAAATGTCTCAAGCGCAGCCTCTACTCCGTGCATGAAAGGGTGAGTCTGGGGCATGATCTGTGTCTGGACATGTGGCTGAACTCTCTCCCCCAGCAACAGCGAGGAGCTGGCATGTGGGTGCGGAGCGGAACGAAAGTGGGAAAAGCTGGGCTTGTCCCATGAAAAAGAAGACACCTGAGCTCAGAGCGCAAGCCGTTGAGAGGAGGGCGGGGGAAGGAGGGCGGGGAAGGGGGCAGACGGGGGGACGAGGGCGGGGAAGGGGGCAGGGAAGGGGGCGGGCGGGGTGAAAACAGCACACAGGAGGATGGGAGGTGAGCAGCCAGAGGTCCTCAGTGAGGCTAAGGTACATCCCCCCAGCCCCGCACACAGAGACCCCACACAATCACCTTAGCACCCCAGCGGGCTCAGGGTAGAACCTGAGCAGCTGATTCTGAAATTCACATGCAAATAAATGCAAAAGATCTTGGAGAGCCAAAGCAATCTCGAAAAAGAAGGCGGGGGACTCATGCCACCTAAAGACAGGACCAGAATCATGGCCATGACAGGGGACGCTGGAGTGAAGCTGGACAAATAGATAAACTGAAATAGATAAAGGAATAAGGTGAAGGATAGTGCTTCAGCAAATGGGACGTACACATGCACACTCAGGCACACGCACTCACAAGCACACAAAATGCACTGACATACACTCACAAGCACACAAACCCACCACGTACACTCACACAAGCACACACACACACGTAGTCTCACATGCAAGCACACTCAAACCCATAATGCTCACAGACACGCACTCACACATTGACACGTGCCTACTCCCACACACATACCCATACCCACACATACACACACACACCCACCCCTACACACTCATGCACACACACACACACGCTCTCAAACGCACACACCTTGGCAAACAACAAACACTTCTCATTCTGGATAAACGAATTTTGACCCGTACCTTCCACCACATGCAGAAGTGAACTCAGAGTGGATCCTTGACCTGAATGTAAAACCTAAAACCATGAAGACCCGGGAAGGAAGCAGAGAGGAGAGTGTCTGTGGCTTTGGCTTAGGCAAAGATTTCTTAGCTGCGGCAACAAAAGCACGATCCAAAACAACAACAACAGGCAAACTGGACTTCGTTAAGATGAAAAACTTCTCTGAAGGACAGTCGTGGGTAAATGGAAAGACACGGCTCGGCAGGCTGTGGAAGACGAATTTTCCGAGCACAGATCTGAGAAAGGACCCGTATCCAGGAGTCACACGGAACTCTCAAAACACAAAAGAAAACAAAATGTCCAGTGAAAACCAGGAAAAAGATCAGAACAGACGCATCATCACCAAAGACACACAAGCGGCCACCGAGCACGTGCACGGTGCCCACGCTGAGCCGGCGGCAGGGAGCCGAACTCGGAGCCACATGGGTGCCACTGTTGGGTCCTGGAGGGGCTCACGTGCAACCACACACAAAGGTGGTGCTAGTGAGTCACAGAGGGGCCGGACGCCCACACGCTGAGGGGCCCCCACATGCCGAGGGATGCCCCCATGCTGGTGAGGGGCACAGGGGGCCTGGAGCACCCACACGCTGCGGGTGGGGATGGGAGGTGGCTCAGCACTCGTGAAAACGTGCAATGCGTGGATATTGAGGCTGGAGTTCAAGCCAGTGCTAGAGCCAGACATCCGGACTGTTTGCCCCCGTTAGACGGGAATGAAGGGCGCAGACAGAGGGAAGAGCTCAAGGACTTAGCCCGGGAACACCCACCTCGGAGCTCCACAGAGGCAGGGAGGCCATGGGCTGTGAGGCCAGGAGGACCCAGGGCGCCCAGCACAGTCACGGGAGGTGTCAGGAGGAAGCGCCACCTGCCCGCCAGCAGCCGTGGTGACGGAGGCCTCAACCAGTGTGATTTCCACAAGGGGTGGGTCCCACATCCCCCGTGGGAGAAGAGCCAGTGGCACCAGTGGCTGTGAGCTTTTCCGAGGAGTGGGTCCGCCAGGCAGAGCAGAGGAAGGGGCGGGAGGCACCGAGTCCCATATTCGTCTGGTGAGGGGAAAAAGCGGGAGATGGCGGAAGAGCACCTGTGCGGAGCCGGTGGTGGGTCCCAGAGCCCAGGGCGGGTGGCCTTTGCCTGAGGCAGGTGCTGCTCAGAGCAGGAAGGTGGGGTGTGGAAGACAGGGCCCATGCTCAGACACGGTTTCAGCTCAAACACCAGATGTGACTGTGAAGAAAGCTGGAGTCAGGTGCACAGCCTCGGAGCCAAGAAGCTGACGGCGCTGGGAATGCGCACCTGGGCAGGTCTCAGGCGCCTGGGGCCACCTGGAGCCTGGCAGGGTGGCACGGGCGCCTGCTGGGACTCTGGCCTGGCCGCTCACCCTCCCATGTCTAACTGGTGACACAGGCCTGGCTCTTCCCTGCAGCATGCGCAGGCGGGAGAGACGGGCACGTGGATCAGTAGGTCCCCGTTTAACTCACGCTCGATCTTTTTTTTTTTTTTTTTGAGACGGAGTTTCGCTCTTGTTACCCAGGCTGGAGTGCAATGGCGCGATCTCGGCTCACCGCAACCTCCGCCTCCTGGGTTCAGGCAATTCTCCTGCCTCAGCCTCCCGAGTAGCTGGGATTACAGGCACGCGCCACCACGCCCAGCTAATGTTTTGTATTTTTAGTAGAGACGGGATTTCACCATGTCGACCAGGATGGTCTCGATCTCTTGACCTCGTGATCCACCCGCCTCGGCCTCCCAAAGTGCTGGGATTACAGGCTTGAGCCACCGCGCCCGGCCAATCTGTTTTATAAGCTCAGCTCTGAGGCCTGAACCTCCTGACGGACCCTCTCGCTGAGGCACCCCCAGGTGGCTTCTCCTGTCTCCGGCTCTGTCTTGGGAGCTGTGCTCTGGACGAAACTCCTCAAATAACACAGCATTTCCTGAGATGGCTCTGGTTTAGTTATTCTAGAAAGAACAAGTCCCAAGTAGGGACGGCAGATGGAACAGGGTCACGCCTGTTGCAGGCTGTAGTGCTGAACACGCAGCTTTTGTAAAACAGTCCGTCTACTACGGCCAAGACAACTGTAAACCATGGAATCGATCAAACTGAGCTTGGCACAGTGAGCACCTCTGATCGGGACGTGAGAAATGGAAGCTACGTTGTCACAGAGGGGAGCAGGGCTGGAAGTGAAGCCAAACCCCGTGTCTCCCTGACAGAGGACCACCAGGAACTTCCTCCCAAAGGCAAAAGCAGGTGCAGCGTGGTGCGGGCTTCAGGGAGCCCTCCCTGCCTGGCGGGCACACTGGAGAGCAGTGGCCTGGGAGTCCCCGGCAGGGTGACGCCACCTCTGTGCTCTGCAGGGTGCCAGCTGGAGATAAAGCCCAGGCACAGGAGCCCACGGGAGCTCTTCCGTACATAACGGTTCTGATTCTACAACTGTGATCAATGGGGACTCAGTGTGGCTTTAATTGATTTCAATTATTTCTTTAAGAAGAAAGGGATCAGATGCATCTGAGGTCCCAGGTGGAGCAGTCAGGCGTCGTCTCCCAGCCAGAGCTTGACCACATGGCCATGGCCACAGCCACGGCACCCTGCAAGGGATGCCAGGAAATGTGGTCTTCACTCTGGCTGGAGCCCAGATAAATTTCAGAAGTCTACTAGGGAGGAAGAGAGAGAGAAAAGATAAGAGGGAGACGATGGTCAGTCATTGCCACTCAGGGAGGAAAGGGAGAGGGGAGGAGGCAGGGAGGCAGAGATTCAGAGAGGAAGGAGGAGATGGAGGCAGAGAGGGTGAGGAAGGAGGGAGGGAGGGAGGGTGAGGAAGGAGGGAGGGAGGGAGGGAGAGGAAGGAGGGAGGGAGGGAGAGGAAGGAGGGAGGGAGGGAGGGTGAGGAAGGAGGGAGGGAGGGAGGGTGAGGAGGGAGGGAGGGAGGGAGAGGAAGGAGGGAGGGAGGGAGGGAGAGGAAGGAGGGAGGGAGGGAGGGTGAGGAGGGAGGGAGGGAGGGAGAGGAGGGAGGGAGGGAGGGGAAGGAGGGAGGGAGGGTGCGGAAGGAGGGAGGGAGGGAGAGGAAGGAGGGAGGGAGGGAGAGGGAGGAAGGAGGGAGGGAGAGGAAGGAGGGAGGGAGGGAGACGAAGGAGGGAGGGAGGGAGGGTGAGGAAGGAGGGAGGGAGGGAGAGGAAGGAGGGAGGGAGGGAGAGGAAGGAGGGAGGGAAGGAGGGTGAGGAAGGAGGGAGGGAGGAAGAAGGAAGGGAGGGAGAGGGAGGAAGGAGGGAGGGAGGGAGGGAGAGGGAGGAAGGAGGGAGGGAGAGGGAGGAGGGAGGGAGGGAGAGGGAAGAGGGAGACAGGGAGGGAGAGGGAGGGAGAGGGAGGGAGGGAGAGGAGGAATGGAGAGGAAGGAGGGAGGGAGGGACGGAGAGGAAGGAGAAAGGGAGAGGAAGGGAGGGAGGGGGAGGAAGGAGGGAGGGAAGGAAGGAGGGAGGGGGAGGAGGGATGGGGAGGAGGGAGGGAGGGGGAAGGAGGAGGGAGGGAGGGGGAAGGAGGAGGGAGGGAGGGGAGGAAGGAGGGAGGGGGAGGAGGGAGGGAGGGGGAAGGAGGAGGGAGGGAGGGGGAGGGAGGAGGGAGGGAGAGATGGGAGGAGGGAGGGAGGGAGGGAGGGGACAAGAGCAGCACAGTCCTTAAAAATCAACCAAAGGGGAGCGTGGGCGCCTCGGCCACGACCGTCCGCTGCTTCCCCGAGACACAGACACTGTGCCCGCCGCCCCTGCCCCTGATCTGCCTTCTTGTTTGTTTTCTCCCAGGTTTCTTTATCCCATTTCTGAACCAATTTTATCACACCATAAAATTGAGAGGTGGCATGGGGCGGGGGCGGGGTGGGGGCGAGTGCTCCTCCGCGTTCTGGGGCTGGCCCCACTTCGGCCCGCCCCCTGCCACTGCAGCAGACTTGTGTGGGATGAAATATCGCCGCGCCCACCCCACTGCCGTCAGTTCCCGGCTCCCTGCTGCGCCCACGGCCGCGGGGGCACCCGGTAGGCCGCCTGCAGGTCCCCGACGGCTTCTCTGCGTTTTCCGTGGGAGGAGGCTCTGTCTTGTGCCATTCACCTGCACCTCACCCTGACACTCGTCACAAACCTCCGTAGACAAATTGCTGTTTAATGGGAAGTAAGGTAATATATATACCTCATTTTCCACCCAGCACTACTCAGCACAGAATAGTTTTTTACTCATAATACAGTATCCTTCTCAATGAACAAACTGTCTTTGATTTTTAAAGGGATATCTATCAAACATACATCAAATGCTATTCACGAAGCAACACAAAGCCGACGCCCGGCGCCTGGTTTGGGGAAAGAGCGTGATCGGCCGTCGTCTGCGTGGGCCTCGGAGGTGTCTGGGCTGGGCCCTCCCTCCCCGAGGCTCTGCCCACACCTCCGCATCCCCAGCAATGCCCGGCACGCCACGGCCCATGTCTGCCCCATGCAGGCCTCGGCCCCCCTCTTCCTCCTGACGCTCAGCTCCTGAGACTCAGCCTGCGTGGCTGTGAGCGGTGGTCTTTCTCGCGGCCAGGCTGGCCTGTTGTGTGAAATTACAGTTCCGCTCTGTGGGTGGGGCAGCAGAGGCCTCGGGACCCCCTTTCCCCCTCCCCCTTTCCCTCCCCTTTCCTCTTCCCCTTCCCCTTCCTTCATTTATTTCTGAGATGGCATCTTGCTCTGTCACCCAGGCTGGTGTGCAGTGGTGCGATCTCAGCTCACCGCAACCTCCACCTCCCAGGTTCAAGTGATTCTCCACCCTCAGTCTCCTGAGTAGCTGGGATGACAAGTGTCCAAACCACGCCCGACTAATTTTTGCATTTTTGGTAGAGACGGGGTTTTCCGCCTCGGCGGGCTCCTGTCCTTGCCAGGTGCAGCTGCTGCCATCTGCTGTTCTGGTTTCCAGCTGTGCCTGAGTCGACGCGGCCAGCTTCGATGGTGGCAAAGCGCCCTTCCTGGAGGCGGGCAGCCCGGGACCCACAGCTGGGCCCCTGTGTGTGAGCGCCCTGGCCCTGGCCCTGTGCTGGGAGGCAGCGTCCTCCCCACGCCAACGTCACAGAGGAAAGAAATGCAATCCGGTCAGCACTGGACCCCCAGTAACTCAGCCTGAGCAGAATCCGAGGGTTCTTTGCTGCACTTAAGTGGTGCCGTGTCTTTCAGACAGGACATAAACCAATTTTACGGTGTTTGGAAAGCACATCACAGCAGCTGGAGTAGCTCTTGAGCTGCAGGGATTGAGGGCTGGGCAGAGGCGACGCGCTGAGGACGGGGGTCCAGGGGCCAGTCCAGGGAGCACACGGCTTGCCTCCAGGGCCAGGTCTGGAAGGAAACCAACCCCCATCAAGCTTCCAGACCCTGGACTTGGCCGTGGAAGGAAGACCACCGTGGTGAACTTCAGAGTTCTCACATCCACATGAGGCCAGCTCACCCACGCCCTCACAGCTGATCACAGGTTAGAGAAAAGCCAGACACCCTGCCCCACAGCCCTTCTCTGCTCCTTACAAGAGGCAGCCTGGCCGGCCCCTTCTTACCTCCCTGGGTGCGGTGGCTGCACCCCCTGGCCTGGAGAGGTCACCGTGGCAACCTCAGCAGCGGCCCGTGTGATTCCGGCCTCCATCACCCCTGAGAAAGTCAAGGCCCCCTGCTGCCCAGCCAGGCCCCTCCCTCCACCACTGCTCTTAGTTCCCTTTGGCTCACTCTGCTGCCTCCTGGCCCCTGGCTCTGCGGCCCCTGCCCCAGGGCGTTTGTGTCCCCGACACGCACTGTCACCCTTTGAGAGGCTCAGCCCGTGCTCGACATAAAATCCCAGCGGGGCCAGCCTCCAGCGTCCTCTGCCTCGCCCTCCGCAGCCCTGCCCTGCTCTCCCGCCGGCGGGGCTCCTGGGGCAGGGGTTCTGCTTGTGGGTTTGCTGTGTCACTGCCCCAACCTGGCCCCCAGAACCGTAGATGCACACGGGCCTTTACAGGCTTGAATTCATCACTCATGTCAGAGGGGAAGGCGGGAGATGGGCAGGTGGCATCTAAAGCCTCAGAGCGGTCGGTGAGTGTCCATCTGGTTTTGTCTGAACATAACGTTAAAAGCCTGAAGTCAGCTGGGCGCGGTGGCTCACTCCTGTAATCCCAGCCAGACGGTGGAGGCTGCGCCACTGCACTCCAGCCTGGGTGACAGAGCGGCATTGGGAAGAGCTGCAGGGACCCGCCCAGCACAGGCCCCATCCCACATCCCTGTGACGGACGCCTGTGTCCGTGATGCACCTGCCACAGTCCGTGACCGGTGCTGACACCAGTCCACGTTTCGTTTGTATTTCCCTGTTGTCTACCTCCCGTCCGTTCTGTCCCAGGACCCCACGTGGGATCCAGGTGCTTATTATTAAATCGAACCGACTCAGCGTGTCAGCGGACGTGGGCTGTGAGAGGACCCGCAACAGGCGTGTCACCAGCGCAGGCTCAGGGTTCTTCCCATCCGTGTCGCCAGGGCCCGGAAATGGAAGGCGGAGTCAGGTACGCGGCAGACTGCTGGGGCAGAGCTGCGGTGCCCACTGGTCCTGATGCTCCCAGCAGGCTGAGACCCCAGACCCGTCTGTGCGTTCTGACGGGGACCACAGGGAAGGCCAGAGGTGTGCCCCGGGAGACATCCAGCCAGGGACCACTCGACAGCCACTTCTGACCTATTCCAGACACGCCCCGCAGGGACGGCTCCACCAGGCCAGGGCCCCCACTGAGGCAGGCCCTCCCAGCTTCCCGCAGAGGGACCGGCCCTTCTGTCTGCGCGGCCTCTCCTGGGGTGACTGCAACAGGCACCTGCCACCTGCCCGCTCCACGGGGGAGCTTCCTTGTGGGCTGCATGGCCTTTCTGATCTGTGCTCTTCCAGAACCTCGCCCCGACGGCAGGGCGGTGACAGTGGCCTCTTCCCATGCACCGGGCGGGCGTGGCTGCCCTGCTGACCACATGGCAACATGGCACTGCAGACGACCGCCTCGTGCCCGGCTGCTCTCAGGACCAGCTTCTCTCCCGAGGGCGGCTGACTTCAAATCTAGGAATTTGGCGACTTTGAAGGTCCCTGCTGGAGAGACCATGCGTGGTGGTCACAGAGATAGAGGGGTGCCCGGCTGGCCAGTGCCCCGGTGTTGGAAACTTGGGTGACCACCGGCTGCCATCTTCACCCGCGTGAAGGACCCCCGGAGAGCCTGAACCCACTGCCCTCCAGAGCCAGGAGAGAGAAAAGTGTAATGGGGCCATCACCTCGTGCCACCACGCTTGGGTGTTGTGTTACTTAGGCAGCCACGGTGACAGCCACCAGTGGCTGTCTGCCCTGCCTGTTCCTCCTCGTGACAACCCAGTTTCGTCTGGTTTTGGGCTCAGAGGCCAGGTTTCTCAGCAGCCCCAGCGGCTGAATCTTAGTTTTTCTGAGCACGCCTCGAGCTTCCATTTCTCTGCAGGTGGCTCAGGACGGGCTGAGCAAGACTCTGGCTGGGGATTCTGGACAGGTTTCCTCTGCTCTGAAGAGGAGCAGGGAGGGGACATTTCTATTCTCACCCTGTGGAAACTGGCCTGGGAGGAGGCGGTGCTGGGAGCTGATGGTGAGCTGGGCCCACACCCTGAACTGGCCAGGCAGAGAGCCGGAAAGAGCCTCGGTCCCGAGGACATCCTGGAGCCATGGAGGAACGGCTGGTCCCCGGCCTCAGGCTCCCTGTCATGGGAGATGACGGGTCCCTTCATCGCTGCAGCCGCTCCTGCCTGCCTGTCGGTTTCTTTCTCATCTGAGGGTTTTCTCATCCACACAGGACATCCCTCTCTTGAGGGGGCTCTACTCCTCTCCCCAAGACACAATCACCCAGCAGCTGGCGTGGTGCTGCAGCGTCACCCCACCCGCCATCTTCCCCGGAACCGTGGCCCAGGTCTCTGGGGGCTTTGGCCACTTTCCGTCTGCAGACTACAGTGGAAGTGGGGCCATGTGCCCTGTGAGTCTGGAAGCACAGCAAGGCCCGTTGCCTGCTGGGACACTGGTTCCTAGCAACCCGAGGCACCACGTAAGGAATCCAGGTCTCCAGAGGCCCCCACGCTGGGAGGGGCCCAGGCCACGCCAGGCGACCCACAGCTCCCAGCAGGGAGGCGGTTGTATGCCTGATGAAGCCCAGGGATTCCAGCCCCTGCTGTGCAGCCCCAGCAACCAGGTGCCCTCACATCCCCCCCAGTGACTGGGTCCCCCTCACATCCCCCCACAGTCACCGGGTCCGCCTCACATCTCCCCCCAGTGATCGGGTCCCCCTCACATCCCTCCCAGGGACAGGGTCCCCCTCAAATCCCCCCTCAGTGACCGGGTCTTCATCACATCCCCCCACAGTGACCGGGTCCCTCTCACATCTCCCCCCAGTGATCGGGTCCCCCTCACATCCCCCGTGACCAGGAGTCCCTGCCCCTCACACCTCCCCTGGAAGCGCAGCCCAGGGAGGAGCTGCTCCCCCTGCACCTGCCGTGTGTCCACTCGTGTTCAGCGTGGCTAAAGCCCTACTAACCTCAGGGCCACGTGTTTGGCAGTGGCAGTAACTAGCCAAGCACATTCCCAAGTCTGGCCTCTTCCATCTTCCGCAAGAACACACGATGTCCTCCTCCTCGGTGCTGGGAGAATTGTGGTGCCTCCCTAGGCAGATGGATGAATGTAGGGTGGGGCTGAAGGGGCAGAGATGGGTGAGGCGGGAGCTGACCTCCCTGAAACACACATGGGACACTGTGTACACATGAACACATGGGCACACACCCACACACACACCTGGGCACACGCGTGTGCACATAGCATCTCCCCCACAGACCCAGCACACACTGGAGAGAGATGAACCCTCAAACAGACCCCGGGGCCCAGCCAAGGCGTTCGGATCACCCACGGCTCCTGTTCACCAGGTCAAGGGCACGCACCGATCACAAACAGGTGCTTCCACACAGACCCCCCTAGACCTCCCCAGACCTACAGCCGCAGGCCCTGTCCCTACCCAACCCACCCTCCACAGAGACGCGCGGCCAGGACTGGCTGCACTCGCTCACTCTTAGCACCACGCTGTCCTCAGCCATAACTGCAGAGGAACAAGCACACGTGTGACCCTCAGACACACACACGTGTACACAGATGCACACACAAGCACGCACACAAACATGCACACATGCCAATGCATAACTGCAGAGGAACGAGCACACGTGACTCTCAGACACACACACATGCCAATGCTCTTGGGCCTCGCAGACTTGCATGCAACACCTATGCATCAGACAAAGACCCCTGAACATGGGCAGAGAAAGGCCCTCCCCCACGCCCCTCAGTCACACAGAGACCAGCCGGGGCCATCCCTTGGGGTCTCTTCCAGGTGACTGATGGGTCCAGCTGCCTGGAGGCCAACCCCCCCCACCCCACCCCAGAGCTGACAACCTCCTCAGGGCAGTGCGGCCTCTGGGGCGTCTGAGGCTTCCGTGCCTCAAGGAGGAGCCCCCAGGCCCGGGGTGTGGTCAGCAGGGGTGTGGTCTGTGGGGGTGTGGTCCTTAGGGGTGTGGTCCGCCGGGCCGAGTCCTCCTGCTTCTCCAGGCAGGGCACTGGCCAAGGAAGGGCACCCCCCCACAGTCCCTGGCACGAGGCCCACACACCGGCAGCTGCCCTGGAGGCCTGGTGATGTCACGTGTGGGCACCTGCTCAGCAGGGATGCCACGTGTCCTCCTCCTGCTACTTTGCTGGGCCCTCCCTCCCTGCCCAAGGCCGCCAGGAATCCCCAGCAGGCTCTCCTGCCATCTGCATGCAGAAGAGGGAGCTGGTACCAGGTCCGAGAGGCTTTTCCGGCTTAGAGTCCAGGGCTGCCCGGCACGGAGCAGGCTCTGCCCCACGGGTCCCAACAAATGCACATCAGAGCAGGAAGCCACAGGGCAGGAACCTCAGCTACCCAGTTTCACTTCCGTGAACCAAGGACAAGACTGGCTCGAAGCTGTGCCCGGAGGGGCCTGCAGAGCTGCTCCAAAGGCAAAGACCACCCAGTGGGAGTTTGCTCCCTCTGAGCTCACCCGAGGGTCCCACTCCTTCTGAGATGTTTTCTTCCCAGGCACAGACCCGGGGCCTGCACAGAGCCAGGGATGTGTGAAGCGGGAAGACCTGTAGCCCCACGATGGCGCCCGGCTTCTCCCGTCCTCACCGTCCATGCCTCCTGCCTTCTCATCACAGACCCGAAATGCAAGAGGCCTTAGACAGAGAAGCTTCGTCAGGAAGCTGGGCTGGGCTGCGGTGCCTGCTCCCAGCTCCTCAAAAGCCTTCCACTAAATCCTCACTTATCAGAGCTGACAGCCGGCTGCTCGGGCTAAGGCAATTAATACACATGAAGACTTCGCAAACACGGAACAGGAAGCCTTACTGTGCTCGGTGTGAGACGGCCTCTTGAATTAGGTCACGCGTTTACGATTCTGTTCAATTTGGAGTTGCCAGTCTTCCATTCGTTATCCCACGGCCTACTCCTAATCACCGAGATCTGTGTCATGTGCTTTGTGCCATAATTAAAACCACTGTCTAATTAGGAAAGCATCTACCCAGAAAAAGGGAAATCAGTAACGGGGAAAGGTGGGGAGGAGCTGGGTCTGAAAGCGGATGGAGTCGCCTGCTGGTACCAGAACAAACACATGTATGCACATGTCCACACGCATGTGCACACACGTCTGGGGCACGGGGACAATGTACACATGTGGACACACAGGTATGCGTACACGTATACATGGACACACAGGCACACACATGGACATGCACACTCAGGTACACACATGCACACATGTACAGACACAGGCACACACGGACACATGCACACATATGCACACTCACAGACACACAAGGACACACGCACACAGGCATGCACATACATGCACACATACACAGACACGTGGACACATGCACACTGACAGGTATGCACACACATGCACACATGGACACATGGACATCACAGGCACACACATGCATACATGTATACACAGGCACACATGGACATGCACACTCAGGCACACACACACATGCACACACACAGACACGCACAGGCATGTAGACAGATGCACACTCAGGCACGGACACACACATACATGCAGACTCACACAGGCACACACGTACACACACTCCTACATTCCACGTGTATTTTCGATGACCAGACCCATCAAACCAACCCACTCAGCAATGCGGTCTCTGACGGATGGTTGTGGCCTCCAAGGGGTGAAAGCATTTCGGGAATCCAAGTCAGAAAGTTTTGAACGGGTCGGGCTGTGCTTGCTTCTGTTAACTTGTCTAATCATCCTGCAGTGGCCTGGGCACTTCCGCCCACATGGGACAAGATGCAGCTTCCGTGACGGCTTGCGGGGGATGGAAGACTCCCACAGACGCTGCTCATGTCACATACCCGCGTGTCACCACCTTGCCGTGTCCCGGCTAAGCCACTGCCCACTCACGTCCCCGTCCTCGTTGTGCAGCCGGCCTCCAGCATGTGGCTTCGTGTGACAGCCGTCATGTGACTTTCTGCCATGGTTGCTGGGACTGGAGACACCTCTCTTCGTGCCACCCCAGGGCCCATCCACATCCACTCTCCGTGTGAAGCACGTGGGCCGCCTCACAGCCTGGTGGCTCCAGGACTGCTGGGGGCTCCCCTGAGGCCCCTGCTCTGCTGCTAGCACTGGGCCAGAAGCAACTCACCTTCCCGCAGCCACCCTGAAGTCATGTAGCGTTGCGCTGAACGTCCTGTCTTGATGGCCGAAGAATCCCACTGGTTTCAAGGGGAGGACAAAGTTCTGGAAGACATGTTTGCATCCATCCTTGGAAAGTACTGTCTGCCACACCGGGCCACGTGAAAAAGTGAGATTCCGGAAAAATGCACTCCGTGGAACCAGCATGCGGAGGTCCAGGGGTGGAGTCCCGCCCACCAACTGTTTCCGTGGAAGCAGGTTCCTGGCTCTGGCCACGCCCACTCATGCAGGGACTGAGCCGGCCACTCTCCTGCCACAGCCACAGGGTTGAGGAGTTGCCGTGGAAACCGTGGGGCCTGGACGTCTCCCACGTCGGCATCTGGCCCTTAACAGACGTGTGCCAACTGAGTCCTGGGACGCTGGCCACGAGGAAGTCGCTGAGCCGGTGTGACAGCGGCCTGGGCCTGAGCCACAGCTGGGACTCCAGCTTGGGAGATGCTTCCCCTAGAGAGCCTGGGTAGGCCCCGCACCCAGCACAGCTCCAAGCCTCTTGCTTCTGATGCTCGGGCCCCGCCTTTCAGTCAGCACCCAGCAGTGGCAGTCACAGAAATCCAGCTCAGGTTGGGGAAAGGCAGGTGCGCTTGGGTTCCCACAGCCACCGGGCCCAGGGAGGGGCTTCAGGTTCTGCTGGATTCAAGGCCTGGTTGTGCAGTCAGGGGTCCCCGACGTGACGCTGCACAAGGATACCCAGGCTTCCCCCACTCCCCGGCCAAGGCAGTCCACGTATACCCAGGCTTCCCACATTCCCTGGTCAAGGCGGTCCACATATACCAGGCTTCCTGTGCGTCCAGCCAAGGCGGTCCTCAGAGGCCCTAGCTCTTCCTTCTGCACACGGGACATGATGCATCCATCCTCCCAAGGTCATATGTTGAAGCTGCGACCCGCTGACCAGTGACGCTATCAGGAGGTGGGGCCTTTGGGAGTGATGAGCTCATGGGGTGGAGCCTCATGAATGGGATTTGTGCCACATACACGGGAATCCTGAGCTCCCTCACCCATTTCACCCCGTGAGGACATGAGGGGACAGCTGCTGATGACCGAGCAGATGTATCAGGCCCCGCCCCACCAGCACCCTGATCCTGGACTTCCAGCCACAAGAACAGTGAGAAATGCGGCGTGTTGTTTATAAGCCACACGGTCCGTGGCGCTCTCGCCACGGCGAGCTGCTGTGGTCCTCCCTCGTCTCCTGCCCTCCTTCCCCTCGATCCCACACCCAATCTGACTTTTTCTAAACTCCGCCTCCCCATTCTAGGCCCGGCCTCCAGCCCCTGTGGGCTCTGGGGAAGCCCCGCAGACAGTGGGCACGGGCCAGGCTGCCAAGCTTCCCCAGGGCCCCCGGGGGCTGGGAGTGGGGATTAAAGTGATGCCGGACTTTCCCAGGGAGAGGCTCCAGCAAGACAGAGTTCAGTCCAGCTTCCTGCCTCAGTGTGAGCACAGCGTCAGTATGAACGCCGTGTCACACTCTCTGGGTATGGCTCAAGGTGTGAATAAAAATGAGTCTAAAAATGTACTAAAATTCAAATAATTAGGCGTCAAACATACAAGTTATTTGAGGACTTAAAAACAGCACAGCAGGCTGGAACAGGAGGCCCCTAACCTGGTGGTGTCCTCTCCACACCCACAGCCCGCCCAGGACGGCTTGAGCCAGCAGCCTCGCCCGGAGCCCGTGCTGACCCCGCCAGAGAAACCATTCCAGACCCGATTTTACGGTCCCCAGCACCTGCGGGTCAGTGACTCAGCGTGGGGAGGAAGCCGAGAGGAAGGGAGACTGTGTTGCCCTCCCCGGGGCTGGGCCGCTGGTTTAGGGGAGCCGGCAGTGCTCCCTCGAGCCACCCTCCTCTGTCTGTGCTTCTTTCCCGGGACAAAAGACCTGACTGCCTCCAACAGCAAGGGGCGTTCCCACCGCACACACGCTGCGCGCTGCCCGGGCTGGGCAGGCAGGGACGCCGCCTGCTGCCTGGGGAGCCTGGAGCTGTCGGCCCTGAGCTGAGGACCAGGGAGCTCAGGGACCTGCAAGCTCGGTGCCCAACGCCACTTCTGAAGGCCCTTACTCTGCCCTGATGCACCACAGAAAATGTCACTGTCCCCTGGTGTGGATGCTGGGGACCCCCGGGCAGTCTCTGTCCCACCACCCAGCCCAGCCCATCTGAATAGGACTCAGCCTCCGGGGGCTACCCTCAGACCCCACAGCACAAAAGGCTGGAGAGGGCCGCGTGCGGACAGCAGGAACCGACGGGGCTCCGCGTTCCGCAGTAACCCCGGCCTCTGCTGGGGTCGCGCCCCTGCTCCTCTGCTCCCAGCCTCCCACGGTGCGGACTTATTTCCCACGGTGCGGACTTATTTCCCACGGTGCGGACTTATTTCCCACGGTGCGGACTTATTTCCCACGGTGCGGACTTATTTCCCACGGTGCGGACTTATTTCCCACGGTGCGGACTTATTTCCCACGGTGCGGTCTTATTTATTTCCCACGGTGCGGACTCATTGCCCATGATGCGGACTCATTTCTCACGGTGCGGACTCATTTCTCACGGTCCAGACTCATTTCCCAAGAAGCGGACTCATTTCCCACGGAGCGGACTTTTATTTCCCACGGAGCGGACTCATTTATTTCCCACGGTCGGACTCGTTTAATTCCCACGTAGCAGACTCTATTTCCCACGGTGCGGACTCATTGCCCACGGTGCGGACTCATTGCCCACGGTGCGGACTCATTGCCCACGGACTGCTAGTAAGACTTGACCAATCAGTGGACGCTGTTCCTCGGGCTGCTGGCTGTGATTGGGTCCCAGACAAGCACGTGACCTGCCGTGGGCCAATGAAAGTCATGCCAGAGATTTTGCCTGCACTGTTGCT
Source organism: Saimiri boliviensis (assembly GCF_048565385.1). Classification (NCBI taxonomy): domain Eukaryota; kingdom Metazoa; phylum Chordata; class Mammalia; order Primates; family Cebidae; genus Saimiri; species Saimiri boliviensis. Next base: position 977,443 of record NC_133455.1, on the reverse strand, counting down.
GGGAGAGTCGGAAGCCGTCAGCGGACCGGCTGGCTGCAGCCGCCACACGCGGAGCGCCGAGGACGAAGGGCTGGCAGGCTGGTGCCTCCCTGGGCTCTCCCCTCCCCCAGTCCAGGCTCCGCCCCACCTGGCCCCACGCTGCCGCCCTGTGGCGGATCACGGTGCCCCGTCTGTGTCTATGAAGCAAGCCGTCTGGACACGGCCTGTGTGGAAGCTTCCAGAAGCAGCTAGTGGAGGGGGTGCCAGGTCCTCCCGCAGGGATAGAGAGGGAGGGTCTGTGAGAAGCGGGTCGTGCCCCCCGCCCAGAGTCAGGAGGAGGCCGCCGTGGGAAGAAGCGGAGCCCCCAGACTCCTGAGCCTGCCCCACAGGGAGACGAGACCCGGGGGAAGAGACCCCTGAGAGCAGCTCCCAGCCGCTCCCGGCCTCAGCTTTCAGCCTGCACCCCACCTGGTCCTTCGGAACAGCCGGGATTTGCACTCTTCTTCTGTCAAATCTCTACGCTCCACTCCCTGCCCTGCCACCTACTCTCCATTGGATCTCAGTCAAGAGACGTAACCTTTCCTGCCTCAGTTTCCCCATGTGTAAAATGGGGCACTAGCAGGCTGTGCCGCTAAGCCTTGCTACAGGGATTAAGTGAGCAATGTGTGGTCTGTAGCCCGCGGTTCTTCAGGGACCCAGGGGAAGGCCTGGCACCACAGAGACGATTCCCAGCCACACTTGCTGAGCTGCGCAGGGTTCTGATGGCTCCGCCCAGGTTCCCTTCAGGAAAGGGATCCCTGGGAAATGGATAAGACCCAGCGTCCACCGGGGTCTGCACTCTATAAGTGGTTTGCTCCTCGAGAGGGCTGTTGCACGTGACTAGTGCCCTGTGATCCATTCCGCAGACGCAGGGGTGGGGAAGCGGGCTGTGCCCGGAGCCGAGAGAGCTGCTGTCATCTGCACAGAGGCAGGCGGGCGCGGGGTGTGTGTGTCACTGGTGTCAAAGCCTCCTCAATTTTGGGGGGAAAGAAATGGGATATAAATAAATGTGTAAATATTTCTATAAAATTCACATTCGCTGACTCAGGAGGCAGAGAGCTGTGTGCCTTCAAACCAGAGTATCTATAAATTGGGTTTCTATCAGTGAGGACAGAGCAAATGCCAGCTCTTTCCACATTCACCCCGATGGCCTCTTCTGCGACGTAAGAAACACAGCTGGGACTGGCCGCTTTTGCCTACAGGGGGGCCACCTACACCTGCAGGGAGGCAGCAGGGCTCTGGGTCCTCAGAAGGAGAGCAGGAACCCCCACTGCAGCAAGGCCAGGCCTGGAGGTTCACATCCCACAGCAGAGGAATCAGCTCCCACTGCAGCAAGGCCAGGCCTGGGGGTTCACACGCCACAGCAGAGAAATCAGCTCCCAATACAGCAAGGCCAGGCCTGCGGTTCACACCCCACAGCAGAGAAATCAGCTCCCACTACAGCAAGGCCAGGCCTGGGGGTTCACACCCCACAGCAGAGAAATCAGCTCCCGCTACAGCAAGGCCAGGCCTGGGGGTTCACACCCCACAGCAGAGGAATCAGCTCCCGCTACAGCAAGGTTAGGCCTGGGGGTTCACACCCCACAGCAGAGAAATCAGCTCGCAATACAGCAAGGCCAGGCCTAGGGGTTCACATTCCACAGCAGGGGAATCTATTGTGACCCCTGTGGTTCTAAGAACAGAAAACCCAATTCAGAGGTGCTCACACAAAACATCAAGTAGGTATGTGTGCGCACGTGTATGTGTGTGTGTGTGCATGCAAGCGTGTGCTAATTTCTTGCAAAGCCAGACATGTTGGCTTCAGGAACAGTTGGATCCAGTGTTCAGTCACCAGCCCCTTCTTGGGTTTCACAGGGGCCCTGGGCACTCCGAGCTCTCTCCTCCTGATGAGAAGGTGGCTGCCACTCCCTCATCTCCCAGCCTTGCCGTTTCACCTTGTGGGAAAAGCCTGGTTGTTTTTCTCTTGATGGCCCCCTGGTAATTCCAGAATTCATTGTGACTGGACCGGCTGAAACCACCTGACCAGCCCTGAGCCATCCTCTGTGCCTGGGGTGACCATCATGCTCTGACTGGCTTAGACCTGGGCCAGGGCCTCCAAAGCTGGGCTGAAATAGATCAGCGTGGGGGGCGGGGACTTCTACCTGGAGCCGGGGACAGGACCTCAGGAGGCAAATGACGAGACACACCTAAGGCCCCAGGACCACGTCCGTGCCAGAAAAGCCAACCCAGGCCCATGCCTGTGCTAGAAAAGCCATCCCTTGGCACGGGATGAGGCTGGGCCCTGAGAGACCCTCACCCACCCTGCACTCAGCACCCAGGGCCCAGTCTCCCGCGCCTCCGGAAAACAAGCCTTGGGGGACGCAGGGGTCACTTGGGGCTTCAGCTGCAGCTAGGGTTCAGTCCTGACTCAGAGATGACCCAGCCCCCACGACTGGACGCACGGGGCCCCCGCCTGCCAACTGGACCGACTGAGGTCATGCACAGCTGTGCTGGGATCCTCCAGAAGGTTCCACAGGGGGCTGACGGCCTGCAGGGTTCGGAGGCAGCCTCCTTCCCTCACAGCAAGAGCCAGGAGATAAAACAGGCAGGCCAGGAGAGCAGCTCCTTCCTTACAGCCGGAAGCCCCTCAAGTCACAGGGGAGGAGTGATGGGGGCAGGAGAGGTGGGGACAGGGGCAGGGCACTTGGGGACCCCTCATCTGCCAGGTGGGCTGTGGTGTTTCCACTCTCGCAGTGTGAGCAGGAAAGCATTAACTTGGCAGGCGGCTCCTCCACACCCTGAGCATCTGCACCCGGCCCCTGCCTGCCCCAGGCCCTGCCCGCCCCAGGCCCTGGAACCTGCTGCTAAGAAGAGAGCCCTGCTCACCCAGCCTCAGCCACCCCGGTGGTCTGCGCTGCACCGGGGTTCATGGTGGGGCTGTGGCCTCATGGCGTCAGCTTGACCTCTGGAGGGTGGAGACCGAGGTCGGCCACGTCCGTAAGACCAACTCAGTGAGGATTCTTGGACGCCGAGACTCAGAGGGCTCCCCGGCTGGTCCCACCTGGCACACGCTGTCACACGTCGGTGCTGGAGGATCAAGTCCACAGGATGCCCTGGAAGAGGACACCTGGGAGCTCATGCCCCGCCTCTCCTGGGCCCTGCCTGGGTGTCTCTTCCCCCTGCTGACTTTAACCTGTGTCCTCTGCTGTGAGAAACCTCAGCAGGGAAAAGCAGCCTGGTTGGGCTCTGTCTATCCTTCTAGAGAGTTGTGGAACGTCAAGGTGGTCTCAGGGGTTTTCCTGCTGCACAACAGCTGACTGGAGGCTCACGGCCAAGGACGGCACTCACTCCAGCAGTGAGGGAGCCCTAACGGCACACTAGTGTCACCCCCAAATTCAGGACACACAGGAGTGTTAAAAAACCCACACATACATGCATGCACATGCACACGTGTGTGCTCATGTACACACATGAGCACACACGTACACCCACACGTACACCCACGCACCCACGCACATGAACACCCACGTGCATGTACACACACGTACACACACGCACACATGTACATACATGCACACATGCACACACGTACACCCACACCAGCACATGCACACACACACATCATGCACCCTCAGTGCACAGGCCGGGCTAACACACGAGCGCATGAGCCGCTTTCCAAACCAAAGTCACTCCAGCCCCGTGCCTGTAGCTGGCGCCACATGAAAACATCACTGTGTTCTTATTTATGGAGTGTGTTTCTTTAAATTGGCCTATTTTAAAACTAAATGCATTTTTTATTTGAAAAGGAATCTTTGTTTCATCGCTGCAAATGGAATGCTGGCAGTACGCGTGTTAAATCATGGAAACCATGAAAATAAGCGGAATGAAAGGAAACAAGGTTGTCACACTCTGGAGGTGGCGGAGCTGTGGAAGCCTCGGTGCCCCGGCCTCGGCCCTGTTTGTCTAAAGGATGTATGGAGACACCTCCAGCTGCTGGGGAGTTGGGCACGCCCCACGTGAGGCACCACCTGGCCAGAGCACGGAGCTCCGAGCCCCCCCACCCTCTTCTAGGCCGCCTGGGGCGCTCCCTGCACCCCTGGACCCCGCGGGTCTGCCTGGCTGTCCCACCTCCCCTCCGTCCACACGCGGGGAACCCCGGAGCAGGTGAGTGAATGCCCTGGGGACCAGTGCCCGAGGCATGAGGAATGCGGTTCAGGCTCACCTTCCCCCCACCACTTCCCTGCCAGCCTCCCCAGCCCCATCTCAAACGAGCATCTGGTGTCAGGGCCTGCTGGCGGACGGGGCAGGCTGACCACACCAGGAGCCGCGGAGGGCACTGCCACCTGCCCGCCCTTCCTCCCTCTGGCAGCTCCAGGAGGAGGCAAGTGTGGCTGAGGCCGCCCGCTGCCACTCCACGGTGACAACTCGATCCCACTGCGCAGCGCAAGCACCCAGCTTCTGCGGGCCGAGGCCGCCAGGGACTCTGGGGCAGCATTGTGTTGCGGGCTGGGCTCTGGGAGGGAAGCACGGGAGGGGTTGGGGTAGGGGCCGGCCCAGTCTGCCAGTCGTTCCCAGTCCCAGAGGCCGAGCTCGGGGTGAACTTTATCCGCCACCGATGCAGCGTTTGTCCTGGCTGCTCCATCAAGATGGGCGTGAGGGTCACAGACCAGCTCTGACCCGAGTGGCGCTGAGGCAAAGCCGGGCCTGGGGTGATGGGATGGGAGGTGCGCAGGCTGCGGATGGAAACCGGAAACGCCTTCGCCTGGCACGGCCGACGCCCAGCCAAGAGAGCAGGAAGTGGGAGAGACACACAGAGAGAGAGACAGATCCAGAGAGAGTGAGAGAAGGAAAGCGGGAGAGACAGAGACCTGAAGGAGAAGAGAGACAGGGAGGAGAGAGAGGGAAGGGAGGAGGCAAGAGGAGTGACAGCCCGGGGTCCCCGCCCCGTTCCCGACGGCAGGTCCCGCAGTCAGACCTCGCGGGTTGGTCCCGGCTGGCGCGGGGGCACTCACTTTCGGGGCCGGTAGTCAGGGATGCTCCGGTCCAGGGAGATGCGGTCGCTGAGCTGGGCGTTGTACCCGAACTCCTCATAGCTGCCTTCCACCTCCTGGCCGTCGTCACGCAGGGTGGCCGCCAAGCCGCCCTGGCCCAGGCCCCCCGGCCCCTCCACCAGGCCGATGGGCTTGGCGAGGCCTGGGGGGAACGAAGAGAGGGAAGTCAGGCCCGGGACGCGCAGCGGCCGCCCCGGGAGACGCCCTTCCTGCCCTCCCTGACGGCCGCATCCCCAGGGCGAGCCCAGCAAACTCCCTGCAGGTGGCAGGCTCCGGCTCCAGGGCATTCCAGAGAGTGTGAGACCGAGACTGCGGCACGGAGGCCGTGGGCACAGTGAGAGGGCGGCGCCGGGCGGAGGAGGGACGGGCGGCGGGTGTCGGACAGCAGTCAAGGGTGGTGGACTCCGTGTGACGCTGCCACGGTGAATATTTGTTATTATGTATTTGTTGATTCAGGGTCTCGCTCTGTCACCCAGGCTGCAGTGCAGTGGCACCATCTCAGCTCGCTGCAGCCTCCACCTCCCAGGCTCAAGCGATCCTCCCACCTCAGCCTCCTGAGTAGCTGGGCACACCGCCACAACTGGCAAGGTTTTGTATTTTTTGTGGAGACAGGATTTCACCATGATGACCAGGCTGGTCTTGAACTCCTGACCTCAAGCGACCCACCCACCTCGGCCTCCCAAAGTGCTGGGATTACAGTTACAGGCGTGAGACACTGCACCGGCCAATACCTGTTCTTAGGCAACTGTCCAAACCCACAGCGGATGTGACACCGAGTGAGCCCCCCGGGGCCACAGAGCACAGTGAGCGGCCTGCGTCCGGCAGGATCGGCCCTTCAACGGCGACAGCACACGCACGCACGTTCACGCCTGGGCACTGCGCCTGCGGTGGGGCAGCGGAGGCGGGAACTGCTCTAACAGCCATGCCCACGAACGTCAAAACATCAACTCAGAAACTGCAATGAGTGTGAGAAGATCAGGTGTCTTAAACGCCGCGCCACAGCCGCCACCCCACCAGCCCTCGGCGCCGTCTGCCTGCGTAACGTGAGCATAACACACATCCACACACATGGTGCCCTCTGGGGTAAGAAGAACTGGTCTTCCACATAGGCAGCGGCTGAGATGCGGCTCACACACGAGGCACTGAGCCGCAGAATCGACACGGGAGACCTCGCCCCTCCGGCCGCCATCGTGAGGGTCAAGAACAGAGGAAATCACAGCCAACCCCATGGCCATGGGGCGGGACGGGGACCCCGGGGTGGGGCGGTGTCAGCTGGAAAGGAGCAGGTGGAACATCTGGGCTGCTAGGGAAGCTCCATAGCTTGGTCACGGTGTGGGGAGTGGGTGCCGGGGGAGGGTGCCGGGCCAGGGAAACTTCTAGGTGATCAGCTGTGCCTGGCAAGTGGATGTGGCCTGGGGATACTGTTCCCAGAGGGACGGGGGTGAGAGGGGTGTCCCCCGCAAAGAAAGCACTCTTGGTGCTCTCTGAGCTGGGAGTCTCTGGGGTAGCTTGGATGTGGGGGCAGGTGCCAGGGCAGTAGTTTTAAGCTAGAAAGAGGCGGCATGGGCCCCTGTGACTAGGCTGCCTTTTGTCAGCTTGCACAGAGAGTTCTCTGGCCCTGAGAGGAAGGCCAGTGGAAACGCAGACTCAGGAAGTATCCGCTGCTGACGTCCCTGACTGCCTGCATGGGAGAGGCCCTTCTCCTGGGGCACCAGCAGGATCTCTGCAGATTCCTGCTCCAGGGAGGGCGGGGAGGCAGCGATGCCTGGGAAGATCCCAGCCGTGATCCCCGCCCCCCTCATGGGCAGTGAGTGGCTTCTCCGCTCAGCACAGTCGAGGCTCAAGCCTCCCAGAACCTCTGCACTTTCTGGAATATTCCATTTTAAATGGGTAAACAAAGTGTTTCTGTTTATGTAGAACTGAAGGATACGGATTGGATGTAGAATTGAAAAATTACACGACACAAATCACTTCCACTTCTTATTTTAATACTTTGAGATAAATATGTAATCCTGTATTTTTAAATATCGATATTGCACTTACATTGTTCTCTCTGGAAAGTCTGGTGCGGATGTCTCCCAGAGGCGGGCACAGCAGCCTCTAACTTGAGAGATGTCCCAGCATTTGCGGGGCTCGCGCCTTGGGTGTCTGAGGGTGGTTCAAGTGGCCAAGTGCAGTTCAGGTGTCCGAACATGGTTCACGTGTGGTTCGGGTGGCTGAGGGCGGGTTAGCTGTCTGAGCACAGGTCGGGTGTCTGAGAATGGATTGGGTGTCTGGGTGCGGATCTGGTGTCTGGGCAAGGGTCGGGTGTTTGGGTGTGGGTCAGGTGTCTGAGCAGGAGGGTCGGGTTTCTGGGTGTGGGTCAGGTGTCTGAGCGGGAGGGTCAGGTGTCTGGGTGTGGGTCTGGTGTCTGGGCCAGAGGGTTGAGTGTCTGGGCGGGGGTTGGGTGTGGTTCAGGTGTCTGGGCGCAGGTCTGGTGTCTGGGCGGGAGGGTCAGGTGTCTGGGTGTGGGTCCGGTGTCTGGGTGTGGGTCAGGTGGCCGAGCATGGTTTTGGTGCCCAATCACAGTTTGGGATGGGTGCCTGATGCCTGGCATTGGGACTTTACGTTTTCACTTGTAAAAGTAAAACATGCACACATTGAAAAATTCAAACAATCCAGAAAAATCATAAAACAGAGAGTTAACATCTGCACTGTCTGTCTGCGAGTTCCACACTCCAGAGGAGAGTCGTCTTTCTGGCTTGAGTTCTTTTCACGGTGTCTACAGCACACAAGCGTGGTAAGCTTGCGATCTGGGTCCTGCCTGGTCAGCCTGGGATGATGCCCCTGACTTCTTGGCATGAAAAAGGAGAAGTCGAGCCCATTTTCACCTTCTTCGCCTGCCCCCTCCTCCTTCCCTCAGTTTTTCTTAGCTATTATTTTTAGTTATTCTATGGTTACCTTGGTGGCTTCAAAAGGAACATTTAAGCCTCTATTTCTGGAAGCTTCAACTCCAGCCAGCATCTCTTGATTCCTTACCTCTTCAGAGGAGAAATCGGGGCCCTGCCCCACTGGGGGCTGGCTGCTCAGCTGTGTTGCTGCTTTTATGTGCTCGAAGGTGAATGCGACACCTATGCTCAGCTCTATGACTGTGAGTGAGCGGTCCACAGGACTTGACTTCAGGGTAGTTCTAGGATGAGAAGCAGCCGGGCGAGGGGCTCACAACTGTCATCCCAGTCCTTTGGGAGGCTGAGGCGGGTGGATCACTTGAGGTCGGGAGTTGGAGACCAGCCTGACCAACATGGCGAAATGTCATCTCTGCTAAAAATATAAAAATTAGCCAGGTATGGTGGCCCACACCTGTAATCCCAGCTACTCAGGAGGCTGAGGCAGGAGGATCACTTGGACCCAAGAGGCAGAGGTTGCAATGAGCAGGGATTACACCACTGCACTCCAGCCTGGGCAACAAAGTGAAGCTGCATCTCAAAAAAAAAAAAAAAAAGTAAAAAAAAAAGTGAATTGACATGACCACATCAGGATTACGTAGCTATTATTCACCATGGCACCAGCACGGCCTGAACCACTAGGACCAAAATATAATTCTATCATCCACTAAGCCTGTGCTACTTAATGAAGAACTTTCAATGCTCGAGACAATATAATTGACTTTCCTGACACTCTATTAATTTCCCAGACTTATTTTGGCTTGTTTTAGGTTTGGATCTTGACTTTTCATATGGCTTTTCAGAGCAGACACAAAGATAATTAATAACAATAATAATATCTACCAAGCATGCACCCTTTACATGTATTAACGTGTCATTCCCCACAACACCCCAGGGACGTAGGTTCTGTATTTCACTCCATTTTGCAGATGAGGAAACTGAAGCTCAGAGAGTCCAGGCCACACGCTCAAGGTCACAGGACTTGTCAGCACCAGAACCGTGTTTGAACCCAGGCAACGTGGCATGGAGCGGCTGCTCTGACAGCTGGGCTCTGCTGCCATGTGAGCTCAGGCCTCTTGACGATGTGACTGGGGAACACATCCTGGAGATGTTCCCGACTGCAGGGCTGGCCCTCAGCACCCTCACCTTATGGCCTTCTCAATCCTGGGTTCCTTTGCATCAGTTGTTTGCCCAGTGGCCACCCCTGGGCCCTCATCTCTCTAAGCCTGGGTGGGCTCCATCATCCTGTGGATCCCACATCTGCTCAGGTCCTGAACTTCCTCTTCATCCCACTGAATTATATTCCTAAAGAAAACTGAAGAAGGGTTGTGTGGAAAGTAAACTTCTGAGTCCTAAAAATGTCTGAAAGTGCCTTTCATTGCCCTTCATGCTTGATTGATAATTGTGCTGGGTATAGAATTCCAGGCTTGATGGCTTTCTCCCCGTCATGCAGCGCCCACTGTGTCCAGTGAGCGTTCTGAGGTCAGTGGGACCCTCTTTCTTCTGTAGATTGGCATTTTATTTCTGCCTGTCTCTGGAAACTGCTTTTTTTTTTGTCGTTGGCATCCTAGATTTGGTCAGGGCATATCTTGAAATGAATCACAGTCACGCTTGGCAATCCACACTTGTGCCAATGTTCACAGCTCTAGGAAGTTTGTTCTATTAATTATGTGACTGTATTCCCATCTGCCATCCCCATTTTCTCTTCTGTAACCTCTGTTAAATGAATGTTTCCCCTCCTGGTTTATCTCTGGCCTCCTGACGCTTCATTCTCCATTTTCATTCTCTTGTTTTTCATATCATCAGCTTGATCTTTTGTTGTGCCATGTTGCTAATTAGCCTCTCCATTGAATTGGTTTTGTCATCATATTTTTAATCCCAAAAGACGGATGCTTCTTGTTCTCCAATCGCCCCTGCCTTGCACACATGGCAAATTGGTTTTATTTTATGTGGTTGGCAGCAGCCCCAAAGCTGTCCACATCCTAATCCCTGGAACTGGTGAGTGTCACGTTACATGGCTAAGGGGACTTGGCAGATGCCCCCAGCTTTGCCTGAATCTGTTCATTGGCCAGAAGGAGTGAAGGAGCTGGGCCTTCACTGGCTTGCCTGCTCCTTGCTGTGGCCCCCAGTCACTCATGTGGGGGTTGGAGGACACCCCGGCCACACTGCCGCTCACAGCTTCCTCGAGGAGGAGGCAGCGAGGGTTGCCATGCCTCTGACTGACTGTGTTTCTGAAGCAAGAGGCTGCCGTTCTCGTCCTCCCTCCACCCTGGGGCTCCATGCCTCCCATCACCGCTGCGTCTGTGCTTAAGAGAACCGAGCAGCCCCTGGCCCAGACACAGATGCCCACGGGCTGTGCACACCGAGCTGGCCGACCTCTCCTGGCCTGAGTGTCCTCCTCAGTCACGGGCAGGTCACTGTCGAGTTCCCATCTAAGGACTGCAAATGGTGGATGTGGAGCACGGGGCCGAGCCCAGCACTGAGCATGCAGTGGGGTGAAGGAGCCTTTGCTGCTTTGACCCGATCTTCTTCCTCAGCCAGCGGAGTCAGTGCTGTCACTGTCCTGTAGCTGCAGATGGAGGCTGCCTGGGGGACG